>NC_135810.1:76563540-76879674 GCF_964213995.1 Mustelus asterias
ATGATTAAGCAATATTTCAGTTCTGCTACATTTGGGGCTTGCTCGAATATTGGTTTATGCACATCATCATGGAGAAGACCAACATTTCATTCTCCAGCTTTATATCCTGCTGTCACCCCCAACGCACACAGTACCAATGATCAGAACGATTTTAATCCTCCGAGTTTATTGACACTGTCGGGATTTTCTGGCCCTGTTGTGGGGGGACCCGCTGTGGGAGATTCTGCAGCCCAACCAAAAGTCCATTGGCATTCGGTGGTTCCAGAGGATCCCAGCAGCAGGAGAGGCTTATGTTTAGTGTTGAATGCACATTGATCAGCAAACATGTGAATTGCAGTAATGTTGACAAAACAGCTACAGTATCAGATGTGCTCCTTAAACGTTACACAAGGTTATGCCAAAATAATCATTCAAAACTCCAAAAACAAAATTTCCAAGATTAATTGCATGTTTTCACATTTGGAAATGTAAATAACTTATATTCCATGTAACTGGAAAGTTTATGATTTAAATCAACATGTTGAACTATTCAGTGGGGAATAATCCTAATTTATTGCTATTCTATAAATGTGAAACCAGCAAGAGCCAGGTAAACCACTGGTACTTTCATCAATCATGATGACACCAAGATTGGTGGAGTAGTGGATGAGGTGGAGGGCTGTTGTAGGCTGCAAAGAGACATAGATAGGGTGCAAAGCTGGGCTGAAAAATGGCAAATGGAGTTTAACCCTGATAAATGTGAGGTGATTCATTTTGGTAGGACTAATTTAAATGTGGATTACAGGGTCAAAGGTAGGGTTCTGAAGACTGTGGAGGAACAGAGAGATCTTGGGGTCCATATCCACAGATCTCTAAAGGTTGCCACTCAAGTGGATAGAGCTGTGAAGAAGGCCTATAGTGTGTTAGCTTTTATTGACAGGGGGTTGGAGTTTAAGAGCCGTGGGATTATGCTGCAACTGTACAGGACCTTGGTGAGACCACATTTGGAATATTGTGTGCAGTTCTGGTCACCTCACTATAAGAAGGATGTGGAAGCGCTGGAAAGAGTGCAGAGGAGATTTACCAGGATGCTGCCTGGTTTGGAGGATAGGTCTTATGAGGAAAGGTTGAGGGAGCTAGGGCTGTTCTCTCTGGAGCGGAGGAGGCTGAGGGGAGACTTAATAGAGGTTTATAAAATGATGAAGGGGATAGATAGAGTGAACATTCAAAGACTATTTCCTCGGGTGGATGGAGCTATTACAAGGGGGCATAACTATAGGGTTCATGGTGGGAGATATAGGAAGGATATCAGAGGTAGGTTCTTTACGCAGAGAGTGGTTGGGGTGTGGAATGGACTGCCTGCAGTGATAGTGGAGTCAGACACTTTAGGAACATTTAAGCGGTTATTGGATAGGCACATGGAGCACACCAGGATGATAGGGAGTGGGATAGCTTGATCTTGGTTTCAGATAAAGCTCGGCACAACATCGTGGGCCGAAGGGCCTGTTCTGTGCTGTACTGTTCTATGTTCTATGTAATCACTGAAGAATCTTGGGACCAATCGTGATCCCTAAAGTTTACAGCTACTTTATATAACAAAAGGAAATAACCATGATCTGAAATTCACGCCACAACGCCAGTGGGTTTTTGGAGGGAATGTGAAATAGAAAAATGGGCTTCCTGCTGGATCCACACCCACCCCGACTTCCAAGCGATTTTAAGCTGGAGTGGGCAGGGCCTGGCATGATAAGTCTGCCCTTGCCCCAGTTGAGGCCCTGGAAATATTTGTGACTTAAGAGCTGTTTCCACACACAGCCTCAATTTTTAGGCAGGTGGGAGGATTTCCCAGGCAGGGGGATATCCAAAATGATTGGGCTTCAGCCTCGAGCGGGAAGGACGGTGGGGAGGCACCTCCATCAGAAATTGCTTTCTAATTTCAGCCCCCTCCCCCCTCCTCCCCTCTCCACCCTCCCTCCTCCCCTCTCCACCCTCCCTCCTCCCCTCTCCACCCTCCCTCCTCCCCTCTCCACCCTCCCTCCTCCCCTCTCCACCCTCCCTCCTCCCCTCTCCACCCTCCCTCCTCCACCCTCCCTCCTCCACCCTCCCTCGCTCCTCCCCTCTCCACCCTCCCTCCTCCCCTCTCCACCCTCCCTCCTCCACCCTCCCTCCCTCCTCCCCTCTCCACCCTCCCTCCTCCCCTCTCCACCCTCCCTCCTCCACCCTCCCTCCTCCCCTCTCCACCCTCCCTCCTCCCCTCTCCACCCTCCCTCCTCCCCTCTCCACCCTCCCTCCTCCCCTCTCCACCCTCCCTCCTCCCCTCTCCACCCTCCCTCCTCCCCTCTCCACCCTCCCTCCTCCACCCTCCCTCCTCCCCTCTCCACCCTCCCTCCTCCCCTCTCCACCCTCCCTCCTCCCCTCTCCACCCTCCCTCCTCCCCTCTCCACCCTCCCTCCTCCACCCTCCCTCCTCCCCTCTCCACCCTCCCTCCTCCCCTCTCCACCCTCCCTCCTCCCCTCTCCACCCTCCCTCCTCCCCTCTCCACCCTCCCTCCTCCCCTCTCCACCCTCCCTCCTCCCCTCTCCACCCTCCCTCCTCCCCTCTCCACCCTCCCTCCTCCCCTCTCCACCCTCCCTCCTCCCCTCTCCACCCTCCCTCCTCCCCTCTCCACCCTCCCTCCCTCCTCCCCCTTCTCCCTCCTTTTCCCCCTCTGTCATCCCCCCCCTCTGTCGTCCCCCCACTCTGTGTTGTGTCCCCCCCCTCTGTCCGTCCCCCCTCTGTCTGTCCCTCCCCCCCCCCCCCCCCCCCCCCCCCCCCCCCCCCGCCCCCCGGCCCCCCTTCCCCTCCCCAAGGATTCCCAATGCTTCCCACCTGGGACCCTGAAAACATACCTTTCCATTTCAGTCCCGGGACTTATGCTCTGTCATCGTCATGCATTTCCTCTTCTGTCCACTGCAGCCAATCAGACTCAGGCTGGACACCTTTACCTGTGAGGGGTGGAATTCCCATCTACAGTCAATTGATGCTCATGGGGCGGCACGGTGACACAGTGGTTAGCACTGCTGCCTCACAGTGCCAAGGATCCGGGTTCAATTCAGGCCTCGGGTCACTGTCTGCGTGGAGTTTACACATTCTCCCCATGTCTGCGTGTGTTTCCTCCGGGTGCTCCGGTTTCCTCCCACAGTCCAAAGATGTGCGGGTTAGGTTGATTGACCATGCTAAATTGACCCTAGTGTCAAGGGGATTAGCAGGGTAGATGAGGGTTACGGGAATAGGGCCTGGGTGGGATTGTGGTCGGTACAGACTTGATGGGCCAAATGGCCTCCTTCTGTACTGTAGAGATTCTATGAATCTATGATTTGAGCATGTGATGACTGAAGGGCAGACAGAGCCGCATGGGCCATCCAGAATATCCTGGCCCATGTCTGAAGGGCGTTAAACAGGCATGCTCAGAAGCACGCTTCATCTTTCTGCAGAATAAGTAAAAGAAATAGATGTTGTCAAACTTGTATTCTCAGACTTTGGGGGTTGAATTCAGTGAAGCAATTGAATTTGCATATTCTTTTATGAGATTGCTGCTATTTCAACACGTTTAAGAATGCTGAGATTTTTCCCAAGCAACAACAGTGGACATTAAAGTACATTGTCTAAATCCCAACTGCCTTTTATCTGCAAGGCCATCAGTCTCCCCATTAGGAACCTATCCAGCTCATTTTTGAATGTTTGCAGTGAACAAGCTGGCCTCCCAATTTATAAAGGTCAGTAATCCCCTTAGGAAATAAAGCCCTCCTGATTCCAAAAGTTATCCGTTTTCGTATCAGTCAAGCTTTATTCAGCCAACAATGTATGAATTAAGGCCAGGGTATAGAATGGCAGAATCTTACAGCACTGATGAATGCCATTCGTCCTGTCATGCTTGTGCTGGCTTGTTCAAAAAAAACTCCAATTTCATTTCATACCTCAGCTTTGTCCCCATAAACCTGCAAATTAGTGCTGTCTACACTTGTCTACACTTCCCGCTGCCTCGGCAAAGCAGCCAGCATAATTAATGACCCCATGTACCCCGGACATTCTCTCTTCCACCTTCTTCCTTCGGGAAAAAGATCCAAAAGTCTGAGGTCACGTACCAACTGACTCAAAAATAGCTTCTTCCCTGCTGCTGTCAGACTTTTGAATGGACTTATCTTGCATTAAGTTGATCTTTCTCTACATCCTAGCTATGACTGTAACACTACATTCTGCACTCTCTCGTTTCCTTCTCTATGAACAATATGCTTTGTCTTTATAGCTTGCAAGAAACAATACTTTTCACTGTATGTTAATACGTGTGACAATAATAAATCAAATCAAATCTTCATGCACACGCCTAAGGCACGATTTTCCAGTTGCCCAGCAGTGGGGCGAGCGAACCACACAAAATGCATAGGACGGGATTTTCCGACTGTGCTCACCCCAAAACTGAAAAATCCTGCCTGAGGTCAATAAACCTCTGCATGGTCCATCCCATGTCCACTACGATTCCTGTGGCGGGCAGGACGGGAAAATTCCACCCATAGATGTCAGAAGGGCCGGGAGATCCAGCCAGTGGCCAATGACTTGTCACATCCACTGCGAAACTTGTCGCATTGGGGGGCGGGGGGGGGGGGGGGGGCGGTGGGAAAGACCAGTGGTTTGGGTGGGGGGGGAGGGGCCTTGAAGAATCCCAGCCCTAATTGTGCATGATTCATGTATTTTCCTTTTTCAAAAGCATAATTTTACTGCTGAATGGTAAATCATCTGGTTTTTCAGGTACAATCAGAAACAAGTACCTTTCGGTCAGGAATAGTGTAGGTTTCTTTAGCTCTGTTGTCACAAACAGATCCAATAAAATATTGTTTTATCTGTTTCCCACACTACCAATCCTACCAAATAAAGACTGAATGCTTGAACCTTGTTTACAGATGACAACCAGAACTAAGTTTAAAACAAAAATTGTTTTAATATCCATCTGTAACAATGGAAATTGAGCATTTATTGATTGCAAAGGAATCAAACCAACATTGTTTTGGTGTGAAACAATTACCTATGACTCTTCAGGCACCAGAAACCATTGGATAATTCATCGCCATAGTTACTTGGCTTAGTCTCCATCTGTGACAATATTGGATTCGCAATATATATTCCTTATTTCTTCAACACTGCGATGTTACACAACATAGATCCTATTGAGTATTGAATGATTGTGACTTTGTTGCATTTATATGATTTAATTTCCTCCCTGAGGATCAATAATGGAGACCTTGATCCCAGAAATCATTTTACAAAATGATAGCCAAGTAACATATCATGAAAAAGCCCTCTCTGCGAACTAAATGTGATTCTTTGCAAAAATGCTTATGATTTCATTTTATCCAGTGCAGAATTATCTTTCCCTATATGTGACTGCCGATGTTCTCATCAACAACGTATTAATGGCATCAATATTCCACATTTATTTAAAATGGTTTGCTGCTGGCATTAAGACAGTGCGGGGACGAAAACGCTAGTTTCTTGGTTCAAAAGTGGATAATTGAGTGAGAGGTGTCAGGAGGTTGTTGCAGGGTCCCAATACCATGACACTAAATGTGGGTATGGTCTCAAAATTCTCTGATTCTTCCCCATCCCTGTAGGTAAGGGCAGTCAGCAATAATGGTGTGATATTGATGAAAATGAGTAAAATTAAGCTATGATTTTCCAATTACTAACTTAGGAGACATCATCAACAAGGTAATAAATAAGCTTTGAACTGTTGATGAGACTATGGAGATTGCAACCTTTTTATAATTTCCATTTTCAACTGAAATGAAACCCTACAGTTAACATAATGTCACTCAACTATCAGAAATAGCTAAATTAAACAGAGTACAATTTTGAGTGAAATATCTGATGCCTTTCTCGCTAACTTATTTCTCCAATTCTCCTTTTCACTCCCATTTTTATTATTTTAACTTCTATTTTATCTCTATCAACATATTAGTCTACATTTTTAAAATTCTAAACAGTTGTACCATTGCTTCACATTGACACTCAGTGGTTTAATGTAAATCCAGAGTCAGGATTGAACCCGAAGCTATGTAAAGTGAAATAAAATCTTTCAAATCTCTATCTCTCAAATCAGATTGGGCTCAAATTCCAGATTTATTGTATGACCTGAGCATAGGTGTGAAACAAATGGGGACTATTAATGTGCAAATGCATCCAATGATAAAAGTTTAAATATTTTGTTTACCTGTTATCCTCTTTCTTTCAGCTCTTAACTTTTTTTTAGGCAGGAATAATATCCTTAAAACAGAATCCAAAGGCCATTTTTTAACCCAAACATGACCTTGGATCCTTTTATTTTTTTCTTCCGTGGGATGTGGGCATCACTGGCAAGGTCAGCATTTCTTGCCCACCCCTGACTGTGCTTGAACTGAGTGAGTTGCTGGACCATTTCTAAGGGCAGTGAAGAGTCAGCCACGTTGTTCTGGGTCTGGTATCGCATACAGGTCAGACTAGGTAAGGACGGCAGATTTTCTTCCTTACAAGGAATTAGACAGCCAGATTGTTTTTAATGACAATTGACAACAGGAGTCACTAATACTGAGACTAGCTTTTAAATTTTCGTAACTGAATTTAAATTCCACCAGCTGCCATGGTGGAATTTGAACCCATGTCCCCAGAGCATTAATCTCGGCCTCTGGATTACTAGTCAGTGTGATTACCACTATGCCATCGTCTCTCCAATCTTAAAGTATGATCTGATGAACTGTTTACTTTGCAATGCAGGATAATGTCCAATCCTGGCCAGTTTTATGTGAGCTGATAGTTTTCTGTTCCTGGCAGGGAACGATTGTCATTTAGTTTCACTGGGGGGAATCGCACCAGAACTTGACAAAGTGTCGGTTCCAGTGAGAAAAATGGTGCAAATCTTTCACGGAATTTTGAGCCTCATTAACAAATTTTTATTTTCTGATGTGATTCACACCGCGCTTGTGGCATCCTCCCTCTGAACTGCACGCTGCAGGTCAACTTAATCTATGCAATCTGTGGGGAGCTCCACATAAATGCCTCTCCAGCACTTGTTCCAGATTCATTAGAGGGGCTGGCTGCCAGGAAGCCCGCACCATGTCCTTTGGATGGAGCCCTGACTAAACTCTTGGATAGTGTTCAGCAGAAGCGGGATATCCTCTATCGAGGGTCACGTAGACGTCCTTCCAGCAAGGTGGCCACTCCCGCCTGGGAGGTTGTGGCAACCTTAGTGAGTACCAGCTCACTGTTGAAGAGGATGAGTAGCAATGCTACAAGAAGATGAATGACATTCTTCCAATAGCCAGGGTGGCACGGCAGTTAGCACTGCTGCCTCACAGCACCAGGTTCAGTTCCAACCACGGGTCACTGTCTGTGTAGAGTTTGCACATTCTCCTCGTGTCTGCATGGGTTCCCTCCGGGTGCTCAAGTTTCCTCCCACATTCCAAAGATGTGCAGGTTAGGTTGATTGGTCTTGTCAAATTTCCCCTTAGTGTCAGGGGGACTAGCAGGGTAAATACATGGGGATAGAGGCCTGGGTGGGATTGTTGTCGGTGCAGGTTCAATGGGCCAAATGGCCTCCTGCACTGTAGGGATTCGATGATTTGAAGTGTGCCTCCTCCAGTATCTGGCTACACCCCTTCACACACCCCATGCACCTCCAAGTTGATGTCTCACCCAGCCACCTTGTGGGTTGTCAACACCTATCATGTGGTCCTCTTCCCCCAAAACCCCACCCCCAGTAATCCCCATGTCCCGCCCTCCTGCCCCCATCAGCTGCTATGCCGCTCACGTCCCACACATGCCACATCTCATCACCATCTGAACTGGCAGGAATCCTGCCTACACTCTCCCCATCTGTCTCATTCCAGGACAAACTCCACCATCACAGATATGAGTGTTGCGGAGTCATGCCAGAGCTCAGTTCCTTCATGCCTTTTGTGAAGAGGGCAATTGAGCTGGCTGGGGAGGAGGAAGAGCCTTTGCTGATAATGTCTCCCATCTGCAGTGCTGCACCTATGAAAGCAACAGGCCCAGCTCCTCTCTCATCTGCAGGGCAGTAGTCCTGGTTCATGACATTGAACGGGGTGAGCGGCGATAGATATCACCATCACACCTTGCATAGGGCTTCACATCGGTGTAAACCATGTCATGTTGAAGCTTGTATGAGCTTTGCATTTCAATGCTTGTATCCTGAGGTTCCAAAGGGTTAAAAGCTTGGCTCCAATCAGTGGCACTGATATTTAACTCTGGAGATTTAATAGGCTGAATTGACTAGTCAAGGAAGGATGAGGTTGCTGTTCTTTTGGCTGACAAGGCACAGCTGATACTTGAGAGGACTGCATTAAGCATGTCAAGCACATTCCGAGAGGGCACCCTCATTCTCACGGGCTGTAGAGTTTGAACAGCCTTCCATCAGCCGCAACCATGCACACCGAGACTTATTCCTGACAGTCAAACTTCCCTGAGAAGTGGATTTGAACTTCCATGCAGCTAAAGCCCTTTGGGCTAACGCTGATGCTTGAGTGTGGGGTTCAAAACACACTGCAGCCACCCTCTCTCATGTTGGCTGGTCTTCGAGCCTTAAGTGGCAGGAACTACGACCCCCCCCCCCCCCCCCCCCCACCCCATTATACCCTAGGAGACTGTTCTCACACCATAGCACAACATGGGAGCTCAGAGTGGAAACCAGTGCTGACCTCCTGCATTCATCATGTGACCCAGCCTCAAGCTCACACAAAGGTACGGCAGTCACTCTGCGTGGAATGGAAAAGCAACCAAGTCGGGAGAACATGGGAGGCACTGCCTGCTAATCAGCCACTTTGAGTCGGGAGACACCCCGAGATGAGTGGAAGGTGAGATCCGCAAGGGACCCCTTCCCTCAAGATCACATTACTAAACACCCCGCTCCTCGCCCCAAGTTACACTTACCTGCATCCCCCGTGTCCTCTCCGGTGCCGCAGGAGCCTTGGGCACCCTGTAGGGTGATGTCCTCCTGAGCGCTCACCTCTCAAATCCCTCTCGGAGATAAGGGCACCAGGTTCATGTTTTTATGGAGCTGTTGTAAATGTCGCCCGTGTGACGTCACTCTGGCGCCCTGTGAATATTCCGTGAGTGGTAGAAATCCCACGAGAGTGCTTGATAATGAGATGTAAATGTATTAAAATTGGCTCCGTGACATTCCTTGGTGTGATTTGCAGTACTCTGCCGGCAAAGGGCTTTGAAAATCGCCGGCGTGAATCACATTTTTCAACACTCATGACATTTTGACACCACTCCAGAAAACACGCGCACAAAGTGTGTAGGGTCGAAATCTCCCCCCTGTCGTGTGTAGTTTTATCCTATATGTTACATCCATCAGACAACAAGTTATGATTCTCCCAATTCAGATCACACAGAACCCTTTTAGTTCGCACACAGAAGGTGCCATTTATTGCAGTTTTTAAAATAGAGCTCCCAAGCTTTCTTCTTTAATAGATGATTTGGATTCAACATTTGGAGCACAGACTTTTTTTGTTAATGCTTTCATGAGATGTAAGCCCCACTGGCAAGGCCAGTATTTATTGCCCATCCCTAATTGCCCTTGAATTGAGTAGGTTGCTAGACCAATTCCTAAGAATAAACCATACTGCTGTACATCTGTAGTCACGTGTCGGCCAGACCAGACAAGGATGCTAGTTTCTGAATGAAACAGATGGGTATTTACAACAGTTGATGAAACTCATTTTCAATTCTATATTTTCCTTTATTATTTAATCAAATATCAACTGCCATGATGGGATTTGAACCCATTAACCTGGGCCTCTGGATTACTTGTCCAGTGACATTACCTCTGCGCCACCTTCTCCTCCTCTTAATACAATTGTATTATTTAGTCTCAAAGTTGTAAAGGTTTACTTTGCTTCAAAAAGTCAAGAGCCAATCATTCCCTTTTGACCTGTTTTCTTTCATTTACAGAAAAAGAATTGTGAACAAAATATTTATTAACAGTATCACATACAATGCTTTGACATCTACATTTGGTTCAGAGAATTGCTTGAGGCTATGGTGTCCTCTGTTTAAAATTGAAATTCCAGATGTTCAGTTTTGATACAATGGGGAAAAACATCCAGAGGGCAATCTTTCTTCATTAAGCCGGTACCTTAAGGATCAAACTTTGACATAAATATGTGCACCATACAGTGTTTTATCAATATTTCAAGATTCAAAACTACTTCTGATATTGTAAATGCCACATTTTCATCTTCTCTTGGGTTTTGAGACCAATGTCTTTCGGTAGAGTAAAAAACAGCTATTGTCTGATTTTTCCAAAGATGTGCTTTTGAGGATACATGAGAGGATTTCTGTTTTAATTTACTTTTTAAATATAAACAGTCCACATTTTAAATGTTGGAGCCATTTCATCGATCTAGCAATAGCAGCTATTAGGGGTGCAGGTGCAACAAGTTGGAATATTTTATTCAGGCAGTCTTCTGTGTTTAGCTTATCATTTAAAACATATTTGCAATTTATTTCACACCACTGGTGTTTTATAGAAACTAGTTAAATACTGCTTTTTCATTAGTTTTTATAAAGGATAAGCACAACCCTGCCATTTCATGCAATGATTTAACATTTTGTAGATTAACATGTAATAATGAAATACAAGTCTGACCTTGCATTGTATATTATTCAAATTAATTGACTGTCTAAGCATTAAAATGTACACTCAGTTTACTGTGGAAATAATTGCTTCCACAACAATTGAAAAAAAAAGTGATCACCCATGTTTACTGACGGAATTAGTGGTCCATATGTTATTGAATAATGAGAAATTCTCCAGTGAGAAGAGAACAATGATTACATGAAGTAAGATAGCTGGAGAGTTTATTCCCAATAGTGTTACAAAACATTTTGCTAATTGACTGAATCCTGAGGACTGTGCTACCTGTATTATGTTCAAATTCAGCAGATCATCACTTACTAGCATTTATACCCCACAGTCTGGTGGGTGATCTTAGTTTTGAAATTTACTAGACTACTTACCCTCTTGCCTTTGATTTACAAAAGGTAACTTTCCCCTTTTTCTGTGAAAAGTTTGACAGATTTTTCAGGTAAACATTTACAAATTGTGGACTTCTTGTCAAGGGATAGTGAGCCATTCAACTACTCTGTACAAATGTGCAGATGCGCTAGACAGAAGAGAAGGCATGGTGAAGGGAAAGGCTGAGGTGTGGCCTCCCATTTTAGGGCATGGAGGTCATGTTTCATGACCTACTCTTGCCTAATCCTATTGAGACAGACTGCAAACTTTATGCTACTCATTTCCATAATTGCAGTGTTCAGCCAAGTGCAACCCATGCTGCTAGCTGGCAGAACGCTCAACAGGGGGCTGAGCAGCATACAAAGCCAGCACATGTTCCAGCTAGCCTCCAGGTGTTAAGAGCCTTAAGAGTCTGCCCCTCCGAAAGGGAAGCTGCACTAACTGGTTGGAAGTTGCTCTGGCTGCCAGTATACTGTGATTGTCTACAAGTGGAAACAAGGAAAATGATCACCAGGGAAAAGAGAGGGCTCTCACATTCACAGATACAATGCTGGAGGCCTTAGTCCAGAAAGCCAATGGGAGGAGAGAAGCTAGGTTTCCACAGGAAGTTCTCAGGGATACCCTCCAAAAGAATGGGACTGCATCATCGGAGAGCTGAACTCAACATCTGGCCCCAAGGACAAGACAATAATGCCAGAATAGTAACCTCGCACAGCTCATAGTCAAGGCTGGTGAATGCATGTTGTTACAATCTCCTTCGAGACTGATAACTTTTAAAAAGAAATCTGAACTTCCAGTAAATAGCTAAAAAGGTGACATGACAAGAGTTCACATTTTAAGACTTTTCCTATAACAAAAGACTAAAATAACTATTGACTAACACTATCTAGCAACCTATAATTTAAACAACAAAATAAATCATTTTCCTCATTCATAAAGCACAGCCAAAAACATACTTCACAGATATATCATACACTGTCCTTGAAGCAGACATTCAATTCTTTAGGAGCCAGTCCAAGGTGATTCTTAGCTCCCAAAGGTTTACGTCCGTCCTTTTCCTTTCTCAGCTTTGAAATTTCGAATCTCAGAACTGTCTTTCACAGCAAGGACGTTTTTTTCCCCCGGAAAAAATTTCCTCAGTTGCAAACTGGATAGTGCCTCATGTTAACTTCTCATGAATTTGGTCTTTTCAATTCAAGTGTGAGATCCCGCCTGCATTCCCAGGTGATGAAACACAGCATCTTGTTACCTATAGCTGCTCTCGCTCTCTCCTGAATTCTGGAAGACTAACTTTGTCTGTGAGTTTTCAGGAATATCTCAGATCCTTCCTCTCTCAAAGCCCATGAATCACATGGGACTTGTATGCTGCTAGAAATGCTAATTTGCTATCCTTGAGACCCCAAAGCTTTTTTTTTTATCTTGGAAGTAAATGGATAGTTTAAAGTACAACTGTTTACAACCCAACATCCTCATCCCTTTTCTGGGGAATTTTGGAAACTGAGGGTGGGATTTCCAGCCACGCTTACGCAAGACCGGAAAATCCCGCGCGAGGTCAACGGACCTTTGCATGGTGTTGTCCTGCCAGCTACGATTCCTGTGGCAGGCGGGACGGGATAATTCCACCCTGAATCTCATGTTGTTAGCACACAGGCTGTTGCCATCATCTCCGAGTATAAACACCTTGCACCTTGTTCCCAGTAACCCAATCTGCCCCCACGAATTCTGAACAATCAAACGACCCAGGCTGATTGTCAAGCAATCTCCAGAATAGGTCACATAACCCTCTATATTTTATTTTAAATTAAAGCCACTGTTCCAAAACCTCACAATCATATAAACCTCAACATCCCTGTGCAAAATTGAAAAGTCATCACCATAGTGATGTTCACAATATAACAATTTATAACATTCTACACACTTAACAACTACTTACTACATAGAGTGCAAGTAATATTCGTCCCCCATGCTATCAATTTTCAAAATAAAACAACCCATCTTGCCAGCAGCACAATGTTTAACCTATATGAACCAAATGCATGTAACAGTTGGAATTTGAAGCCCACTTTATATTGGCTTTTAAAGTTTTACTGTCTCATTTACATGCAGCTTTGTTCTACTGCTAGTGGCATCATCTTTCAAGATGCTTCATAATAATTTTCCTTTATCTTGATGATTACAGCTCAAGTTGTTTCCATGACCTTGGTGAGATAATTGTATTCTTGGTCTGGTACAGTTAACCTAGTCAAGAGCGACATTACTGACTCGTGTTGTCCCTCTGGTTTTTGAGTAATTTTCTCAGTACCTTTTGCTGGCGATTGCAATTGTTTTCTGTTCCTTCCTCCCTTTCACTTACTTCTGGGATATTATTTGTGTCTTTTGCTTTAAATACAGACACACAGGGCGGGATTGTGCATCCCCCCCCACATGGTAGAGCCGGATCGATTCCCAGTGGTAGAACCGGCCCGCCATTGGCCGCCCGCAGGATCTTCCAGTCTCACCAACGTCTATGGTATTCTCTGTGGCTCTCCCATTCTGTCATGAGGGAAACTGCCACTAATGGGAAGGGCTGGAAAATCCTGCCCAACATTCTTGTTCAATGTTTCCGTCATTTCCTTATTTCTCATTTTTAATTTCTCTCACTTTCTGGAGGATCCACACGCACTTTAGTTACTCTCTTACTTTTTAAATATTTGTAGAAACTCTTACTATCTGAATTTTTAATTTATAAAAACATTTTGTCCAATCTTCTGATCGACCACCAATCATCACAGAATTGTATGCTTCATCTTTCAACTTTCTTAGTTAGTCACGAGTGGTACATTCATCTCCTAAAGTCTTTCTTTCTCACTGGAAAATGTCTTTGCTGAATGTTATGAAATATCTCCTTAAATGTCTGCCACTGCATCTCTACTGACCTACCCCTTAAACTAATTTCTTAGTTCATTTTAGCCAGGTCTGTCTTCATGCCCTTGTGATTGCCTTTATTTTAGTTTGAAGCACTTAAAGTTGAAGTTTATTTATTAGTCACAAATAGGCTCACATTAACACTGCAATGAAGTTACTGTGAAAACCCCCTAGTCGCCACACTCTGGCACCTGTTCGGGTACACTGAGGGAGAAATTAGCTTGGCCAATGCACCTAACCATTTTGTTGCTCGGACTGTGGGAGCACCCGGAGGAAGCCCATGCAGACATGGGGAAAACATGCAAACTCTGCACAAACAGTACTATCATCTATTTTTATGTACTAATACTATCACTTGTGTTAGACCCACTTTTAGCTCCCTCAAACAGAATGTGAAACTCAATCATGTTATGATCACAGCGACCAAGAGGCTCTTTTACTGTGAGAGCATTAATTAATCCTGCCTCATTGCACACTGCCAGGCCTAGAATAGCTTACTCTCTGGCTTGCTCTAGAACATGATGCTCTAAGAGCTTGTCCCTAAATCTTCAGTATTACTGCTGGAGCGGGCCCATTACCTTTGTAGTATCCATGCGTTCAGCCATTCCTTGGTATCACATGGAGTGAATTGAATCAGCTGAAGACTGACAGGTGTGATGCTGGGAACCTCAGAAGGAGGCTGAGAAGGATCATCCATTCGGCACTTCAGATTGAAGATGGTTGCACACTGGTGTAATGGGCTCCCCCATCATTGAAGATCTCCATGAGTTATTTTTTTTAAATTATCCGCTACTATTAACAATTGGATCTGGCAGGACAACAGAGTTTAGATATGATCCGTTGGTTGTGTGATCACTTTACTCTGTTTGTCAAAAGCTGCTTCCACTATTTAACATGCAAGTCGTCCTGTGTTGAAGCTTCACCAGCACAACACCTCATTTTTACTGCACCTGACATGCCCTCCTGTACTCTTCATTAAACCAAGCATCAGAACTTTGCCTGAATGGGAGCCAATGTAAGTCGGTGAATAAAAGGGTATAGGAGAAAGCCATGTGTATGTTTTAATCATCAAATCCAGAAAAACAATGAATTTCTACTTCATTCGTTCAAGATATTTGAGTATTGATGGTCAATATGTTGCATTTAGGAATTCTGACAATGCAAATTTCAAGAAGGTCATTTAAACAAAATTTTCCTCCAGTTTATCTGGAGATTGCAGTTGAGGCAAACGTATATTTTCAAAAATGTGACAATTCCGAATTTACTGGATCAGTCATTGGCCTGTATTTCTGCTAATCTTGTAAATAAAAATGGCAGATTAAACAATAGACCCAAGAAATGGCACTTGTTTAAATAGGTTTTATTAACAGCAAAGTTTACTTGAAATTTTATTTACTTGCTTTCTTCCCTTCTTAAACTTTAACACATTTAATTACATGATTTTTATTTGGATTGCTATCATAGTCATTAATTAAGAGGGTGGTGAAGTTTGGAATCTGACTTTCTCTGTTACAGCTTCTTTAATGAGGTAGGTGCATTTCATAATAATTTAGACATTGGCTTTCAGAATGGAACCTCTTGAAGTTTTCTCTTGTAGGCTGTGAATATCAATGGAAGTAGATGTCAGGTGTGAACAGAAGCTGTTGAATTGACTATATTAGCTGTGGAACAAGCTGAGAGATTTCTCCACAGTAGTGGGTGTAAGATATTAAAAATTGACTTTAATGAGAATGGTGTGGAAAATCTTTCTGAGATAAACTGCCCTATTATATGACCTTTGGATCAGACTGCGCTCCATAATTCCCAAACTTACAGCCGCATTACTCAAAATCTTTCACATATTCTAATAAAATCAAGTGAATTAAAATGTTGTTCTTCTTGCATTATATTTTCCTTTAGTCCGTGGGAGCACTGGAGCAGAAATTCATCCAGAGTGATAGTGTAAAACTCGTAATGGTGAGACTGCAGACCATTTTAACCTCTGCCAGATTGTCATCATCATTATTAAAACAAGCTGCCAATTCACTGTCGACCATTTTATGCCATTGACCAAGATAAATTTAGCCATCATTCAGTTCAACAATAATGTGTCTTTCTACCATTGTCGCATGCAATAGTGATAACCTTGTGACATCTCAGCACACTATGAATTTACCCATGTAAAAATAATATGGGTAAGTTGTTTTTGTAAAATTGCTATAGAAAGTATGTGCTGTAGATTACATTGATGCCAGATGTTTTGGGGGGAAGGCATTCACAGTATTTAGCGCACAACTCATTTCAAGTTCCGTTTCTGGTTCAGTTATGTGATGGTGTGGAGATGCCGGCGTTGGACTGGGATAAAGACAGTAAGAAGTCTCACAACACCAGGTCAAAGTCAACAGGTTTATTTGGTAGCAAAAGCCACTAGCTTTTGAAGCACTGCTTCTTCATCAGGTGAGTGGGATTTCAGTTCACAAACAGGACATATAAAGACACAAACTCAATTTACAAAATAATAGTTGGGATGCGAGTCTTTACAGGTAATCAAGTCTTAAAGGTACAGACAATGTGAGTGGAGAGAGGGTTAAGCACAGGTTAAAGAGATGTGTATTGTCTCCAGCCAGGACAGTTAGTGAGATTTTGCAAGCCCAGGCAAGTCATGGGAGTTACAGATAGTGTGACATAAACCCAAGATCCCGGTTGAGGCCGTCCTCATGTGCAGAACTTGGCTATCAGTCTCTGCTCAGCGACTCTGTGCTGTCATGTGTCATGAAGGCTGCCTTGGAGAACGCTTACCTGAAGATCAGAGGCCGAATGCCCGTGACCGCTGAAGTGTTCCCCAACAGGAAGAGAACACTCTTGCCTGGTGATTGTTGAGCAGTGTTCGTTCATCCGTTGTCATAGCGTCTGCATGGTCTCCCCAATGTACCATGCCTCAGGACATCCTTTCCTGCAGCGTATCAGGTAGACAACGTTTGCCGAGTTGCAAGTGTATGTACCGTGTACCTGGTGGATGGTGTTCTCACGTGAGATGATGGCATCCGTGACGATGATCCGGCACATCTACCTGATACGCTGCAGGAAAGGATGTCCCGAGGCATGGTACATTGGGGAGACCATGCAGACGCTACGACAACGGATGAACAAATACCGCTCGACAATCACCAGGCAAGAGTGTTCTCTTCCTGTTGGGGAACACTTCAGCGGTCACGGCATTCGGCCTCTGATCTTCAGGTAAGCATTCTCCAAGGCGGCCTTCACGACACATGACAGCACAGAGTCGCTGAGCAGAGACTGATAGCCAAGCTCCGCACACATGAGGACGGCCTCAACCGGGATCTTGGGTTCATGTCACACTATCTGTAACCTCCACGACTTGCCTGGACTTGCAAAATCTCACTAACTGTCCTGTCTGGAGACAATACACATCTCTTTAACCTGTGCTTAACCCTCTCTCCACTCACATTGTCTGTACCTTTAAGACTTGATTGCCTGTAAAGACTCGCTTTCCAACCATTATTTTGTAAATTGAGTTTGTGTCTTTATATGCCCTGTTTGTGAACTGAAATCCCACTCACCTGATGAAGAAGCAGTGCTTCGAAAGCTATTGCCTTTTGCTACCAAATAAACCTGTTGGACTTTAACCTGGTGTTGTGAGACTTCTTACTCAGTTATGTGATAGCATGGACTTAAGTTTTTCACTTGGGGGAAGAAAGGAGGGTGATAGATAAATTGTTTTCACGCAGAAAATTACACTTCACCAGAAGTTGTTTTTGATCAAAAGATATATCTATTAAGTACATAAGATCTAGGAGCAGGCGTAGACAATTCAGCCCCTTGAACCTGCTTCACCATTCAGTACAATTATGGCTGATCTTGTCTCCGCCTCAACTCCACTTTCCTGTCTGTGCTCCATAACCCTTCAATCCATTACTAATTAAAAATCTGTCTATCTCCTCAAAATGTATTCAATATCCCGGCATCCACTGCACTCTGGGGTAGTGAATTCCACAGATTCACGATCCTTTGAGAGCAGTACTTCTCCTCATCTCTGTTTTAAATCTGCTACCCCTTATCCTAAAACTATGACCTCTTGTTCTAGATTGCCCCATAAGAGGAAACATCCTCTCTACCTACTTAAAAAAGTATATACATATGCAACAACTCACCAAAGCTCCTTCAACAGCACCTTCCAAACCTGCAGCCTCTGCCAAATGGATGGACAAGGGCAGCAATTGCAAGGGAACACCACCACCTCCAAGCTCTCCTCCAAGCCACACAGCATCCTGACTTGAAACGATATTGCCATTCCTTCGCTGTCGCTGGGTCAAAATCCTGGAACTCCCTTTGTAACAGGGTGTTCCGACAACTGAACTGCAGCAGTTCAAGAAGGCAGCTCACCACATCCGAGGGATGTACAATAAATACTGGTCCAACCAGCAACGCTTGCGTCCTGTGAGCGAATACGTTTTTAAAAAGGATGCATGGAAAGAGTAAAGAAATTGTATTACTGTAAATAGCTGCAGTTGAAACGGCCTTCAGATTTGTAGTCTCCATGATTCTAATAGCAGAAGATAGAACTGAGAAAGAGGAGAAACAACTTTTCTATCTTGACCTTTTACACAGACTCATATCTACTACCTGCTCAAATCATTTTCATTTCACTGACTTTAGCACTAAGCCTGTATCTCTTCACTCATTAGAAAATCATATACCTTTTCTTAATACTGTAACTGTCTTGTTTCATTATACTAATTAGCAGACTACAGCTCTTAAGTGCAGAGTCGTTATTCCATAAATTGCATTTAGCATTAGACATCTTTGGTTTACAATAATATCTATTGGTTCTCTTTTTCCGATTCAGCACAAAGAGCTCATCCATTTTTACTATCCTGTCCCCCTTTCACAGTATATCTCAATGTGTGAAGCAGTTGTCATGGAGGTTGCATGGGATATTACATTTATTTTTAATTTTATTTATTCTGTGGATGTGATCGAGGTTGGAATTCTTGCAAATCTCTTCCTTCCCTAAATAACATTACTGAACTAATTGGGTTTTTGATTGCATTCTAACTGTTCCATGGTCACTTTTACTGGTGCTAGTATATTAGTTGCAGATTTTTAACAACTGAATTCGAATTCTCAGATTGCAATGAAATCTAGTTTATTAGTTTGCTAGTTCAATAGCATTACCACTACACTACACCTTACTTGGGTAAAACCTTGGCCTGTAAGATGTATGTTAAGAATTCTAGACTGCAGAAGAGGATTCTGGGAGAAGTCAACTCAGTCACCTTGATTGTATTGTGGGTAGCCAAAAAGCCCCTCCAGTGACAAACAGGTGTCTTGGAGGGGTATGTAAAACCTCTAGAGGAAGTCATCATTCTGAGGGAATAAGTGTTAGGTGTATTAAAAAGCATTAAGGTAGACAAATCTCCAGGGCCAGATGGCATCTATCCAGATTACTGAGGGAGACAAGAGAGGAAATTGCTGGGCCTCTAACAGAAGTCTTTGCTTCCTCATTGGCCACAAGTGAGGTCCCAGAGGATTGGAGGATTGCCAATGTTGTCCCGTTATTTAAGAAGGGTAGCAAGGATAACCCAGGTAATTATAGGCCAGTGAGCTTGACATCAGTGATAGTAAAATTGTTGAGAAGATTCTTAGGGATAGGATCTATACACATTTGGAACTGAATGGTCTTATTCGCTACAGACAGCATGGTTTTGTATGAGGGAGGTCATGTCTCACTAATTTGATTGAGCTTTTGAGGAGGTGACATAAATGATTGACGAGGGAAGGGCCATGGATGTTGTCTGCATGGACTCTAGGGAAGCATTTGACAAGGTCCCTCATGGCAGGCTGGAGCAAAAGGTTAAATCACACGGGATCAAGGGTGAACTAACTAGATGGATTCTGAACTGGCTTGGCCATAGCAGTCAGAGGGTAGCGATGGATGGAGGTCCGTAACTAATGGTGTTCCGCAGTGATCCCTGCGGAACCTCTGTTGTTTATAATACATATAAATGACTTGGAAAAAAATGTAGCTGGTCTGATTAGCAAGTTTCTGGATGATACCAAGATCGCTGGAGTTGCGGATAGT
This sequence comes from Mustelus asterias, assembly GCF_964213995.1. Lineage (NCBI taxonomy): Eukaryota > Metazoa > Chordata > Chondrichthyes > Carcharhiniformes > Triakidae > Mustelus > Mustelus asterias. Next base: position 76,583,553 of record NC_135810.1, read on the forward strand.
GATGAAGATTGTCAGAGAATACAGCAAGATATAGATAGGCTGGAATATTGGGCAGAGAAATGGCAGATGGAATTTAATCCGGACAAATGCGAGGTAATGCAATTCAGGTGGGAGCTATAAAATAAATGGCAGAACCATCAGGAGCATAGACACACAGAGAGATCTGGGAGTACAGGTCCACAGATTCTTAAAAGTGGCAGCACAGGTGGGAAAAGTGATGAAGAAAGCATATGGCATGCTTGCTTTCATCAGCCAGGGCATCGAGAATAAAAGTTGGCAAATTATGTTACAGTTATATAGTTGTTTAGGCCACATTTGTAATACTGTGTCCAATTCTGGTCGCCACTTCCAAAAGGACGTGGAGGCTTTGGAGAGAGTACAGAAAAGATTTACCAGGATGTTGCCTAGTATGGAGGGTATTAGCTATGAGGAGAGATTGAATAAACTGGGACTGTTCTTCCTGGAAAGACAGAGGCTGAGGGGCGACCTGATAGAAGTTTATAAAATTATGAGGGCATAGATAAGGTGAACAGTTGGAAACTTTTTTCCAGAGCAGAAATGACAATTACAAGGGGGTACAAGTTCAAGGTAAGGGGGGAAATGTTCAGTGGAGATGTGTGGGGCAAGTTTTTTACACAGGGGGTGGTGGGGGCCTGGAATGCGCTGCCAAGTGAGGTGGTTGAGGCAGACACGTTAGCGGCATTTAAGACATACCTGGATAGACACATGAACAGGTGGGGAATAGAGGGCTACAGGTGGTTGGTCTAGATAGGACAATATGATCAGTGCAAGCTTGGTGGGCTGAAGGACCTGTTCCTGTGCTGCACGATTCTGTGTTTGTTCTTTGTCAAGTGTATGCTTTGCATATGTTCAGAAGATCTCGGGGAAAATGATGCAAGTTTCAATGTGCACTCTCAAAGAGTGAGGTTTCCTGCTGGGAGTACAAATATATAATATTATCACTCGTGTCTTGACAAAGCAGATTAATTTGTGATCACTTTGTCACCAATTTGAACAATTCAGTTCTATAGTGAGTTTTGAAGGGGAGGTGATGGCCTAGTGGTATTATTGCCACACATTGATCCAGAAACTCAGCTAATGTCCTGGGGCCTGTGTTCGAATCCTTCCATGGCAGATGGTGGAATTTGAATTCAAATTTTTTAAAAAGTCTTTGGAATTAAGAATCTATTGATGACCATGAAACCATTGTCAATTGTTGGAAAAACCCACCTGGTTCACTAATGTCCTTTAGGGAAGGAAATCTGCCATCCTTACCTGGTCTTTCTTTGAGGAGGTAACAAGGAAGTTAGATAAAGGAGAACCAGTGGACGTAATTTATTTAGATTTCCAAAAGGCCTTTGGCAAGGTGCCGCGTAGGAGACTGTTAAATAAGTTAAGAGCCCATGGTGTTAATGGTAAGATTCTGGCATGGATAGAGGATTGGTTGACTGGAAGAACAGAGTATGAGTTTTAACAACACCAGGTTAAAGTCCAACAGGTTTATTTGGTAGCAAATGCCATTAGCTTTCGGAGCGCTGCTCCTTCGTCAGATGGAGTGGATATCTGCTCTCAAACAGGGCATACAGGGACACAAAATCAAGTTACAGAATACTGATTAGAATGCGAATATTTACAGCTAACCAGGTCTTAAAGATACAGACAATGTGACTGGAGGGAGCATTAGGCACAGGTTAAAGAAATGTGTGTTGTCTCCAGACAGGACAGCCAGTGAGATTCTGCAAATCCAGGAGGCAAGCTGTGGGGGTTACCGATAGTGTGACATGAACCCAAGATCCCAGTTTAGGCTGTCCTCATGTGTGCGGAACGCGGCTATCAGTTTCTGCTCAGCGACTCTGTGCTGTCGTGTGTTGTGAAGGCCGCCTTGGAGAATGCTTACCCGAAGATCAGAGGCTGAATGCCTGTGACCGCTGAAGTGCTCCCCCACAGGAAGACAACAGTCTTGCCTGGTGATTGTCGAGCGGTGTTCATTCATCCATTGTCGTAGCGTCTGCATGGTTTCCCCAATGTACCATGCCTTGGGACATCCTTTCCTGCAGCGTATCAGGTAGAAAATGTTGGCCAAGTCATGTACCAAATAAACCTGTTGGACTTTAACCTGGTGTTGTTAAAACTCTTACTGTGTTTACCCCAGTCCAATGCTGGCATCTCCACATCATGACTGGCAGAAGGCAGAGAGTGAGGATAAAGGGGTCTTTTTCAGGCTGGCAGCCGGTGACTAATGGTGAGCCTCAGGGGTCGGTGCTGGGACTGCAACTTTTCACAATATACATTAACAATTTGGAAGAAGGAGCTGAAGGTACTGTTGCTAAGTTTGCAGATGATACAAGGGTATGTAGAGGGACAGGTAGTATTGAGGAAGCAGGAGGGCTGCAGAAGGACTAGGACAGGTTAGGAGAGTGGGCAAAGAAGTGGCAGATGGAATACAATGTGGAAAAGTGTGAGGTTATGCACTTTGGAAGGAGGAATGGAGGCATAGACAATTTTCTAAATTGGGAAATGCTTCGGAAATCAGAAACACAAAGGGACTTGGGAGTCCTTGTTCAAGATTCTCCTAAGGTTAACATGCAGGTTCAGTCGGCAGTTAGGAAGGCAAATGCAATGTTAGCATTCATGTCGAGAGGGCTAGAATACAAGAGCAGGGATGAACTTCTGAGGTGATATAAGGCTCTGGTTAGACCCCTTTTGGAGTATTGTGAGCAGTCTTGGGCCCCATATCTAGGGAAGGATGTGCTGGCTTGGAAAGGGTCCAGAGGAGGTTCACAAGAATGATCCCTGGAATGGAGAGCTTGTCATATGAGGAACGGTTGAGGACTCTGGGTCTGTACTCAGAGTTTAGAAGGATGAGGGGAGATCTTATTGAAACTTACAGGATACTGCGAGGCCTGGATAGAGTGGACATGGAGAGGATGTTTCCACTCGTAGGAAAGACTAGAACCAGAGGGAACAACCTCAGGCTAAAGGGATGATCCTTTAAAACAGAGATGAGGAGGAATTTCTTCAGCCAAAGAATGGTGAATCTGTGGAACTCTTTGCTGCAGAAGGCTGTGAGGCCAGGTCATTGAGTGTCTTTAAGACAGATATAGATAGGTTCTTGATTAATAAGGGGATCGGGTTATGGGGAAAAGGCAGGAGAATGGGGATGAGAAAAATATCAGCCATGATTGAATGGCAGAGCAGACTTGATGGGCCGAGTGGCCTAATTCTGCTCCTATGTCTTATGGTCTGGTCTACATGTGACTCCAGACCCACAGTAATGTGGTTGACTCTCAACTGCCCTCGGGCAACTAGGGATAGGCAATAAATGCTGGCCAGCCAGCGATGTCCATGTCCCATGAATGAATATTTTTTAAAAGAACTCTTTACATCGTTTGATGACTGTCAGTGGGCTGGAATTTGCAGCCACTGACCACAAATATTCCCATGAATATTTAGTGATCGGTATGGCTTGGATTTCCTCTTTTCTCGCATTAGTTCGAATCTTCCAAATTAAGGGGATCATCAGGTGTCCAGCAACAGTACAGTCATCAAGTAGAGTAAGTAGCCAATCATGTTAAGGTATTTTCGCTAACAGTAAACCAGGAAGTTAAACCATTGATTCCCTTCACTTGTAAGTTTTAGATTTCACAGATAGTGAAATAAAGGATTGAAATGTACAAGTGCATTAGGTTAGAAGGCAAAACATCATATACAATGTTTAGAAAATTAAAATATGTTAGTTTTCTTATCCTAATGGAGATATCTGATATTGGCCAAATATAAAATTAATCTTTAATTATAAACTCAGTACATGGTTAAAAACCCAATTAAATCTCATTCAACAAGATGGACCTCATCAATGCATGCTCCGAATAAGCACAGAACCACTGTCAGTAACTTCAATTGTGATATTTAATTGTGCATGTGTGTACACTGGAAGTTGATGTCGGAGGAGTAATGCTCGTGAACACTTGACAGTTTTTCTGTCTTTACTACCTGTAATGATTTTTCACAGACTTCATTTGTAAACACAAAAAGGATTTATTAATAAGAGAACAGCAGCCTCATGGCTGCAGCCAGCTCCCAACATGCCTCCTGCCTAAGAAAGAACTCCACCCTCTGGGGTGATTACCCGCTCTGAGTCCCAATTGGTTCCCCAAGTCAGGTGACCCTTACTCTGCTGTGTTGCCCTTAAAGGGACAATCACCACAAATAAACCACACTACCACAAAACTTGTGCCTACCTATTTGTACGTTTCAAATAATTAACTTATGCCTTGCTAATTTGCTTACAGTTTTGCACTAATTTTAGCAGCTTATCTTTATTTTTAAGTTAGCTTCAATAAAATGTCCAAGAAATGAAATAATGGTATTGTGATAGTGGGAACAGAACAAAATCATCTTTTGGCCACTACGACCAATGTGTATATGCCTGTACGGGTGACCAAGCAATGTCTGAGGAATACAGAGAAAGCAGATTGTGATTAGAAATAGAAAATGATCAAGCCAAAAGACCACAGGTATGGCAAATGAAAATCAAATGTCAAAACAACAATGAGAAGGGATTGACGAGAAAAAAAATCAGAGACTTCAGTAGAAAATTGATGTTCTTGTATCTCTTTTACATCAAAGAAGATAAGTGACAATACAAAACACAGCAGAAAGAGAAACAGAAAATAGTAACTGATTAGACGAAACAAGACAGGGATAAAGGAAGAAATGAACAATGGAATGAATGTTTTATTTTGATCAAAGACAAATGGAGAGGAAATAAATGGGCCCCACAGATATAAGCCTCACTGTGCTCTGGTGCTGGTCCAATTTTGTTTTAAAATCATTTTACTTTCAACAAAGAGCCAGCTTTTGTACTAATTGTTCAAATGTCAAGCGCCTCTTTCATTTGGTATACTTCGGTATCTTCTCCTGTTTGACGAGGCAAATATATTTCATTATTCCTTCCATCTCTTTATATGAATGGTATGCCTTCTTGTAAAGTTGAATTCCAACACCGAGACCTCTACTTATGTTGCTGCATTCAAATTTATAGGGAAAGCTTTTCGGAGTTTTCACCAAGGTTTAATTTCCCCTCTGGTGAGCATGTGAAACTCCTCTGTGTGGCATTTTAGCACATTAGCTAGTAAGTTCACATTACATTCTCCTCTCTGCTATTTTAACAATGATGTTCATTCATTTCAAACAAATGGAAAAATAGGTTAACAAGTGTGCTAAAATAGCACACTCGCATTTTGTACAAACTTGCACGTATCCCCAGATTACTTCAAGTGTCAGTCCTTTTCCCGAATAACTTTGTCTCGTTAGCAGCCTATAAATTCAGCGTTGAATATCCTAATTCATGAATACTCTTCAAGCCAGGAGATCGACATTTTGTAGAAGAAAGTGGCTGTTTCTGTCTTAAATGACGAATGTTTTGTGGAATAATTTCCCTTTCTTCGTAAAACCACTGTTTTCACTTTACTGTCTCCTTCCTATTCTGTGAGGGCTTTCATTTATTGCCCATTACTTTTGAAGGAGACTTATTAAATTTATTTTGAAAACTACAAGATATATTCACTAATTATACACAGCCCAAATCATTTTGAAGCCTAGTATTTTTTTGAAATAGTTTCCCTTTCATAAATTAGTGGTAGCTCTTAACTCAGAATCAGCTATTAAAATTGGATTTTATAAAATGTTCAAGTATTTTGTGAATCCTGTTGTGCTAATATTAAACTCATCAGTCAATAATTGTGAAGGTCATTTTTTTCTTCCAAATTGGAAACTCATTGAGAAGCAATCCAATCTTGGAATGCTCTCAAGGCACTTCTAAGTACTTCTCTCTCCAATTCGTCTTTCCTCCTTTATTTCCTTGAGGATCTCTGGGTATATTCTGTTAGGTTTCTGTAGTGAATCAGTCAAATGCCAGTTTCCGATCACCAGCACCCTTTATTGTGCACATGATAACTCCCAGGACTTGCATGGAGAATCACTGATTGACCTCCCTGTAGGATTCGTTGAATACAAGCTCCCTGGGGACTGGTAATTAACCAAACAGATGGAGCTGGTATACCGAGCCCTGTATAAAGCAGGCCCTTGAGTAGGTCCATTTATTCCTTTTGTTCTGGTTGGGACCAGTTGTGTTCATCACAGCCTTGTGGTTTTTATTTTACTTTATTTTGTGCAATAAAAGCACAGTTCCTTTATAGCCAACTCCTGGAGTATTATTGTGCACCAAAGGAAAAGGCTGCTCCTGCAGCTTACTGTCAGGTAGTCTTCACCTCAGGATCTACAATATTGGTCCAGGTAAAGTTACAGGCTTAAATAACACAGCTCGTACTCCACAAAGTGCACGGGTAGATTAATTGTTGATCCCCCATGGCCTTTGTCGTTGTCATAACAGTTTCCCCCTTATCGACTCAGCTTTTTTTACATAATTCTTCCTTCCTATCCATCTCTATCTCTATTAAGTGCCCTCTTGATGTCCCAGTCATCTTGATTGTAGACTCAGGAATTCAGTTTAATGAAGACAATACTGTTTAGGAATTTAACTGTGATCTTTCTCAAAATTTTCAGTCTCTACTTCAGACTTTGTCTTGTCAAGTTGACTCCCTGATATCAACGTAGTTAACAGAATGAAACTTTAGAGACACTGGGGAATAAATTGTTTCACATTGCACCCATTACTTGGCACTGAATAACTGTTCAGGGGGTGAATCTTACTTAGTGGTATTCCACACCCAATCCTCTTCAGAATGATACCAGTTACCAAAATGGAAGCTGAGTAATTCCAAATGTTAAAATATAAAGATGCTCATCCACTGGTTCAAGAAAAATGCAACTCATTTATTCACAGGTTAAAACTACGCAGAGGTTTGCAGTCTCATAGCTGCAATCAGCTCCTGAAATGACTGAGTACAGAAGCCCGCATTTACCAGGGTGAACCCACAACCTGCTCCCCAGTTGGTTTCCCGGGTTATGTGACCCTTACTCTGCAGATTGATCCTTAAAGGGACAATCGCTACATCCCTCCCCCTCAAATTCCCTTTATATAAATGTCAATACTCAGTTTACACAGTCCAAGATAATTAAACATTTAGTACAGGAATTTAGTCTCAATTAAAAATGAAGCCTTTTGGGGGTTTCGGGGCGGCATGGTGGTACAGTAGTTAGCATTGCTGCCTCATAGCACCAGGGACCCGAGTTCGATTCCCGGTTTGGGTCACTGTCTATGTGGAGTTTGCACATTCTCCCCGTGTCTGCGTGAGTTTCCTCCGGGTGCTTCCGGCTTCCTCCTACAGTCCAAAGATGTGCAGGTTAGATGAATAGGTCATGCTAAATTCTCCCTCAGTGTACCCAAACAGGCACCGGAGTGTGGCAACTAGGGGATTTCCACAGTAACTTCATTGCAGTGTGAATGTAAGCCTACTTGTGATTAATAAATAACTTTTTCTGAATCCTTGTGGAGCAGTATAACTCCTTTGTCTGGGACACTCCCACTGGATTGTTGTCAGCCGAAACCACAATGACAAGTGCCTCTTCAGGCACAGACAGTTCCGTTCTGTTTTCATGGAGACGGCAGTTGTGCTTGCAACAGGATGACCAGGTACTTCAGTGCTAAAACAATCGGCAACATTTCCTGATGACAATATACTTCCTAATGACAAACCTGGCTACTGGGGCATCTCTCTTTTTCTCAATGGTCTATGTGTTTTTTGGATGATCCTTCCATCTACATCTACTTGATAAGACAGGGGGTCCAGTTTTAGAGCAAAGATTCCAGGGACCCAACTTGACCCAAAATTCTTCACATACATGGAGTCATCCACAATAATTGACTGTGTTGACTGACATGAATCATGACTTGCCTTCTTACTGCTTTGGCTGGCCTCTACCCTCCCAGCAAATTTGGAAACATGAGGCTCAGTCACATTCTGAGATGATAATTGATTAACAACTCTGCTGGCAGGACTCCTGTTGTTGCATGTGAAGTGGTCCAGAAGCCAAGATGGATGCATCTTAAGTTTCTGGTCTCCAGGGCTCCTCCTGACTGCTTCTTTAGGCCAGACTTAAATCTTTGGACAGCTCACTCAGCTAATCCGTTCAATGCTGGGTGGTGAATTTTTGAAACTCAACACTTGTGATACCGTTCCATTGTCAGACACTATGGGTCTTATTTTACCATTTTGATTCGAAGTGCTGGGCTAACTTGAAACTGGGAATGTTTCAGATCCGACTTTTAGACCTATTCTGAAGCGCCCCCATACGCACTCTGCCTGCAAAAATATCAGCGATTCCGAATTGTGTTTCACAAGCCTGTGGGCGCCTCCAGCTGCGCATGCGCAGAGAAAAAGATAGAATCCGGCTCTCCCGCCACATCCCTCCCGCCACATCCCAGGCCGGATATTGCCTCCCCTGGCTCCCACAGACATTGCCCCCCCCCCCCCTCCCACAACATTACTGACCAGCTTATCCCCCTGCCACCCAGACTGATTGCGATCCCTTCCCCCTACCGATCTCAGACGGAGTGGCAGCAGACACCCCCCCTCCTCCCCCCCACCCCCCACTGATCTCAGGCAGAGTTGCAGCGGACAACCACCCCCCCCAACCCCCACCAATCTCAAGCAGATGCTCAGCACTTATCTCCTCACTAGCTGGAGCGCCCGAATCGGACTTTTGTAGAGCATGACTGTTTCGTGCCGAATTTGGATGGGTGAGCGTAGAGGTAAAGGGGGAAGTGCCGATAAAGTTGGGCATGCAACCCATTAAGTCACTTTAAATGCACGCAAATGCATTTAAATGACCGTCTCGCCCATTTCGGGCGCAGTCCCGATCGTGGCCATTTTTGGGCCTTGGTAAAGGTGGAACCGGTGCTGAGGCGGGCGTGGATTGCGCTCCTCGCCTCACACTCGACTTTACCAAGTTTTGGCACCCGAAAACAGGTGCAACGCTATGGTAAAATTGGGCCCTATGACTTCAGGTGTTCTGTGCGTAGAAAAACATTGGTGTGATCTTTCAATAGTAGTTTGCAATATCGGAGACTTCACCTCAAAAATGCCCATCCACTTAGAGTGTGCATCAATAATGAGCAGAAACATTGTGCCTATGAATGGACCAAGTTAATCAATATAGGCTAGTACCCATGGCGGACCAAGCCATTCCCAAAGGTGCAGTGGGGCTGCAGTAGGTAATCTTTGTTGCAATCTACCTAAAAGTAATCTCCCAAATTGATTTTGGCCATTTTCTGTTTAGCTCCCTGTACAAAAGAAATAATGCTTCCACATCCTTCACCTCAAATTTTGAAGAGTTTGTACAAATTTAAATGTTTTCCCTCTAGGGTCTTTTCTAGAGCTGTGTCCTTCCTCAACCTGCTCTAGTTTCTCTGCTTTAACCTCCAGCATTTTAAGTTGAAATTTTATCTCTCTTTCTCCTTTTCATTGTGATCCCTTGTTAATCTTTCCATTTCCAAGCCATTGCAATTTCCTTTTGAAAAGTTATCTCTCTTTCTTCTCTTTCCCTTTCTTTCTGCTTTTCCTGCATTGCTTGTTCAAGTTTTTTTTTCATTTATATTTCTTTTTCCTTTTCTTTTTGCTGCATTTCTAATTGTTTCATTTGTAATTGAATTTAGCTAATTCAATTGCCTCACTTTTTGATAAACTTGGTCCCTGAGCCAAACCTTCCAACTTTAAATGTTTTGCTGTGCTTTCAATAATCTCATCCTTCCTTACCCCTGAAGGTAATGCCAACTCAAATTTATCAGCCAATTCATTTAACTGAGTGTTGGTTACTTTCTGAAAATCAATCAGTTATATCTTCCATCTTTAGGACAGTCTTAACAATTTCCAATGCCATTTTGGATTCTAACCTGTACAATATGCCTCAAAGTAACTCCAATTCCTTTGTCCAGTACTCTGTACCCTGCCTACTCTTTCTTAAGGATTCATAAATCCCACCATTTAACAATAAATCTCAAACCAAGTTTTACTATTAGGCATCCAGTCAACCTTTCACCACATTTTGAAATCCCACAAGAGCCCCCACTTTTGTTACAATCCAAGTTGATGTAGTAACTGGATGGGAAGATCTTAGAATGGAACCGTGGCTCAAAAGATCATTGCCGGAATTTTACTGCTCTGCCTGCCACGAAATCGGAGCGGATGAGGGGTGGACAATGGAAAAATCCTTTGACCTCCGGTGGAATTTTCTGGTCTCGTTCGAGCGAGGCCATAAAATCCTGCCCCACATTTTTTTTTATAAAACAGAGGAACAGAATCACAGGACGACTAATTAGTTTTAACAAGAAAAACAATGTTTGTTATGCAATACACTTTTACTCCCTCCTTAGCTTAATAAATGCACACAGATTTTAAGATTAACACAGATTACAATATACATCTTGAACTCCAGTGGTCTCAGTAACACAAAGTCCCCTTAAACACACAGATTGGCTCTGGTCAGACAGACACTTTGCTCTGAACCCAAGTTACTGTCTATGGGTTTCTTTTCAGAATTCCCCCCCCTCTCAGATGATTGCCACGTGAGAGTTTCCCTTCTGCTGCCTCACAGTGCCAGGGACCTGGGTTCAATTCTGGCCTCAGGTCACTGTCTGTATGGAGTTTGCACTTTCATCCTGTGTTGGCATGTGTTTTCTCCAGTACTACGGTTTCCTCCCACACTCCAAAGATATGTAGGTTAGGTTGATTGGCCATGCTAAATTACCCCTTAGTATCAGGGGGACAAGCAGAGTAAATACGTAGGGTTAGAGGGATCGGGCCTGGGTGGAATTGTTGTTGGTGCAGCTCAATGGGTTGAATGGCCTCCTTCTGCACTTTAAGAATTCTTTGATTAGCAGTTTGCAATTCTAAATCCAGTCCAGGTTTTCCAAATTACTCTCTTAAACAAAGCTTCTGCTTCATTTTAACAGCAAACACAGTATCCAGGTTTTACACCACCCCTTTAGGATTTATTTGTATTGACTACTGTACAAACTGTTCACAATTGCTTTAACTCTCGATTCCCAGACTCTATTAAAACGGCTTCAAAATTTTCATTTACCTCTGAAGTCTGTTTTTCCACTTTAAATTTGATTACTGCAATTGTCTCTTTAACTCAGAAAACTTTGTTTACTCTTCCTTGAATTCTTCTGACAATACCTTGGGCTCTATTCTCTTAACTTCAGTAATCTTAAGACACTATCTGTCCCAATTCCTTGGTTATCTGGACTGTAACTGACTTTAGGAGGCCTGCCTCTTTACAGCTCTTGTCCCGTCCAATCTTTCTTCCGACAGAGTTGAGAGATGTTCACTCGCTGCTACTCTTCTACAACTGTCATATATCCAAACTAAAATTTAAGAAGCTTTCATATCTTACAAGGCCCTTAGTTGCTAAGCAACAACTGCTAGTCTATTTACTCTTGATGCCGTAGCCCCCTCTAAGCACATAATTGGAACTGAACCAATCCCCACGCATACAAACACCTTCGTCCAGCATGAATCTAACAATAGGTTTTACCTTCACTTCCACAGAAACATTAAATTAAACCTACTTAAAACTATATCTTATTTCTAATGTTTACCAATGCAAATATACATCCCTTAAAACTACCTTTGTTTTCCTAACAACCAGTCCTCATCCTCCAAAATTAATCCTGTTTGTTAAGTCAGAGGTGGAACGCTTGGTAATGCGAAACACACATGATTCCTTTGAGAAACCTGTGGGCAACAGTGGAAATGCAATAGACCTAGATTCATGCTTCCACAAGAGCCTTAATTGAAAAGATATGGCTGAAGCAAAGGCTCTGCTGTCTGACAGGTCTGGTGACGTAGTGCAGTGCAGACCACAAAAAATACCATATATTCATTCTGTACATTCAAACCTCTGGTAAACACAAGCCTAATCAGTTATTCTTATCACTACTCATTCTTCGATTTCTCCTCTTCAGTGCTCCCCTCGTGGCATGTTTTCAATTCTAGCTCATCAGTCCTTGACTTTTATCAACCTTTCACTGTCTTGCCCTGATTCAGAACTATTCTCCTCTCCTTTGGTTATTCCAATATTTGGATTTAAAATGATACAGCATTCCATGGTAAAAACGTTCTTCCTCACGATGAAGCCTTTTCCCGAGCAAAAGTGAACTTGGGACTATCTTTAATTTACATCCAGGTGCAACATTTCTTATATACTCTGACAGGGGTGAAAATGCTGCTATAAATGGTGCTCACACAAATAAAAAATAAAGCAGCTAAAAAGGTTTAACTTGAATGGTTAAAGCAAATATTCCATTTTGTGTATTGCTGGGTCATATAACCCTCACAAATCTATTGGATGTGAGGGGTCAGTTCGGGAGTATAAGAACAATAGTGATAGTTGAGTGAGCACAAGGTAAATTCAAGGAAAAGGAACCTCCAGGTGTTGTGTATTGCTGGAACGTAGTCAAACCTTAGCTTTGTGGGTGTTAGAGATTCTGGGGCATTGAAATTGGCTCTTGGATCAGTTACAGTCTAAGGTTTGCTGATACAAATGGCAAGTACAGTCAAAACTTACAACAAACCTTATCTATAAAGCATAGCTTTTCAACAGGTAAGCTGCTAAAAAAGCTTACATCAGGTTGTAATTGCATGATTATGCTAAGAAACATGAACACAGGATTTTATTGCAGACACTATTTTACCATTTGACTTGTAGAGATTCAGATGTGAGATTAGCTGTGGTTTTTTTTAGGTGACATTAGTGCACAGTACAATTCTATCAACCCAATGTAATAGTCAAAAATGTGCTTTGTAAAGTCTTACATGTCCTTAAGTGGTTGACCCTCAACTTTATCTAACCTTCCAATGGTGATATCCTTGCTACAAGATTTCTCAAATTCCTACTAGCTGGTTTCGAAAGTAATCTTGTTGAAAGCTACTTTAAAAGCTTACTTAGATAAGAATCAACACACATGCTGACATAGATGGATAACAGTAAAGTTATACCAACTGTAACTTTTTGCTGGCCTACTGTGCACAGTTGCTGTTGGTGTTCCAAAATGGATTTATTTTTATTGCTGGAGAGTGATTTTTATTTTGAAGCAATTACTTCTGATGTAAATTTGCAAGTTCTGCCATTTGAATGAGTGTAGCTTTGTCTATTATTGACTAAAATATACCTACCTATCCACACTGTGTTTTGGCAAACTGGAATTGTAATGCATTTGGCATTCCTCCAACCCTTAAGTGTGTTGAGTTTAAATTAGTACAAGTCAATTATTTTATGAATGCAATAACAAAATAATACCAAAGTAATTAAGTAGAATTAAAGATTATAAAACTTTCCAGTTACAATTAACTTCTCTTGATCAGATTTCACACCACAGGATTGAAATCACGCTGTGATATTAGGAGTGACTGTTAACACTGTCTGAGATTCCTCTGTCCACTATTTATAAAAACAAAGCTTCAATCTATTTAAATTTTAAATGGGTTAACACATAGGTTAAACTAGTAGACAACAACATTTCATATAGTTACATTAATACACTCATGATGCAGCACAATTTTAACCCTTGTGAGTTTTAAAGTTTCTTTTAGCAGAAGAGAATGCAGTTTTTAATGAAGGTGTTGACTTTCAGGAGAACATCTCCTAAAAGAAATATGGCCTGAAGAGGAATTGGGTGCACTGAAACTAACAGCACTGTCTTGAACTCTGCTTGTAATGCATGCTACAAGTCAAACTTATTTCTACTTGTTTCAGACAGAGGACTAGAAAGTGGGAACAGATTTCATTCTTACAACTTTTGATTTTCTTCCAAAGTACCAATGATGTCTGTCATGTTTTCCTACATTGCGGCATTGACTACATGTCTGAAATATTTCATTTACTGGTCACCCTATTATAGAACATAGAACATTACAGTGCAGTACAGGCCCTTCGGCCCTCGATGTTGCGCCGACCTGTGAAACCAATCTAAAGATCACCTAACCTACACTATTCCAATATCATCCATATGTTTATCCAATGACCATTTAAATGCCCTTAATGTTGGCGAGTCCACTACTGTTGCAGGCAGGACATTCCATGCCCTTACTACTCTCTGAGTAAAGAACCTACCTCTGACATCTGTCCTATATCTATCACCCCTCAATTTAAAGCTATGCCCCCTCGTGCTAGCCATCACCATCCGAGGAAAGAGGCTCTCACTGTCCATCCTATCTAATCCTCTGATCATCTAATATGCTTCTATTAAGTCACATCTTAACCTTCTCTCTAACGAAAACAGCCTCAAGTCCCTCAGCCTTTCCTCATAAGATCTTCCCACCATACCAGGCAACATCCTGGTAAATCTCCTCTGCACCCTTTCCAATGCTTCCACATCCTTCCTATAATGCGGTGACTAGAACTGTACACAATACTCCAAGTGCGGCCGCACCAGAGTTTTGTACAGATGCAACATGACCTCATGGCTCCTAAACTCAATCCCTCTACCAATAAAAGCTAACACACCGTACGCCTTCTTAACAACCCTATCAACCTGGGTGCCAACTTTCAGGGACCTATGCACATGGACACCGAGGTCTCACTGTTCATCCACACTACCAGGTATCTTACCATTAGCCCAGTACTCTGTATTCCTGTTACTCCTTCCAAAGTGAATCACCTCACACTTCTCCGCATTAAACTCCATTTGCCACCTCTCAGCCCAGCTCTGCAGCTCATCTATGTCCCTCTGTAACCTGCAACATCCTTCCGCACTGTCCACAACTCCACCGACTTTAGTGTCATCTGCAAATTTACTAACCCATCCTTCTACGCCCTCATCCAGGTCATTTATAAAAATGACAAACAGCAGTGGCCCCAAAACAGATCCTTGCGGTACACCACTAGTAACTGAACTCCAGGATGAACATTTCCCATCAACCACCACCCTCTGTCTTCTTACAGCTAGCCAATTTCTGATCCAAACCGCTAAATCACCCTCAATCCAATGCCTCCGTATCTTCTACAACAGCTTACTGTGGGGAACCTTATCAAATGCTTTATTGAAATCCATATACATCACATCAACTGCTTTACCCTTATCCACCTCTTTGGTCACTTTCTCAAAGAACTCAATAAGGTTTGTGAGGCACGATCTACCCTTCACAAAACCGTGTTGACTATCCCTACTCAAATTATTCCTTTCTAGATGATTATAAATCTTATCTCTTATAATCCTTTCCAAAACTTTGCCCACAACAGAAGTAAGGCTCACTGGTCTATAATTACCAGAGTTGTCTCTACTCCCTTTCTTGAACAAGGGGACAACATTTGCTATCCTCCAGTCTTCTGGCACTATTCCTGTAGACAATGATGACATAAAGATCAAAGCCAAAGGCTCTGCAATCTCCTCCCTAGCCTCCCAGAGAATCCTAGGATAAATCCCATCCGGCCCAGGGGACTTATCTATTTTCACACTTTCCAGAATTGCTAACAACTCCTCCTTATGAACCTCAATCCTGTCTAGTCTAATGGCCTGTATCTCAGTATTCTCCTCGACAACATTGTCTTTTTCCTGTGTGAATACGGACGAAAAATATTAATTTAGCGCCTCTCCTATCTCTTCGGACTCCACGCACAACTTCCCACTACTGTCCTTGACTGGCCCTAATCTTACCCTAGTCATTCTTTTATTCCTGACATACCTATAGAAAGCTTTAGGGTTTTCCTTGATCCTACCTGCCAAAGACTTCTCATGTCCCCTCTTGGCTCTTCTTAACTCTCTCTTTAGGTCCTTCCTGGCTAACTTGTAACTCTCAAGCGCCCTAACTGAGCCTTCACGTCTCATCTTTACATAAGTCTCCTTCTTCCTCTTCACAAGAGATTCAACTTCTTTAGTAAACCACGGTTCCCTCGCTTGACCACTTCCTCCCTGCCTGACAGGTACATACTTATCAAGGACACGCAGTAGCTGTTCCTTGAACAAGCTCCACATTTCAATTGTGCCCATCCCCTGCAGTTTCCTTCCACATCCTATGCATCCTAAATCTCGCCCAATCGCATCATAATTTCCTTTCCCCCAGCTATAGCTATTGCCCTGCGGTATATACCTATCCCTTTCCATCGCTAAAGTAAATGCAACCGAATTGTGGTCACTATCACCAAAGTGTTCACCTACCTCTAAATCTAACACCTGGCCTGGTTCATTACCCAGTACCAAATCCAATGTGGCCTCGCCTCTTGTTGGCCTATCTACATACTGTGTCAGGAAACCCTCCTGCACACATTGGACAAAAACTGACCCATCTAAAGATTTTATAGAAAGGATATTATTAAACTAGAAAGAGTGCAGAAAAGAATTACTAAGATGCTACCGGGACTTGATGGTTTGAGTTATAAGAAGAGGCTGGATAGACTGGGACTTTTTTCCTCTGGAACGTAGAAGGATGAGGGGTGATCTTAAAAAGGTCTATAAAATAATAAGGGGCATAGATCAGCTAGATAGTCAATATCTTTTCCCAAAGATAGGGGAGTCTAAAACTAGAGGGCATAGGTGTAAGGTGAGAGGGGAGAGATGCAAAAGGGTCCAGAGGGGCAATTTTTTCACACACAGGGTGGTCAGTGTCTGGAACAAGCTGCCAGAGGTAGTAGTAGATGTGGGTACAATTTTGTCTTTTAAAAAAGCATTCAGACAGTTACCTGGGTAAAATGGGTATAGTGGGATATGGGCCAAATGCAGGCAATTGGCACTAGCTTAGGGGTTAAAAAAGGGTGGCCCGGACAAGTTGGGCTGATGGGCCTGTTTCCATGCTGTGAACCTCTATGATTCTACTGCTGTTGCAGGCAGGGGAAAAAGATCAACTCAACACCCCAATTCACTTCCTATCCGTCCGTAACAAATATAGTTTAATTTTGATGAGGTTGATGCGTGGTTTTTTGTGTGTAATTTGATTAGCGTGTGATCAGTTTAAAAGATTTCTATAAGGAGTATTATTTATTCACACACACACACACACACACCCCAGAAAGGTCTACAGTCTATCTCTATGTCAATCACAACACATGCCGAAGAAAGATACAATTAAAGGCAGTAGTGCACTTCTAAAAATATTAAAGCCAAACAGAACAGAAAAGCATTCATGTGTTTTTGAGATTCCAGTGAAGGAGCAAGTTTTTCCTACTCTAGAATTGAAATTCCAGCAAGTCTGGATGGCTGGAGACAAGCCCAGATTAACTGCAGAGCTCCTTCAAAGTAAAGACTGTTCAGCAAGTCATTTTGATGTCTGTTTCTTACAGATGAATTTGGAGTTGTTCAAAACAGGTTAGAGGGGCTTTTAAAACACCTTAAGCCTAACAAGTTTTGAAAAGGCAAATAAACCCAGCATTTTTGCACAGCTGTAATGTAGTTGCTGGTATTCTGAAGACTGCCTGGTTTGACCTTCAGTCTTCAGATGAAAGGATTTCAAAATCAGAGGGCAGGTTTGATCACATGATTGGTTATTGATGGAAGGCAAATGATGATCTTTCATAGTGAAGGAGTTTCAGTAATATGGTCAGAAGCCATTGATGTGCAATAAAAGGTGAATAGTGTTCTTTAGCACTTACTTATGGATACTCAATCGCTGCTTTTTGTTATATGGCAGACCCGGAATCAGAGGCTAGAATTTCACCGCCTCACCCATCACAGGAATCAGAGCGGGCGAGGGACGGACAATGGGAAGGTCCGTTGACCGTTGGCAGGATTTTACGATTTTGGGATGAGCAAGGCCGTAGAATTCTGCCCAGAGAGTCTTGGAGTTTATTGTCACTGTGTTTTGGAGTAAACGTTATTAAATCCCACAGAAGAGTGTTATTTAGATATGGTCATTCAAGGGAGTCCCTCCCCATTAGAATCAAATCTGAAACTTCTGAGAAAGATTGGTAGGCTGTTGAAATTGCAAAAATCAGGTGACCCCTCAGATGCCACCGAACAGGTCATCAAGGTCTATTTTAAAAGGAATACAGTTTTTTAATATTGTAATATTTTCATGCCTGCAATGGCATGACACTATATACATTATGGGATGTATTGAAGGTGTGAATGGAACTGTATCAATGCCACTCATTTCCTTTCCTTCTAATCTCGAACATCGACCATTGCTGCTCCTTAAATGGCTATTAGAGTAGACACTTACCTGGGACCATCCTTCCAAATTTCCTTCACTTTCCTTCACTTATCATTTTAATTGAGAATTGTTCACATGTGCAACTTCTTGTCATAAGTGTAACACAACCCCACTAGCCCTGAACGCTTTGTAAAAAAACAGATCCAATTCGTCCGATTTCTCAGCCTTTTAAAGTAGTTATCCAAATCTATTTTGAAGTTTCTGATTCACCTATTTCACCTAAAATGAACCTGATCAATTTTCAGACACTTATTGCCAGATGACATCCACATCCCATGAATATATTTTTTAAGCTGTTTCCATAATTCATTCAGGCAGAACACTCCAGATCATAACTTATTGCTTCATCTCCCCTCTGGTTCTTTTGACAATTACTTGTAACTGACTGTCCTAATGGGAACAATCTCCTTATTTACTCCAGTAAGATCCTTCATAATCTGTTAAATCTTCCCTTAACTTTCTGTGCTTTAAGGAGAAAAATCCCAGCTTCTCTGGTCCCTTCTCATAACTGAAGTCCTTGATACCATTATACAGAATCTCTTCTTCACCTCTCCAAGGCCATTTTTGAATCTTTGAAAGGGTAAAACAAGGTTTATTTTAGAATAGTGTAAATCGTTCTGTTGGTACATAATACAAAATTGGATCTAAAGATATAGAAAATAAAATTCTATCAGTTGTGAGCTCACTCTCAAGTTGAGTCATGGAGTATAAATAAGAAAGGTGCAATTAACTATTGTCCAGTGCTTGAAGTTAAAAGACTTGTTCAATTTTGTGCATACAATTTCAGACTGCCCCATCATGCAAGTGACCATCTTCAATGTAAATAAGCTGAGATTGATCTTTTTTAAACTGTCACTTAACCATTTTCTCATTCTTTTTATTTGATTTCTCCAATTTTGTTTTCTTTCCAAGCTCAGCTTGTTCACAAGGCTCACCTCCTGTTCCCCTTGGCCTTAAACTGCTGACCTACCAACTTCCCTTGCTAATGTGACGTTAGTGTACCTTTTAAGAAAGTTTTTATTTAAATCACGATCTCTGGAGCACTCTCAGCTTCAGTGTTTCTCATTGCTGCCGAGCTGTCTACCAGATGTCCTTTCATTGCTCCTTAAGTGGCTTAAATGGGGACCTCGGGTACTTTCTGAGATTAATTTTATGACTCTACATTGTTGGAAAGAAAACTGGCTGGCAGCTCAGGTGAGAGGAGCTTTTTCATTTTTAGTTCTGATCAGCAGGTTTTTTTTTAGAAGGGACAGCAAGCTGAAAAGAAATGTTTCTCTCTCTTCCCTTATTTGGAAATTCTGCTGGTCATCTGAAAGCAAGATCTTGCCTTTCTGAAGGGGAGAACATGCTGTTAGTGGCATGATCAGGGTCTACTTCGGGTTCTGGAAAGCTGTTCTGACTTCAAACAGTTCTGGGTGTGTCAAGAAAACTATTAGAACTTACAAGACTGAGAGTTTTCAATTCTCCAACTAAAGGATTCAATTCCAGTATCACATGAGCATTAGACTTTGCTGTGTTGAACTTGTTTAAAGGGTTTTGTCTATGGAAGGTTTTGGTTTGATTAGAACAGCTTAGATATGTTTGTTAAGGGTTATACATTATTGTGGTTGTTTTGTTTTTGTTTGTAATTGATAAAAGATCATGCTAATTTTCTCTCCATACATGTTAACTATATTCTTAATTAAATTTTGTTTGATAAAATCTCCCTAGTGTATCATTTGAATCATACCTGAAGTGAAACATATCATGCTTTATCCTAGCCAAATTCAAGATGCAAAACTTATGATCCAGGCAGGCTCCATAAAACACTTTGGAGTTTCTGACCTGAACCATAACATTAGTCAATATTGTTAATGGTTCCTTACCTTCATTTACTACTTCCCTCTCCTTCAAATCTGCCATGTTCACCTTATTTTTTAAAAAAGCATTTGACCTCCTCCATCCTTGCACACTACATAAGATCCCAGCACCAACCCCCGACCTCCAAAGCCTTTGAACATGTTGTTACCTACAAATCTGTGTCCATCTTTCCTGGAATTCCATATTCAAATCCCTCCAATCGGGTTTCTCTCCTTGCCACAGTAATGAAATGGCTCAAAAGCTGCAAATTACATCACCTTACCCCCCTTCCCTCACCTTAAACTGCTGCCTCTTCTGTATCCTTCTTTTCTTCTTCAAACCTACCATCTGCCCTAATATCTCCTTATGTAGCTTGGTGTAAATTTGTGTTTGATCCTACTCTTGGGAAGAGCCTTAGGATGTTGCAGTAGTTTAAAGGTGATGTATAAAAATAAATTGTTGTTGATTTTTACAAGGTTGAGGGGTCATGGGGTTAACAAGTGACAGGCCAGGATGAAAGGAAAGAGACACGTAAATATACGCATGAGTCTGTAGATAAGTGACAGTTTGAGTCCAGCACTTTGGTTGCCGCATCAGAAATTTACAAGAAGGATTCTCCTCTGTGCCACTCTGCAGCACTATCCCAGAGGGTCAACATTGTCATGCGCCTGCAAAAAGGTGCAGCCAAGTTTTCAGGCCAAAGCTGACTTTTACTGTCCTTGCACAAGGGCATGCCCTCTGCTGCACGGTCACTGCTAGTTTCTTTACAGCAGATACCAGAGTTTGGCATCCTTGCCTCTGCTGATCCAGACTCTGAGAAAGGAGGTCACCACACTCATTCCCAGGTGGATTTCCCAAGGCCCACAGAAATGGTTTGTGACATCTTGGGAAGCTGTGGCAACGCTGACTCCTGATCACCCTGACACATCTTCATTCATGCAATGCAGTGACATGCTGTGATTGGAAAGCTTCCAGCACGATGGTTAGACAGGCTTATCGTGATGCCAGCAGGAGGGCTGCTGACACAGCTGTTACTGGGGAAGGCACATCCACCAACACTATCTGGCAAGGTGAGGTTTGCTCCCTCTCTGCAGATGTTGGAGTGTGTATGCCCAAGCCAACAGAAGGACTCAGCACACCTCGGGGCCAGCCTAGTCTCTCTGGGGTTGATTCTGCAGTTTGTTTTAAAAGTTAAAAGTACCAATTTTATAAAATTTTGAATGATAAATGTGTGTACTGAAACATTTGGTGGCTGAAAAGCTCTGATTTATTTTGTTTTAATTTCATTAAAGTCAGACATTTCTTCTTTCACCTTTGCTATCCTCCAAGTAAGGGAGACAGTTTCTTCCAGTCTCTGAAATTAAAAGCTAAATCTGAAGCACCGTAAGAGTTTCCAAAGCCTGTTTTTGTGCCATAAATTCAATTTTCCACTTCCTTACCTCACCTCACCCCATTATCATAATCTTCCAATACTTACTCCCTCATGTACTTACCTAGCTTCCTCGTAAATGTATCTGTGCTATTTACCTCAAATGCTCCATTCAATATTGAGTTCCACAGTACTACCTCTTTTCACCACTGCAGCGCTGTGCCTGGATGGGCTGGAAAGTTGGCAGCCAATCAGATTGACTGACAGCTCTCCAAGGCCTGAGACGAAGTCTCAGTAGCCGCAATGATGGTAAGCAGCAAATGTGATCTCACTTTTAGGGGGTAGGCTGGGGGGGTAGTGTGGGTGGGGGAGGAGGGAGGGCCAGAGGTCTCCAGACCATGAGGAGAGGATGCCCCCAGTCTGAATCATCCCTCCGATGGGGGCCCCCCTCCACCCTTTCCCACCCAAGATTGAAGGTGAGAATATTTTCATTGGGTGCCAGCTGGCCTAAAATTTGCGACTGGGCAGGAAAATGTCTGTAAGTGGCCATTTATGGGCCTTAATAGTGACATACATGGATTTCCTGCCCAAGGTCCTGTTTGCCCCATTGTAAAATTGTGTCTGGGTCAGGGTAGGAGGGAATCCTGTCCATGCTCCCTCCTTCCTCAGAACCGGAGGGGGAGGGATGAAATATTGGCCTTGAATACAAAATCGAGGCTGACACTGCAGTACAGTACTCTGAAGTTCTGCAGTATTGGTGGTGTCACCTTTTGAATGAGATATTAAACTGAGGGCCTGTCTTTCCTTTTTCAGCTGGATGCAAATGATGCCATGGTACTATTGTGCAGAAGAGTTGTAGCCAATATTTATCCCTCAACCAACACATAAGATAGATTCAAATGTGCAATACTGCAGTTGCTGAAAATCTGAAATAAAAGCAGAAAATGCTGAAAATACTTAGCAGGTCAGGCAGCATCTATGGAGAAAGAAACAGAGTTAACCTGCCAAAGCTTCCTCTGGGCTTAGCAAAATGCAATCTGCACTCTTTCACAGCCCACACACTGCACATCTGATCCATGTGTGACTTAAAATGACATTTGTGTCTTTTCACATAGATGTCTGGTTCACAGTACAGGTCGTGAGCCATGCTTGAGTGCAGTGCAGAGATAGGCCAATTAGATTGGTTCTTCAACACAGTTTCCCAGCTCCCAAAAGTGTTTCAAGGCCTCCTGAATCTGATTCCTCCCTCATTCTCCACCTATATCCCCATGGGAGCCCATGCCCCTTCAGTTCATACATGTCATACCACACCATCTGCATGCCCCATCTATCCTCCATAGCAGCTCACCCAGGATGCATTAATAAAATCCTCTGATATTATGCAATAGAAAAGGTAAATATTTCATGTCCCTTGGGAGAAAAAGAAGTCTCTCACCATCTAATAAAAGTTCCCATTTCATCAGTACTCAGAAAAAATGCATTTCGCCATGTGAAAAAAAAATCACTTCAATACTTGAATTCCTATTAGGCTGTGTCAACAAACTAGGAACCACAGCAAAGGGACAATGTGCTACGATTTCTTAAAACAATGTCTCAATTCATTCACTGGTAAATAGAACACAGGAGAATGTGCTGAAACCCATTAGCACTTGAAACTCATTTCAGCATTGATAATGGCCACAGCTACCAAAACAATAGGATAAAAGCAAAATACTGCAGATGCTGGAATCTGAAACAAAAACAGAAAATGCTGGAAATATTCAGCAGATCTGACATCATCTGTGGGGAGAGAATAGAGCCAATGTTTTGAGTCTAGATGGCCCTTCGTCAGCCTGCTGAGATTTTCAATATCTATTTTCAACAATAGACTGCTCTCTGGAAAGTAAAGGACAGAAGATGCTCATTTGAATTTCAAAGTGGAATATCTGTTAAGCAGGTCATTGTTTTTTTCCCCCCAAGTGCAGATGTTTCAAGCAGCAAAACCAGAATGTAAGGAAGCAGGTGGTTAGATTATTTTCAAATGTCAAAAACCGTTTTATTTTATCAGCCAGAGCCATTTAAATCACAGTAGCAAAGATATCAGCACAGGCTGATAGGACATTTTGTAACATTTTTTACCATATTATGGTGTTTTCTCTATGGGAAAAGCGCATGTGATCAAAGTTGGCCAATGTGAAGATCAACTTACCTTTAAATGACAGAACCCCCATGATGAATCGGTGCAGTTAAAACACATCTACGTGATAATGCAACAGCTAATAGTGACATTTGAAGTTGTGAAAACATTTTACACTTGCCTTTCAGAATGTTCCAGACTTTTCATTTTCTCCACACTCCATCCTGATGTACTTCTAATGGTTTTCCAAAACCCCGCACCAGCAGATGAAAATGATGTGCGGCAGGAAATGGGGCTTTTGTCCCCCATTTAAAATGGGGAACCTGACCCCGGTGCATTTTGCGCATTAGATATTCCCAATCCACCAAAAGGTCAGAGGAAAATGGCACGGGGTCGAGAATGCAGAGGAAACTCAGATTTCCTCAAAACAAAACAAGCAAGTGTCACCATTCATGCACTGAAACACACCACCATGCCCAGCCAAAAATTCACCCCAACATTTCAAATCTGTGATGAAAGGTCACAGAACTGAAATGTTGGCAGTGTTTTTCTCTCCACAGATGCTGCCTGACCTGCTGAGTGTTTTCAGCATTTTCTATTTGTACTTGAAACAGATTGTCTGGTTATCGTCTCATTCCGGGAGATTGCGCTGTGCAAACTGCCTGTGGTGTTTCCTATAATACAGCAGTAACTACACTTCAGAAGTATTTCATTGGTGTAGAGCAGTTCAAGGTGTCCTGAGGTTGTGCAAGGTGCTATGTAACTGTAAATCTCCTTGGTTTTGGGATGTTTCCAAATTCAACTCAGGTTTTTACCATTTTTGGGAATTGGGATACGCAAATTCATTTTAAATGCAGGTTTGTTCACAAACAAATACCTGAGGTATACAATTAAATCTTAACTCGCATTGCTGCAAAGCAAAACTAACATGGGTCCCTGGAACAGTGGTTAGCACTGCTGTCTCACAGCACCAGGGACCTGGGTTTAATTCTGGCCTCGGGTCACTAGCTGTGTGGAGTTTGCACATTCTCCCCCTGTCTGCGTGGGTTTCCTCCAGGTGCTCCGGTTTCCTCCCACAGTTCAAAGATGTGCCGGTTAGGTTGATTGGCCATGCTAAATTGGCCCTGAGTGTCAATGGGATTAGCAGGGTAAATATGTGGGGTTACAGGAATAGAGCCTGGGTGGGATTGTGGTCGGTACAGACTTGATGGGTCGAATGGACTCGTTCTGCATTTTAGGGATTCTATGATTCCAAGTATAGAGATTGAAGCGAGAAACATTTACCCGACAGTGTGGACGGCACATCCTGTGAACGAATATAAAAAGTGACGACTCAGCAGGCAGGTTTGCTGCGTTTAAACAAGCTCGATTAGTTCTGTACAGCTGTGAACTTGCTGCAAAAGTAGCAAATGGCATATTTATTACTGAACATATTAATTGTGTTTTTCTGACTGCTTTGTAATAGGAACTATCTGTAAACTATCTTTTATTTTTACAGGATTTATCTTTTGTGCAACAGCTGACACGCCTGATTGCAATTGAAGTTCATGAAATAGGAATGTTAACTTTGACCATTTTACTTGTGGGGGAAAGAGTAAGGATATGCAACAGGCCTTGTCAAGCGGCAGTCACTGTACAGGAGACTGTTTTGCTTAGTTTTGTCATTTTTGCAGAGAATGATGTTAGGACCACTGCTTTTTTCGATGTATAATGTTGACCTAGACTTGGCAATGCAGAGTGCAGTTTCAAAGTTTACGGATACCACAAACCTTAGACGTATTATGAACTGTGAGGGAAATAATGATAGACTTCAAGAGATAAAGTGGTACAAAGTAAAGGGAACGATTCTAAATGGGGTGCAGGAACAGAAAAACCTGGGATTTGGTGGACAAGTTGATGAAGGTGGCAACAATAATTCTATTAAAAAAACTGGCCTTTTCATTAGGGACATAGGGCAGGATTTTCTGGCTGCACTCACCCCAAGGCTGGAAAATCCTGCCCGAGGTCAACATGGCCCATATCCCACCCGCTACGATTCCCGTGGCGAGCAGGATGGGAAAATTCCACCCATGGAGTACAAAAGCAAAGAGGTTATGGTGTACCTTTACCAAACTTGTTCAGCCTCAACTGAAACATTGGGCTGGAGAATTGGTGGGAGCCCATCAGGCACCTAAATGGTCAGCATCAGACTTCCTCCAGGACTAAGGACCCTGTGGGGGACAGAAATCCAGCCCCTGAGAGCATGCCCAGCAGTCAATCGGAGGCCAGCAGCTCTCCATTGCTGTCACTGTCACCAGGAGCAGTAGCAGCTGCTGGTAATGATTCCACTAGAGCTCCAAGTTCAACCAGGGACCCCAAGCCAAAAGGATGGATAGGTGATTCACAGGAGAGCAGAGGGATTGGAGGTAAGGGCAGGGAGCTGGCTTTCCGCAGGCCCCTTCAGTTCCTAATACTGGGTCCATCGATCAGGCACTGAGTGCCTTTGTATACCAGCGGCAATGAGATGAGGCCATTAAATGGACATTAATTGCCAACTTAAGAGCTTCCATTAGTGCCTGGGCAAGAAGGTGAATGTAATCAGGCGGAGACAGGAAGGCCATGGAGTCTTCAGCTGCACCCTCTCGTACAACTGAAAATCATCCCATCTCTTCCAAACACACTGCTGACAGAGGAGGGGAGACATTATATTCCATCCATTGTGTCCAATTCTGGGCACAGCACCTTAGGAAGAATGTGAAGGCTTTAGAGAGGGTACAGAAAAGATTGATGAGAATCAATTCAGGGGTGAAGAACTTTAGTTAGATAAAGTCTGACTGCAAAACATATGCTGGGATTGCAATACCTGAGTGCTGTATCACTGGGTAGCAGGAAGCTCACACTGCCAGTCTCATTAAAACCCCCAAAAAGATACGGATGGAGGTGAGGCCTCAATTGCCTGCACATAGTCAGTGCAGCATCATCGGAGTGCATGTATAACCTCGGCACACTTGGATGTGTATTTACCATTCATTGAAACATAGAACAACGACAACACAAACAGGCCCTTCGGCCCCACAAGTTGTGCCGAACAAATCCCTACCTTCTAGGCCTACCTATAACCCTCCATCCTATTAAGTCCCATGTACTCATCCAGGAGTCTCTTAAAAGTCCCTATTGAGTTTGCCTCCACCACCACTGACGGCAGCCGATTCTACTCGCCCACCACCCTCTGTGTGAAAAAGTTCCCCCTAACATTTCCCCTGTATCTACCCCCCAGCACCTTAAACCTGTGTCCTCTCGTAGCAGCCATTTCCACCCTGGGAAAAAGCCTCTGAGAGTCCACCCGATCTATGCCTCTCAACATCTTATATACCTCTATTAGGTCTCCTCTCATCCTACGGCTCTCCAAGGAGAAAGGACTGAGCTCCCTCAGCCTATCCTCATAAGGCATGCCACTCAATCCAGGCAACACCCTTTCAATCATTTCCACATCCTTCCTGTAATGGGGCGACCAGAACTGAGCACAGTACTCCAAGTGGGGTCTGACGAGGATCTTATATAGCTGCATCATTATCCCCGGACTCCTAAACTCAATCCCTCAATTGATAAAGGCCAGCACACCATACGCCATCTTAACCACCTCCTCCACCTGCGGGGCCGATTTTAGAGTCCTACGGACCCGGACCCCAAGGTCCTTCTGATCCTCTACAATACTAAGAGTCTTTCCCTTAATATTATACTCCTTCATCCCATTTGACCTGCTAAAATGGACCACTACGCATTTGAAGTTGAAGTCCATCTGCCACTTCTCTGCCCAGTCTTGCATCCTATCTATGTCCCTCTGTAACTTCTGACATCCCTCCAGACTATCCACAACCCCACCAACCTTCGTGTCGTTGGCAAACTTACCAACCCATCCCTCCACTTCCTCATCCAGGTCATTTATGAAAATGACAAACAGCAAGGGTCCCAGAACAGATCCCCCTGGGGCACACCACTGGTGACCATTTAGAAAAAGGCCCATCTATACACACTCTCTGCCTCCTTTGGGCAAGCCAGTTCTGGATCCACAGGGCAGCAGCACCTTGGATCCCATGCCCTCTCACTTTTTCTAGAAGCCTTGCATGGGGGACCTTATCGAATGCCTTCCTAAAATCCATATAAACCACATCTACCGCTTTCCCTTCGTCAATGTGTTTAGTCACATTTTCGAAGAACTCCACCAGGCTCGTAAGGCACGATCTGCCTTTGACAAAGCCGTGCTGAGTATTCTTGAGCATACTAAACCTCTCTAAATGCTCATAAATCCTGTCCCTCAGGATCTTCTCCATCAGCTTACCAACCACTGAGGTTAGACTCACCGGTCGGTAATTTCCTGGGCTATCCCTATTCCCCTTCTTGAAAATAGGAACCAAATCCGCAATCCTCCGGCACCTCTCCCGTCTCCATTGACGATGCAAAGATCATCGCCAGAGGCTCTGCAATCTCTTCCCTCACCTCCCACAGTAACCTGGGGTATATCCCATCCAGACCCGGCGACTCATCTATCTTGATGCCATTCAAAGATTCCAGCACAACCTCTTTCTTAAAGTCCACATTACGAATCTTCTCGCAGGTGATCAGGAATTACCCCGCAGGTATTTTCCATATGTTTGGATTAAGAATTACTGCATTTGGTTTCTTAATAGTTTACATTATTTTTTGGGGAGCGGGGGGGAAGAGGAGTGGGGTGGTGCTTTCCCTAAATGTCCTTTGCCTCAAAATGGTTCACGCATCCTAGCAATTCAGAATCTTGTTGCTCCCCAAACCTGGAGGATGACACAAAATGCAAAGCCATTACTCATGCATTGGAGATGAGTTCAGTGGACACAGTTAAATCATGGAATGGGACAGAGCAGGAGGAGGTTATTCAGCCCATCAAGTCTGCACCTAATCTATCAATCAGCAATCCAGTTATTCCTACTCGTTTGCTCATTCATCACCTCTGCACTATTTTTCCCTCCCTTCAAGTATTTGTCCAGTTTTCCTTTGAAGACTAACTATTGAACTTGCATCTACCAACCTACGGACAGCTTTTTCCAAATCCTAATCACTCACTGCCTAAAAAAATTCCCATCTCCAACATATGTTCATGGAGGCCTCTTTGGATATTAGTGGTAATGGGATGTGGGGTGAGGGTGGGGATTGACTGAGGCAG
Source organism: Mustelus asterias (assembly GCF_964213995.1). Classification (NCBI taxonomy): domain Eukaryota; kingdom Metazoa; phylum Chordata; class Chondrichthyes; order Carcharhiniformes; family Triakidae; genus Mustelus; species Mustelus asterias. The sequence continues at coordinate 76,612,163 of NC_135810.1, forward strand.
GTGGTCAATGAAGCCGATTAAAGATCCTATTGGGGGCACTCATCAGATCTGTTTTAGAACTTTCCAGATGGCAGGCGGGTCTTCAGCACCAGCCAAAGCCTGGCCAATGGAGGGACAGCCTTCCAGCAGCACGCCAGGGTGCCATTGATGTCTCCCCTAACTTAGGCAGCCCCTCCCCCCATTGCAGCTACAATAGCCGAAGGGACTCCACTCCAAATTGAGGGCCTCGCAGCTGTTACTATTGTATCTTTTGCCCTAGTTACAAGTATTCAGAGGGTGCCTCCAATCTTGAGTGCATTCCCACCTCTCCCGTCTACATCAGTCGCCTCCATGTCTCCCTATGGGGCTGGTGGCCACCCAGATTCTCAGGTGCTCCGATTGGTTTTCCAGGCTTATTTGCAGGAGTCTCCAGAGGTGGCCTCTTATTAGGCCACTTCCTCCAAATTCTCCCTTAGGTTCCTGACACTGGCAGTTTTGAGTTCACCCCGATGATGAGATCAGGACCCAGGAATGAAAATTTGGTGGAGTATTCCATTTGGGCACAAACTCATGTTTTACATAAACGTAGCCCATCTTCCTGGCTTATATAGGACTGTGACAAAGTAAACCATCCCTCCTTGTCCTTCTCATTCTGTCTGCAGCCTTTGACAGGGTTGACCACACCATCCTCTTCCAATATCTCTCCGTGGTTATCCCATTGGATGGGCCTACACTCACCTGGTTTCATTCTGAACTATCCAATTGTGGTAGTCATTTGGTAGTACAGAACTTAAGTATTGCTGACAAAAGTGACATGTCAAAGTTTTTCATTTTACACTCAATCAGGACATTTCATAAGAATAACAGTATAACGGCAAAAAAAACAGTTTATACTGCATGAGAAGAGAATGCTGATTGGTTGGACTGTGGACTCTACTTGGTCGATGTGTTGATGTGGAGATGCCGGCGTTGGACTGGGGTGAACACAGTAAGAAGTCTCACAACACCAGGTTAAAGTCCAACAGGTTTATTTGGTAGCAAATACCATAAGCTTTCGGAGCGCTGCTCCTTCATCAGATGGAGTGGAAATGTGCTCTCCAAATTCTGGAGAGCACATTTCCACTCCATCTGACGAAGGAGCACCGCTCCGAAAGCTTATGGTATTTGCTACCAAATAAACCTGTTGGACTTTAACCTGGTGTTGTGAAACTTCTAGATGTGTTGCCATGGAGAATGCACCAGTTGATGGTGACTAACTGCCAAGCATTGTTTGAAATTTAAACCAGACAGCTTGACTTTGGTCAAGGCATTGCCATGGGGAATGCATCAGCTAATTGCTGTTACTCAAATTGCCAACTGCCAAACAATGTAGTGAAGGGCCCCCCCAGCAGAGCAAAATACGACCTATGGCAGGAGGTGGCCCTTAATTGTCCATGTAAGTTGTTCAATTAACATCTGGGCAGGAGGACCACCTGCTATCTTTCCCATTGCTGCCAAGATGGCATGGTGATCCGATGACATCATACATTCCACTCCTTGCTTTCCCCCTCCTTTCTATAGACCCATTCAAGTCCATCTTCCAGCCCGTCCCCGGGGTCTGGTAAAATTCAGCTCACTATTTCTCAGCCTGGGCACTTCACTTATGTCGTGGACATAGTGAAATTTTTTTATGATCTTGTATGTGATAATTTCTTTTTTTATTCTCAATGGTCACTCCTGTACATGGACCATACATACCCTGTTATCTGGAGTGCACTTTTTCCTGCCCAATTTCCAATAAACAACAAGAAGAATTGCAAGTGAATCTTTATTCTGCATACTGGGTATTGAAATATGATGCTTAACATCATGAAATTTTTTTATTTCTGCACAGAAGATGGACTGGCAGGTACTCTATTTAGCTGATGGACTGCAGTTTTAAAACAACAGATTAGCAGGGAAATTGCTTCGAGTTGTTCCCACTCCACAGGCACAATGCCAATGGATGTACAGCAGAAATCACATCGCCCATCGGAGTAGATTTTGACTGTGTGTGATCATGTAAAATGGTTGATAATGAATCGGTTGCTCCTTTTATATCTAGCATGATCATCTTCCCCAATGAAAATAACAATCAGGCAAGATGCAAATGGCTTACCATTTTTCAATCACACACTTAATGCAAAGTCAAGATCCTATCCCATGGAGTGCAGAGATAGTTTTCCTCCATGGTGGCTGTCAACATTACTGCAAACATCTGGCATTTCTCCCTCTACTACACTACAGTATTAACAATCTAGATTCTTCCACCACTGTGCTCCTGCTTTCTGAATCTCTCTTCTTACCTTCCTTCCACATCAACTTGTCATCTTTCTCCCCATTCTCCAATAGCCTCCTCTTTGGGTATGTTTTAACTGACCATCTCTAGACTTTTTCCCTCTAGTTCTGTTCATTTACTATCTCCCCTGACAAAGCCCTGTCATTTGTTTTGCTATGGAAAAAGGCTGACATAAACGGTAAGTTATTGTGCCTTGGTAACTTTAAAAAGTTGACTGATTTTCAGAAAACTTGATAAGCAACTTCTTTTGAACAGCCTCTGTGATTCTTTTCTAATAATGGTCTTTAGGACTGCCAGCTTTCAGAGTTTAGTTCTTCACTTTAAGAACAGGCAGATTTTCTGCTGTTCCATTATCTTGGCAATCACAAAGGTGGTTGTTAAAACTAGTCGAAAATGTGAGAAATGCATTAGCTGCATTTGGTGCTCTGATTACTGTTATTCTCTATGTTAGTCCAGTCCACCCAGTAGTTATCATTACCAAAATGGCATTGAAACCAAACCCATGGCTTGTTAAGTCCAATTAAGCACTTGTTATAGGCTATTTCATTTCATTTGTGATGTCCTTCACTGGATGTTAGAGAGACTCGTACAATATAATGTTCTCCACAGCTGAGTAGATGTTATAGCTGTGTCCAACTGGCTGAAAATTGAATGCATTTGATGTGTGCAGTGCTGTATCGTTGTCAGAGATGCTGGACAGAGAAAGGGTTCAGGCTCCATTGTGCCCACTAACCCAAGGTCAAATCACCTGTCAAACAGGAAAGCGGTGTACTGGGGCTAAACATTTGCAGGACAATAGTCGCAGAACTCTGTAGCTCATTCTGCAGTAGGTGCCATTCATTTGCAAATATTGTACCTTGCACGGCAAAGGTTATGACTATATATAACACTTATGATCCAAATAGTCTTTCGGCACCAATGAGGTATCTAACAGCCAGTATTTGCCACTTGGACCACCAAGCCACCCATCGGATTACTCTGGCATTGCTTGGTTACCAGATGAATATAGACATGGAAGAAGCCACAGTGACAGAGATGACAGGCTGCAAAGTCGTCTGTGCCCATTTTCAAAGACTGGAGCTGAAAGAGTAGAACCATCTGGTGTAGAGGATTCCTACATTCCGATGGTGGGAGTGTCCAGAACTAGGGGTTACAGTCTGAGGATACAGGGTAGACCATTTTGAATGGAGATGAGGACAAATTTCTTTACCCAAACAGTGGTCAGCTGATGGAATCCGCTACCACAGAAAGTAATTGAGGCCAAAACACTGAATGTTTTCAAGAAGCAGTTAGATATCACTCTTGAGGCGAAGGGGATCAAAGGATACGGGGGCAAGGCAGGATCAGGCTATGGAGTTGGATGATCAGCCATGATCATAATGAATGACGGAGCAGGCTTGAAGGCCGAATGGCCTCCTCCTTCTCCTGTTTTCCTCTCATCTCTACTTCTGGTTTCATTCGGAAAAGAAAGATTCAACCAGGAAATGGTGCTAACCTGATGCAACTGGATCACTACCATTTATTGCAACTGGATCTCTGCCATTTTCTGCAGGAACGTCAACAACCTTCCAACCAAAATTACAGTCAGAGACTGACCGAAACCCCAAGGAGTTTTGGGGCTTGTGATACCATCTTGTCACCATGCAGCCTGAATTGGCAGAGGTCCATACAGCCAATAACAAGAGTATTGAGAGAAACATGTGAAAGGTTTTATCCTGCAGGATATTAGAATGGAAATATACATGATAACTGTGAAATCACTATTGTACAAAATATCACTCTCACTACAGCCAATGCTCAGCAGGTACCGAGGAGATGTTGCTTTCTTAAAGTCAAAGGTGTGAAAGTGAGACAATTGCAACTTGGTATTCAGAACAATCTGACTGTTATCAGCAAAGTTAACTTCACTCCACATACTTAGAATTTTACTGCCTACTCAGAAAATAAATGACCATAATTAATTTTCCACAGCTTATAAATCAGTGTGCTGTAATTATAATTGTTCATGTTGTAGATTTCTTAAGTCACTTTTTCAGTCTTGCTTTGACTTAAAGGCCGGAATTTTACTGCCTTACCCACCCTGGAATTGGGGTGGGCAAGGCTCGCAGAACGGAAATCTCCGATGGCCTCGGGTGGGATTTTACGATCCCGCCCGAGCGAGGTCGTAAAATCCCGCCCAAAATTTCTTGCCCCTTTATTTTCCATTTTTTCTTAAAGTTTACATTTTGATTCCTTAAAGGTATGAGGCAGAATTTGCATATCAGTTCGCCCAATCTGCTGCCATAACTGCAGCAAAAGAATGGTGGGAAAACAATGTGAATGCCTATATACACCAGGTTGCCATGATTTCCAGCAATCTTATACTGAAGATGCCTGACAGGGAGACACCCATAGAAATGTTACTACTGTACTTCAAGAACTTGTATCCTTGGCTGGGAGTTTTTCGCCATGCCCATTGCCAGGATCATCTGATCCTGCCGCAGGTCAATGGACTTTTGGTTGGCTCAATGCATCCTCTGCAGCAGGTCATGCTACAGCAAGGCTGGAAAATCCCATCCTTTTAATTTGGGAATCTTTTTTGGCAGTAAAACTTCATTATTTACTGTCCATTCATTCACAATAGATATAGTTTTATACACTTCAAATCATAGAATCCTTATAGTGCAGAGGGAGAGCATTCGGCCTATTGAGTCTTCACCAACTCTTCGGCAGAGCATTTTATCCAAGCCAATCCCCCCTTTTATCCTGGTAACCCCTCACATTTACCTCACTAATTCCCCTGACCTACACATCTTGGGACACTAAGGGGCAATTTAGCATGGCCAATCCACCTGCCTTACACATCTTTGAACTATAGCAGGAAATCAGAGCACCCGGAGAAAACCCACACAGACACGGGGAGAATGTTCAAACTCCACATGGACAGTATGGATCAATTTAATTGATACATGTATATAGATACTTAGCAGAATTTGCAACAGAGTCACTGATTTCTTTGATTATGAATAAATGAAAATATATTTTATACGCAGTAGCAAGGGAAATGGTTGTGCTATTTTGCATTAAAATAAGGACACTTCTCCACGTTTTTTGAATGTTACACATTGGTTGCTTTGATAATGACAATGATTGTGTGTTTGCTTGGCTATGGACTCAGTTTATGTCTGAATTTTTTAAACAAGTTTTACCATCAGGATGATGTGCAGAGTTGTTAGTAATTAAGAAGCATGTAGCTCTGTAGGAGAGGGAGTCCTTTGAACTGAAGGTAGGGTGAGTGTAGTTTTCCGATTTGGGAATACTTGGTTAGCAGAGTTTGGCAACCTTAAAGAGTAGAGTTTGTGACTGTTTTCTCTCGACAGAATTTGCAATTCTCCTGTCCTCCTCAAACCCCATATGAATTTTCCTGCTCATATTCATGACCACTCTCTGACTTGCAATCTCCCACAGCCCCTTATTCCCCTCGATCCTGATCACTGGTAAACTCATCTCTGACTATTACGTTAGCCTCCTCTCACCATGCCCTACTATCTACCCCACAACCTTCCAACCCCACATCCTTCTGCATCCATTCTTGGGAAAAGAAAATCTCTGGCAAGTTTATTTACAGCTGGAGTTTCAAACTCCCCATGGCTTTTCTTTTCATTTGCAAATGGAGAGTGCTGGCAAGGCCAGCTTTTATTGCTTATCTCTTCTTGGGGAACCACCTTCTTGAACTTCTGCTAAGTAGGTACACAGTGCTATTGGCAGGGGGCAGGTGGGAGTTCCAGGATTTTGACCCAGGTACAGTGAAGGAACAGCAATGTCAGGATGGTGTGTAACTTGGAAGGGAACTGTTCCCATGCACCTGCTACCCTTTGGTGGAGGAAATCGCAGGTTTGGAAGGTGTCACAGATGGATCTTTGGTTTTCCATTTTCCATGATACTAGTAGTCACTGGTTTACTCAACCACACTCATTTCCATCGTCACCTTTACTTCCCTTTGCAGGACCCTTAATTTATTTTCTCCCAATTGTTCCTCCTGGTATGACACCCCTTTTCACTCTCTCAAGTTCAAAGACCAGAGGCTTGAGTTTTAATGGCACATTGTTGATTTTGATGGCCACATCTATCACCAGGCCTGGCTGGACAACATCAAGCACTGTTAAGCCACACTTTTCTTGCCAAAAAGTACACATTACTTCAGGATTATCCTGGAGAGAAAAGGAAGTCTGACAAAACTAAGCCACCCTTCAGGCTTCCTTCCACCCTCACCTTGAATAGACTGTTGTCTCAAGTACCTTCTTCCCCTTATGCTCTCTGTCAGTTCATCATCTGCATTCCTTGACAGAATTATCATCAAACTGATCGTCCTGAACCCCAGTCAGTTTAGTAACTGTTTCCTCCTCAACAGATATTACCTCCCTCCCTTTCAAACACTTTGTACACCTCTTCAAAAAAGCAAGCCTCAGAATCTGCTCTCTACCACCCCATCTCAAATCTCCCTTTCCTCTCCAAACATCATGAAGATGGTGATATTCCCCAGGGACATTGTTGCATCCAACATTGAGTGAAATCACTGGTGCCTGAGGACAGCTCAAAAAAACCCAAAAAAACAAGGGGAAAAAACAGCAAGGTTGACTTTTGAAGAATAAGTGCATTTTCACAACCTTACTCGAATGTAACTTCTCATCAGGTGGGACAGATGGCAAATATGTAACATGTCATAAGTACAGAAAATGCATTGTGAAGATATCAAAACACACATGCCTATTCACCAAAGGAGAGAGCAAAAAATAGACTTGTAGAAAAATGGTGCGACAAGTCATTATTGAACCATCTAAATTGCCATAGACAGCTCCAGTATTAAATCTGGAGAGGAAAGATGAAAGTTACTGACTCTCCGTGAACAACAGATGCTTGAGTGAGTTTACACAGTCAGATGCATTTTTGATAACAAACATTGAAGACATTCTACATGGATTACTTGGAGCTAAAATTTTCACACCTTAGATTTTTGTAGTGGATACTGACAGATTGAGCTTGAAAATAAGGTGCAATCCATGTTTATCACTCACAATGGATTGCACTTAACTTGAATGATGTATTTTGGCTGGGAGTGTGTTGCTATATTCCACTTAATGAATTTGGTGCTTAAAAGCATAAATAGCAGAAATGATTCACTTATTGAGACTTAATTGTCATATTATATGCATTATTTGAGTAATATTTGAGAGATTAGATGGTATATAGGAGCCAACTAAAGGAACATGATATATTTACACTGCGTTTAAATAAAGTAACTAAATTATTTAATTATTTCAGGAAGTGATTACACCTGAATGTTCAATCAATTGGGAATTAGCCAACCTTGACCACAATGCAGCAGGCTTACTAATATTCCCCTAGTCTGCAAATGGTATGGGTAATTTATCAAAAATCCTACAATCCCATGCCATGCCAAAAAGTGCACCAAATGAAATACACAAATAGGGATGTATGTAATACTCTGGAAGTTGTAACCTGAGCACCAACCACCTCAAGTACCAAACTTTCAACTTATTTGCTAATCGATATAACTGATAATGGACGACACAAACATTATCTCAACAACAGGTATTTGTGACATTGAGGTATCAGCTGTGCTTAGTGGCAGCACCCTCCGCTCTGAGACACAAAGTTGTAAACTCAATTCAGTAGTCCCACTCCTGAGATTTGAGCACAAAATCAAGGCTGACCCTCCGGTGCAAAACTGAGGGAGGTGCCATAGTTGGATGAGATGTTAAACTGAGGTAAATAGGCCAACTCTGTTTTTTCTGTGGTAGGGTGACAAGTGATTTGAGGTAATATCCCATTGTTGGAAGTGGGGCGGCACAGTGGTTAGGACTGTTGCCTCACAGCACCAAGGACACGGGTTCAATTCTGGCCTTGGGTGACTGTGTGGAGTTTGCATGTTTTCTCCATGTCTGGTGGGCTTCCTCTGGGTGCTTGGGTTTCCTCCCACAATCCAAAAATGTGCAGGTTAGGTGGATTGACCATGTTAAATTGCCCCTTAGTGCCCAAAGATGTGCAGGTTAGGTGGATTAGTCATGGTAAATGTGTGGGCATACAGGGATAGGGTGGAGGTTGGGCGTCGGTGGGATGCTCTTTCGGAGAGCCGGTGCAGACTCGATGGGCCAAATGGCCTCCTTCTGCACTGCAAATGTTCTGTGGTTCTAAAGAGGAGAGAGAGTTAGTCTGTGGTATCAAACTTGGACTCTGTTAAAAGAGAAGATACCAGAGAATTTTGTTCTGATGCCTCCGGCAGCAGTAATGTAGGACTAAGAGTAAGAGGGGACTTGACTGAAACTTTAAAGAAATCCTGAGGTGTATTAACAGGGTGGGTGTGGCAAAGTGTTTCCTCTTGTTGGAGAATCTAGAACTAGGAGCCACTGTGTAAAATAAGGGATCAACCATTTAAGATAGAGATGATGAGAAGTCTTGAATGTGACTCTCCGAATTTTGTTCTAAGTGCTCCCGCCAATGGGAAAATGGGAGCATTTCTTGCTGGCTTTAGCAATGCTTCCCAGGTGAGATTCAACCACCTTTAAGGAAAATGAAATCCCCTCCGGGAAATGCGCTGGAACTTTCAGCTTCACAGAGTTCTTTTTTAAAGGCCACCTTGCTCTCGGCATTCCTCGACAGAATCCCTCCTCAATGGATCACCCCCTCTAACAAGGGGAGCACCACCAACTCCTCAGCACAGAGGGGCATCCCTTCCCCCCAAGCACTAAAAGAATGGGTCACCCCCCCCCTCCCCCAATGGGGGGAGGGGGTGCAGGAGCATAACGGGAGGCCAGAGCAGCCAACCCCAAACCCATTAATTTATCATTGGTATTCATCAGGCTACAGCCTGCTCTGTTTTGATTGGGGCCGAGCAGTCAGCAGGGAGACTCCCACCCGTTTGACACCCGGCAAGAATGCTATTTTTGCCCTCACGCCCGATTCAGTGGACCATCGCTATTCCGCCAGGGATTAGCATCCTCAGAGAACCCCTTGCTTTTCTCTGAGAGAGTCATGACTCTCGGCAACTAAGAATGTTTGAATATTTTTAAGGCAGAGCTATATTGATTCTTGATTAACAAGGGTGAAAGATGATGGAGAGTAGGCAGGAATGTGAGGTTTAAGTTAGGATCCGATCAGCATTGATATTGAATAGTGGAGCAGGCTCGTGGGGCTGACTGGTCTACTCCTGCTCCTAACTCGTATGTTTGTATGATATATTTCCCCAGGTGTAGATGTGATCTGACACATTAGCCTGCATAGGAATGGTCCAAATGCAATCCATCGGTTAGTTTCCCCAGTTAACTGTTATCATTTTGATCCAACTCCTGTAGAAACCGATACAATATGTCATGTAGACATTATTAATCTTTGTTTCAGTGGACTAAAATGTAATCCTACTGTGACAGAGGAGGAAAAATTGTCTTTGTTTTTGATCAGCGTGAGCAATAGTTTACACTTGCTTTTTTTTTTGAGTTGCAAAATTGATGAAGACATAAGAAACCATCCGGCAGGCGCAGGCAGTCAGTGGCCTTGGACTGACTGTAAAACTTTCAGCAATGGAAGAATGTGGCATGGCTGATTTTTTTGTTTTGAAAACAAGTGTTTCAAGGAGGCAAAGGACCAGAAATGTAATCCTGTTTCATTCTTTTTTGGGGTGTATATTAGAGTAAAAAAATAATCAAAATCACAGGTCCGTGGCAAGGTTTTCTTCAGGTAATATTCAGGTGATCCGGGTGGCTGCCTTAATTGGATATTAGGGCCGGGATTCTCCGATCTCGTTTGACCTGCCCCTGCTGCCAGCGAGAACTGAGAATTTGGCGCTCAGCCAAAACTCCATTCACTGCAGTGGGACTGGAGAATCCCAGCTGCTGGTGAGCTCAGAGAATTCCAGTTTAGGTCTCTTGCTAATCTTAATGAGGCGTCTAATATCTGAATGAGAACTCTTCTCTCACATTGGTCACCACTGAGTGGAGAATATATCAGGCATACTTGCTCAGGTTTTCCAGCACTTGCAGCGTCCTAACCAGTGGCCCACGAGGAGAGGGTAAATTTTATTTCGTTTCCCACGTATCCAGCAGGCTCTTGCAGTAAGGTATCCCCCACCTCCCACGTCCTTCGCCAAGTTAACTCAAAGGCTGCTCCCAACGAGGCAGGCAGTCTAAATTGAGCTGATTGGTTATGTAGCTGGTGAAAATATGCTAATGATGCCCAGCTCATTGTCAACTGAGCCTCGGGCCTTCAAATTCCAACACATGCTCACAACATGCTGTCAATACTGCATCCAAAAAATGACCTAAATGAATAAATGTGCAAAGTGTTCAGATACATTACATCTGAAATACTACTTCTGTTAAATTGATCTTGGACCCATAATTTATTGAAATAAATGGCTGAAAATGAATATTTGAAGGAACAAAAAACAGAGAATGTTGGAAAAATGCAGCAGGTCTGGCAGCATCTGTGCAGAGAGAAACAGAGTTAACAGTTCTCTCTTCACAGATGCAGCCAGATTGCTGAGTTTTTCCAGAATTTTCTGTTTTTATTCCAAATTTCCTGCATTTTGCTTTTGTGTTACTTGAACGAAAATCAGTGTAAAAGTCATCTATCGGAAAGGAGTAAATACTTTTTGTACAAATAATATTTTGGATTCTAAATATTTTTCTAATCTTGCCTTCCTTGTACCAAAATGGCATCATAGTCCTAATGATGTCTTAAGCTGGTATAATGAAACTCAGACTATTTCTGGCAAGAATGCAGGTCACCTATCAAGACGCTCTCAAAGACTGTCATCTGGTGAGCCTTGGATAGGAGGTCTTCACGAAGTTTACTTTTATTATTGTAGTCTCATTGCTGATTTGCCCATTTAAGCTGCAAAATGGTGAGCAAGAATAATAATCGCCCACTTTCATCAAATATATTTTGACAAACTACCGTCAGTGCTGTATTTTTCTTGGAAGAAAGATGATACCTGGGAGCATTTGGAGTTTTGAGGGAAAACTCTGGAAAAAGACTCTGAAGACTGGTTGCTTTCTTGAGCTTGGGTGTCTGAATGAATGAGCGGTTTTCACAAAATTAGATACTAAGACTACTGGATTATAAACCAGACTGCAAAATTACACACTGATAACTATTGTTTATACATTTCAGTACACATTACTTAGTAATAGGTAATTTTACTAACAAGAAGATGCAAAGTGCAATACAATAGAGCAGAATAAAACATGCACCACTCAACTGTCATGTCTTTACCTTTCTGCAGTGTCTTACTTTATTCATTCAATTTCTTGAAGATCCTATGTTCTTCTTCCCATATGTTGAGAGTCAATGTTATTTAGGAGTCATTTTGCATTTCACAGTACGAAAAGTTCACAGACAAAAGGACGACCTATTCTTGTACCCTGCATTCATAGAATAGTTACAGCACAGGAACATTCAGCCCATCGTATCTGTGCCAGCCCTCTGCAAGAGCAATTCACGAGGTGCCACTTGCCCGTTTTTTCCACATAGCCCTACAAATGTTTCTTCCTCAGAAAATGGCCCCATTCTCTTTTAAAAGCCATGATCGAACCTGCCTCCACCACACTTACAGCTAGTGCATTCAAGGTCCTAATCGCTCACTCAGTTTTTTTAAAAAAAGGTTTTCCTCATATCGCTAGTGCTGCTTCTGCCAACCATGAATTTCCTGGATGAATTAATAAAAAGCAAAGCACCTCCTGAAGTTAACCTTGTAGATAAATAGCTAGTGCATGGGTATTTCTTGTCATGAGGTTATGTATGTTATTGTTGTTTCTCTTCCTGCACCTAGTGGTGCACAAGGTATACTTTCATCTGTATTCATAGCTAGTTTTTCCTGGAACAGGTCACTAGCCTGTGGCCAGAGACTTACAGCTTGAGGAGCGGCACACCGCATCAAGCATGGCTGAGTCTCTCCTGCTCTTACCACCTGCTATTGGCGTGTGTTGGAAGGATTTGGCAGGTGGATACTTAATCTGTTTGGCCACGTTATGAACACATATTCCTTGGCCTTCAAGTTCTAGGAAGGGATTTGTGCTTGGAGCCTCTGACTCAGAGTGAGGGACGCTACCCACTGTGCCAAAAGACCTAGTTATGTATGTGCAGAAGATCTCCACTGTACACTACATGTGACAAAATCATTAACAGATATAAAGAAGAGTTTCAAAATGTTGTTATAGATAGTCCAAAGGGAAAGTTTTCACCACCAGTGGGTTCACTTTGGGGAGTTGATGATTCTTGATTGCTTGCAGTGGGGAAAAATTGATAGTTTCATTGTGATATGAGCTGTTGCTTCCTCATTGCTAATTGTGATTTTGGTGCTTGTCTTGTGACTTTTAACCTTTAGAGAATTTTACATTCTCAATATACAATCAGCTAGTTGGTGATTACTCAAACCAATTAGAATGCTGATAAAAGAAGAAGGATGTATTTATGCAAGTTTCTTGGCAGCAGGAAGTGGCGCACTGTTTGCTGGCAGTGGGATTCTCTAGTCCCGCCATTGTCAATGGGATTTCCCACTGATGTCACCCCACGCCAGCGGGAAACTCGCAGGGCCGGAGAATCCCGCCGGTGTGAATGGAGAATTCCCTCCAACATCTTACACCAACCTCAGGACATCCAAAAGCATCTTACAACCATAAATACATTTTGAAATGTGGTGATAGCTGTATTATATCAGTGTGATGAAATTGGAAACTCTGAATTCTGTACAGAAACATACTTTGTTCATGATGTATATAATTCTGCATACTTTTAAACTCGTGTGGTATCACCATAATGAAACCTTTTCACTTACCTCAACTTTTCAACGTCAATGGTGCTTTGCTCTACAGCCCTTTTGCCTTTACTCAAGTGCCTTTACCTGGGTGACTCAACAAATTAAAAACTAAGTGCATTTGCAACGGAAAGATATTGTCTGTGAAGATGTATTATGCCAAGATTGTTCTGGGCACTCGTATGAAAACAATTTTGGAAAAATAATTTATCTCCATGAATTAGTAACAATGAATCATCTTTCACAAACATGGCATAAACAAAGCAGATAAATACCTGCTGCTGGATCAAACAGAAAGTTAAACAGAAAGTGAATTGGTGACCTCGTAGAACTCACATCAGCAGGTAAAGGCATATGTGTATTCTTGAAAATTCATACACACTAACTATTGATCTGGTTTTTTTAAAAGTATCAGAATAAATTGTCTGTATGATATAAAATGATCATCTGGCAGTGTGATGTTTAACATTTTAAAAGTAAAGACTATCAGGTATATTTTCCTTCCCTCTTTAATCTCAGCCAAAAATAAGTGTTAAGTGCAAAATGGACGCTCAGAACACCGCCTCCCCGCACACCCCCCAGCCCCCCCCCCCCCCCCCCCCCCCCTCATTTCATGCTTGCACTGACATTTTGATTTTCATTAGTAATGGAAGAAAAGCATGAAGCTGTTATGAAGAGACTAATTTTTACATGGAAAACAGCAAGGTTCGCCTGCTAACTTATTTGGACTCGTCCAGCTAGGAACCGATGAATGTAAATTACAAAAATTTGTTATAAGAGCAATTATTCCTGTGTCAAATTACAGATTGTCCTGAAAAATGATTATATATTCCATTTTTAAATATATAAACAAAAATATGTTTGACAGAGAACTTCCGTTTGAGATATGTAATCTTCTCTTTTAGTAATTAAACAATAAGTTAGACCTCCTAATGGCTTTCCATGTGTTCATTACAGCTACCTGCGTGAGTTTGCAGTAATTAAGCAATCTGAAGCACTGACTGACCCGGGGAGATAGCTATTACATAGTGCGAGTGTCCTTGAAACGTCTTCATCATCACACATTCTCTTCTCTTCATCTCACTGAAAGCTGGTGTCAGCATTATTTTGGATCATTCAGTACAAGAGCATTTATTGAAATCTTATAAGGGGATGCTGCAGCAATGAACCTGTGAGCAAAGTAGGGAGGTCAGCCAGCAGAGAAAGGAAAAAAATAGAAAATAGCCAATGCACGTTTTTCCACCAGAGCAAAAATAAAATGTTTTTATTTTGGGACTTTTCTTAAGGTCAAAATGTGATTAGCATCTGAACAGGCACACAAGTTGAGCTACCCTAGGGATTGTTATGGCCAAATCCGTGTCACTTAATGTCAGGAGCCATCAAAATTGTGATAAAATTAATAGAACTCCAAGTGATTGATAACCCAGCTCATCTGCCATTCTCCCAGAAAACTCCCAGTGGTCCAGCAGCTAGAAACAATGCTTAGATCATTTCTGAAAGGAACCCATTTGAAAGATGCGACTGTGTGCTTTAATTAGTTCCTGAAATTTGTGACAGCCTTCTCCGACAAAAATACATGATTTGTTTACTAATGCAGGCAGAAATGATGAACGTTTCAACTGTAACGAGCGATATGTGGGCCATGGATTCTTTTTTCTTTCCTTTCCCAGTGTCAAATCTGAGTTAGAGTAAACATTTCCTGTTTTTATTTCTGCACACCAGAACACTACAGGTGTTCATTCAGCTGGCATGTGATCTTTGAGTTAAGGTATCTTTGCTTCATGACAATTATGTGAAAAATACCAAATTTCCATACTATAGTTATTAATGGTTGTTTATGTGGTTAAAAAAAATCATGGTCTTTGGGTGACAGACTGACAAGTAACACCAGAGAACTTTAAAATCTGAGAGATTTAATATTCAGTCGCTTTATAATAACTATATAATTGTACAATAATAGATGGGAGGTTTCATGATTGTTGCAGTTTGTACTTTGCTGATGTTTATTTTGGCCCCACATTCTCTTTCATCAGTTTCAAGTTCAAATAAAACAGACGTGCGCATACTATAAATAAAACACATGCTTGTAAAAGTTGAAAATGGTATTACGCTCCAGCAAACCTACCTCTCCACTTCACAAAGCTTCTCGCTTAGCAAGGCTCTCAGTTTGTTAAAGGTTAACAGACTATTGGAAACGTTTGATTCTTTACTACATCAGTGTGCCCTTCACAGCGGAATATCATTCCTGCAAGCTTAGGTCGTCATTACAAAGGACACATATGGTGTGGATGACAAGTGACACATCCTGGGAAGGGGTTAAAATTCTGAAGTACTCCAATGTCTTCTGCAATCAACCTTTGAGGACCAAAAGGATAAATTTAGGTGGAGCTATGATTCATGTCACAACAGTAGAAGTTATACAGTATGAAGCTAAATTACAGAAAGACGACATTCTCACACCACTCGCTGGAATACCAAATGCATTCAGATCAGCAACATCACACTCGACTCACTACACATTCTGTATTGTGTGAAACTAAAACTGATGGCATTGATACAGAAAGTTTATCCGACTGCTCTAAAAAGATACCTTTGTTGTATGTTTGTTGTACTTTCCCCTGTGGACTGTAAGCAGCTTTATATTTTTGTGCATCAGATGGGTGACACCAGCATTTATGTTTCAGCTTTGTACCTGAGACGATATCGGTTTTTGCATGGGGTGAGCACCTGGGCTGATCCTGTGAAATATCGAAGCTAATTAATCTGTCTGCAGCTTGATTCATGTTCAGTAGGCCCATGAGTCTAATAGGAAGTCTCATGGTGTAAACAGATCAGTTGCTGAACGGGAAATCCAAATATTTCCAATCCCAAACCAAATTTGACCATAGCACATGCTATTGTCATAATTAAAAATCAATGTTCAACCCTGACTGCTGTTTGACTGCTCCAGTCAATAAAGTATTACACACTACCATCCACATTTTATAAATCTTAAAGAGAAATAAGTGAAGTTAGTTGTATCCAAATTACCTAAAAGGCAAACGGAAAATGCCAACAGAACTTTGATCCTACTGATTAAATAAACAGATGCACTGTTTGCTTAATAAAATGCTCAGCTTGACATTAATTGAATGAGCTAAACATTTATTGAAACCTTGTCATGAAACAGAGAAGTATAAGATTCCGACACCAACCATATCCAGCTGCCAAGCAATGATGTATGTTTTAATATAAGATAAGCATACAGCCTGCTCTTTACGAGGTAGCTCTTTTGATAAGTGCTGCAATCAGTAAGATGCCTCCATTAACACAAAAAACTAATTTGTGCAGCATTTGGAAAAACAGGAAATGCTCAGTACTTACCCTGCAAGTTAATCAGAATATTTAAAGAATTACCATTTTGTTCCTACAGTACAGAGTTCAAATCATTGTGGGGGGTGGTGGGAAATGAGTGGGTGTCATGTATTACACTGAGGAAAAATTCACTGTGGATTCACAGCAGGCAGCCATGATTGAACAACTTTATTTACACCTCCCAGCAGAGAGGGCAGTATAACAAAGTGCTCAGACTTGCAATATATTACACTCCTTCTCCTCTTAGAAAAGCAACATATACATTAAAATGGTACATGTACACACTTTTCCAAAATGCTAAACCAACATCAACAATAACTGAAAATTTAACAGGATGTGTTACATAATTTGTTTTTACTGTAATCTCAACCAAAACGTATATTTGACAAAAATTTTAACATTTTTCCCTTAAAACCAGTACGTGTTTAACAAAAATATCATGTGATAAGAAGGAATGAAAGGAACTTTTTCTTTTTCCTTGCTACATTAAATTAACCTATCTGGCTTCTTTCTCTTTCTGTCTGGATATCTCCTTCAATTAGCTTGACTCTGATCTTTCAATATTTCTAACTGTAGCTACCAACTCCACTCAATTGTTCAGACTATGACGTTGGTTGATCAGTCTTAATCAAAGACCTTGACTCACTTTGCTGTACTGGTGGATTCTATGATATCAGTAAATGTCCAGGTTCTTTGTGATTTCCAGTTTCTTACTTTTTTAAAAATTCATTCATGGGACATGAACGTTGCTGTCTGGCCAGCATTTATTGCCCATCCCTAGTTGCCTGAGGGCAGTTAAGAGTTGACCACATTGCTGAGGCTCTGGAGTCACATGTAGGCCAGAACAGGTAAGGCCGGCAGATTTCCTTCCCTAAAGGACACTAGCGAACCAGATGGGTTTTCCCGAGAATTGACAATGGTTTCATGGTCATCAGTAGATTCTTAACTTCAGATTTTTAAAATTGAATTTAAATTCCACCATCTGCTGTGGCGGGATTCGAACCCAGGTCCGCAAATCATTACTGATTGTCCCTTGGGACTATAGGAGGTTTCTCATGATCTCCTTTGGTCAGATTTCCTCATTCAAGTAAATTATCTAGATGACACTGACAGAGTTCTCTCCAATCTTCACTAGGTACGTGAGTATCCCGAGCAACTTTACAAAATTCCAATCACATACTTCTGATCACATCGGTGATTTTTCACCATGGCCTTCAGACCAGCACTAAACTCCCTACGTTTCATGCCTCATGTATCATGACTCATTTTCACTTTGTTTTGCCTTTCTTTTGCTTTTCTATTGAAGTCAGGCATAAGTAAACTAAACCTTCTCCTAGGAGTATGTTCAAACACCAACTCGTAAAATGAGCAACTTCCTGTAGATTGCTGGGTTATTCTATAAGAGAACAGAATATTGTCTAAAACAGAAAATGCTGGAAAATCTCAGCACGTCTAACAGCATCTGTGGGGAGAGAATAGAGCCAACATTTCGAGTCTAGATGATCCTTCATCAGAGCAGGGCAGAGCTCTGACGAAGGGTCATCTAGACTCGAAACATTGGCTCTATTCTCTCCCCACAGATGCTGTTAGACGTGCTGAGATTTTCCAGCTTTTTCTGTTTTTGCTTCAGATTCCAGCATCCGCCGTATTTTGCTTTTATATTAGAATATTGTCTCACCTGTGTCGAAGAGAGCCATGGAAATAAATGTCTAGCTTGTTGCCAAGCAAATACTTCTGCAAAGGTCTCTTCATAACCTATACACTTTTTTCTGCAGCATCATTCAATACTAAATTATATGGTGGTATTGAACTGTTCTTTCTTAGAAATATTGAACATTCTTCGGAGGTAAACTATGGATCATTATCTGATACCAACACCTCTGTCAACCTGAAAATTGCAAACCAGCTTTTCGAAACCTCAATAGTTTTATCACTTGTGGTATTGGGCAAAGACTCAATATTTATCTACTTGCTACAGCCATCAACAAAAACAAGGTTCTCTTTCCCTTCCACTTGAGGGTAGCACGGTGGCACCATGTTAGCATTGCTGCCTCTCGCCCCGGCTTGGGTCACTGTCTGTGTGGAATCTGCATGTTCTCCCAGTGTCTGCCTGGATTTCCTCTATGTGTTACGGTTTCCTCCCACAGTCAGAAAGACATGCTGGTTAGCTGCATTGGCCATGCTAAATTCTCCCTCCGTGTACCCGAACAGGCGCCAGAGTGTGGCGACTAGGAGATTTTTACAGTTACTTCATTGCAATGATAATGTGAGCCTATTTGTGACACTAATAAATAAACTTTAAAACTTGAAAGAAATTGACAATGTTCATTCTCAAGGTTTTCCTGTGTTTGTGCATGGAATTAAAGGAGCTTTGGTTGGATCATTTCTCATTCTGAGACACACGTCACAATGTTTTACCAACTCTTCAATATCTCTAACTACCTTCATATGGACTATTGCTGTGTACTGTTCCTTTAACAATCTCTCTCTAAACATTGGTGGAATTATGAGTTTCAAAACCCGTGGGAACAGCCTTGGTTTACACTCAGTTCATTACCACATGTGAAATATTCCTGCAGTTCTCATCACCACACTCTTGGCCAATCATTCATGACCTAATCAAGCACTTTACAGAGCAAGACATCCTTGTGAGTTTCTTCACTAATTTCTCTGATAGACACTGGGGTATGCTTTGTGTATGTGAAGTATTTTCACAAGTATCTCAGTGGCTAGAAAAGAATCAGCCTTCACAGCAAATCTCATTATCTGCTAAGTTATAATATTTAATAATGTACTGATGACCAATTTTATCATTCATCATCCAGAACTAGCTGCATTCTTAGCCAAGCTGTTCCAGTACAGTGACAACACTGGCACCTACCTGGCAATGTGAAAAATTGCCCATGTATGTCCTGTCCACAGGATGTGGAGTTGCCAGGGTTGATTTGGGGTAAGCACAGTAAGGAGTCTCACAACACCAGGTTAAAGTCCAACAGGTTTATTTGGTAGCACAAGCTTTCGGAGTGTCACTCCTTCAGGTGAGTGAGGAGTTGTGTTCACAAACAGGGCATATGTAGACACAAACTCAATTTACAAGATAATGGTTGGAATGCGAGTCTTTACAGATAACCAAGCCTTAAAGGTACAAACAATGTGAATGGAGAGGGGGTTAACCACAGGTTAAAGAGATGTGTATTGTCTCCAGCCAGGACAGTTAGTGAGATTTTGCAAGCCCAGGCAAGTTGTGCGGGTTACAGATAGTGTGACATGAACCCAAGATCCCGGTTGAAGCCGTCCTCATGTGTGCAGAACTTGGCTATCAGTTTCTGCTCAGCAATTCTGCATTGTCATGTGTCGTGAAGGTCGCCTTGGAGTATGCTTACCTGAAGATCAGAGGCTGAATGCCCGTGACTGCTGAAGTGTTCCCCGACAGGAAGAGAACACTCCTGCCTGGTGATTGTCGAACGGTGTCCATTCCTCTGTTGTTGTAGCGTCTGCATGGTCTTCCAATGTACCATGTCTAGGGGCATCCTTTCCTGCAGCGTATCAGGTAGACAACATTGGCCAAGTCGCAAGAGTATGTACCGCGTACCTGTGGATGGTGTTCTCACGTGAGATGATGGCATCCATGTCGATGATCCGGCACATCTTGCAGAGGTTGCTGTGGCAGGGTTGTGTGGTGTCGTGGTCACTGTTCTCCTGAAGGCTGGGTAGTTTGCTGCGGACAGTAGTCTGTTTGAGGTTGTAGGGTTGTTTGAAGGCAAGAAGTGGGGGTGTGGGGATGGCCTTGACGAGGTGTTCATCTTCATCGATGTCATGTTGAAGGCTCCAAAGAAGATGTCATAGCTTCTCCGTTCGGGGAAGTACTGGACGACGAAGGATACTCTGTCCACTGTGTCCCATGTTTGTCTTCTGAGGAGGTCGGTGCAGGAAAGGATGTCCCGAGGCATGGTACATTGGGGAGACCATTCAGACGCTACGACAACGGATGAATGGACACTGCTCAACAATCACCAGGCAGGAGTGTTCTCTTCCTGTTGGGGAACACTTCAGCAGTCACGGGCATTCAGCCTCTGATCTTCGGGTAAGCGTGTGTCATGAAGGTCGCCTTGAAGAAGGAGTGACACTCCGAAAGCTTGTGCTACCAAATAAACCTGTTGGACTTTAACCTGATGTTGTGAGACTTCTTACTGTACTGTCCACAGGAAGTAGGACAAATCCAACCCGGCCAATTACCACCCCATCAGTCCACTCTCGATCACCAGCAAAGTAATGGAAGGTGTCGTCAACAGTACCGCAGCACTTACTCAGCAATAACCTGCTCACTGATGCTCAGTTTGGGTACTGCTAAGTCCACTCAGTTCCTGGCCTCATTAAAGCCTTAGCCCAAGCATGGGCAAAAGAGCTCAACTCAAAAGGTGAAGTGAGAGTCACTACCCTTGATATAAAGGCAGTATTTAACTAAGTGTGGCATCAAGGAGCCAAAGAGAAACTGGAGTCAATAGAAATCAGGTGAAAAAATCTCCGCTGGTTGGAGTCATACCTTACACAAAATTTATGCTTGTCGGAGGTCTATCATCTCAGTCCAATGACGTCACTGCAGGGATTCCTCAGCTGCTTCATCAGTGACCTTCCCTTCATCACAAGGTCAGAAGTGGGAATGTTCACTGGTGATTCCACAATGTTCAGCACCATCGGCAATGACTCAAATACCAAAGCAGTCCATGCACATGTGCAGAAGAAGCTGAACAACATTCAGGCTTGAGCTGGCAAGTGGCAAATAATGTTTGCACCACACAAGTGCCAGGCAATGATGATCCTTATAGAGCCTCAAGGGTAGTGGAGGAAGGCTAAGTAGTGGCAGAGGGAGGCTTTGTACTTATGGCTTTCATTAACCTGGTTAAAGAGCAATGTCTCCATAAGCATTCATGACTGAATGGGAAAAACACCCATCTCTGGTCCTCCTAGATGCCTTTCATCTGGAAGGGATGGAGTGGGGTGCTATGTCCAGGCAGAGGCCAGGCACAGGGCTTAGCATGGGCTTGGTGTCTTTGAGATAGAGGGAAACCTGTAAAGGACATGTTCACTTAATATATCACTTCAATTTGTTCATACATCCACTGAGGTCCCAATGATGCAGGCTGCAGGCAGCCCTGCCTTGGTAGTGGCTCACATCCAGAAAAGGAGAAGGAGAGCTCATCACAGGGTCAAGAGAAGCAAGAGCCTGAGCAGCAAGGGTCAGCAGAGTGTGGTCAAAATGCTGGTGTAGAGGGTACACAGCAATGGCGAGCATTGGTCCGACAACCTTGGGGATATCACGGTGATGCTTTTATCTAGAAATGTGAAAGGCAATGCCGGAGGAACCTTTGTATGTCCTGCGATGAAGCTTCTCGCATCTGCCAGCTTTTCCAGTACGAGCTGTGGCCACAAAGACTTTAGAGCAGTAACATGGAGCTCCAGGCCTGCAGTGAGTGAATGGCTATCTGGCTGCCATTTAAATATGGTGCCAGGACCTTGGACCCCATGAGGTAATGGCATGACGGGTGACTTGCTGCCTGCTGCTCCATGGGATTTGCCATTCTCCTTGCAATTAATGAACTGAAGAGTGGAAGTTCGTGTGTGTCCAGCCACACCCCGCACGAATCACGCTGGCTTTCCCACCCACACTGGATTTAGACCCCTGAACAGAAGATTCCACCCACAGAGTGGCATGAATTCTGAACAAATGCAAATTAGATGAAGAAAGTATCAAAGCTATGTATCACTTATTGATGATTAACTCTTTAATTTAAGATACTAGCACAAGAAATCTCTTCCACTGATTCAAGCCAGTGCTGTACGAAGCCAATGCTGTACAAAAGATATTAGGACTGCTGAAGATATCTGTGATTAAGAAATACAGTTGAAAGTCTAATCGAGAGTGGACATTAAACCGCCTCGTTTATCAATTCAACCAAGTTAAAGAAAGCAACAGTTTTGTATTGATATATTATTTTTCCTGTTGTAAAATGTGTCGAGGCACTTAACAGGAGCATGATCAAACAGAATTTGACACTGAGCCAGATCAGGGTTGTTATTTTCTGGAATGTTCTTGGAGACGGAGGGCAATAAACTGTGTGAGGGCGAGGGGTGCAGCACTTTTCTGCTGTCGCTGGCACTTTATCATTTTACCAGCAGTGAAAAAACCCTTTGTCACACTTGGAGAGAGACAGATATACCCTGCATGCGGACTCAGGGTGGAGCCTTCCTGACCAGGCACCCTGCAAAACATGGAAACTGCCCCCTGATGACAAGGGCTGCCCCATTAGAACTGCCCTCCACCCCCTGCTCATGAAGTACCACCTCCTCCACCCTCAATGGAACCCGACTGACTGGCCCTGACATGCCTATCCCAACTTAGCCGGGTTCTGGTGCCTCTGCTACTCCTGCCTGCTAGCAGTCCCAATGGTCACCACTGTTCCTGCTGATGCTGTTTGGACTGAAGAACTCAGTGCTGCGTTTTCATTTTTTGTGCAGACAATGACACACAGATGAATTGTTCACAATTACACCGTATGCGTCGTAGTAGTTTAATATAGACATGTATGGCTGAAAGATCTATTGCTGCTCCACGCATCAAGTTCAAAACTTCCACCAATTTTGCCGACAAAACATGGACAATGTGCCACCTATTTACAATCTTGACATCCTGTTTGACCTTGAGTTGAGCTTCTGACCCATCACAAAGATTGCCGACTTCAACCTCAGTAGCATCACTTCTTTTAGCCCCAGCTTTGGCCAATCTGCTAACAAAACCCTCATCCATGTTTGATTCAGAGTCCAGACTCTAATATTCCAATGCTGTCCTGGCCAGCCTTCCAAGCTTAATCCTCTGTAAAGAAATCATAGAAATCATAGAAACCCTACAGTGCAGAAAGAGGCCATTCGGCCCATCGAAACTGCACCGACCACAATCCCACCCAGGCCCCATCCCCATACCCCCACACATTTACTCGCTAATCCCTCTAACCTATGCATCCCGGGACACTAAGGGGCAATTTAGCATGGCCAATTAACCTAACCCGCACATCTTTGGACTGTGGGAGGAAACCGGAGCACCCGGAGGAAACCCACGCAGACACAGGAAGAATGTGCAAACTCCACACAGACAGTGACCCAAGCCGGGAATCGAACCCAGATCCCTGGAGCTGTGAAGCAGCAGTGCTAACCATGTGCTACCGTGCCGCCCCTTCATCACATCCAAATTCCTGGACCCATTTACCTTAACCTGCCCAAAGTCCATCACCGTTATACTTGCTGAGCTAAATGGATCTCCAGTACTCCATGCTGCCAATTTAAAATTATCCTTGAATTTAAAACCCTTCCTTTCTCTGTAACCTATTCCTGTCGTACAAATCTCCAAGAACTGTGTTCAATGAACTCTGACCTCTACACACCTCTCGCTGCTTTCACCTCAATATTCATGGTCGAGTCATCAGGTGCCTGAACTCTGGAATTTCCTCCCTTTCACCCTTCTATTTCTATCTTCTCCTTTAAGACCTTTCTTAAAATCTGCGTGAACAAAACGTAAAGTCGCCTCTGAGTATCTCCTTTTGGTCAGTATCAATTTTGTCAAATTATGCTTATGTGCAAAATGGTGGGACATTGTTTCGTGATAACGGTGCTATACAAATGCAAGTTATTGTAGTTGTAAGATGACAAAACCGTTAGAAAGAGAAGAAATTACAAAATCATGGAAGTGAGTCTTTAAACTTTAAAAAAAATACATTGCAAAGTCACTAAGTTGCGTAATTCATTTGTTTCAATTTTTTGTGAACTAAACATTCACTTTGGCACAGTGGTTAGCACTGCTGCCTCACAGCGCCAGGGATCCGGCTTGGGTCACTGTCTGTGGAGAGTCTACACGTTCTCCCCGTGTCTGCATGGGTTTCCTCCGGGTGCTCCAGTTTCCTTCCACAGTCCAAAAGACGTGCTGGTTGGGTGCATTAGCCATGCTAAATTCTCCCTCAGTGTACCCGAACAGGTGCCGGGGTGTGGTGACCAGGGGATTTTCACATTAACGTCATTGCAGTGTTAATGTAAGTCTACTTGTAACACTAATAAATAAACGTTAACACTCATGTCTGTATGTATATGATACCATGGCCTATCTTTTAAAGGAAAAGTATCAGAAACTCCACTAGTTTTATATTAGTTGAAAAACTTTCTGTTCTATGCCATCGCTGAACTTCACTCTCATTATAAAATACACCCCAGGAACCAACTGCATTGCATGTTGTGGCAAGGCCCAGTGAGTGTCTCATTGCTGAACAAAAATGCAATGTAGAGAGGTCATGAACTAAAATCTAGTGAACTTATAACAGAGTGCTCTCTCTAAAAGCCTTATAATGAGGTGAAATGCTTCTTCCATGAATAGTCTTCAGTCCTAATTTCATAGATGTGAACAGGTGTTACATTGCACATTATCAGAAGAGACATTTAAAACTTTGTTTTCAAACATGTAGTTAGCAAAGGTGTTTTAGATAAAGTATAACAACTTCAGTAAAGAAAGATCTGCTGTTTATATCTTTCACATCCTTGGGCCATCCCGAAGTGCTTTACAACTGCTGGGTTACTTTTGAAGTGCGGTCATAATTGTCACATAGAAAACATGGCAGCCAATTTGAACATAGTAAATGAGTGGCCAGATCAGCTTTTTATTTTACTGGTGCCCATTCAGAGAAGACAGGGTATGAGTAGAACTCCCTGTACCACAGAATCATTCACATCCACCTGAGCTTCTGTTTAAACATCTAAAATAGTGCCCTTTTGACAATGCAACATTCCCTTGGCACTACACTGAATTGTCAGGCCAGATTATGTGCACAGGCCTGGAATGGGGCTGCAGTGAGGATATTACTAAGTGACCATCGGCAGGACACCTGGAAAAGTAGCTTGGGAAATGAATACCAGTGATCCAGAATCCAAGGATCGAACCCACCTCCTGGAAACACCTGCCAAGTGTGCGGTTGAAGATGTGGCTATAGGATCGGGCTCATCGGCCACACAAGAACCCACAGAACCCATGAGTTTCTTAGGCGGACAATCCTATGCGTTAGTGAGTGATCACCAAAGAAGAAGACTAAGGACGGGATTTTTCAGACGCACTCGCCCGAAGCCGGAAAATCCCGTCAGAGATTAATGGGCCTTTCCATGGTCCGCCCATTGCCCGCTCCGATTCCCGTGGTGGGCGAAATGGGAAAATTCACCCCTGAGTGACTTCACTTGGAAGACCAATGTTCCTATTTTTAAGGTTTACGGTTGTGCACCATTCAAAAAATTTAGTAATTGTGCACTACACCTTCTGATAGAGAAAATGTTAGTTATATATATGATTAATCTATGTACAGTATGTTTTCAAGCTGATTTGTTTTAAATCTGGGAGTTTGCCAAAATATAAACCAATGAAATTCCCTCAACCAAGAAGTCCCAGTAACAAAGGTAGGCACAACGGTCTGTTGTCATCCTTTTGCTCGAGAAGCATAATTTTGCATTTAAAAAAATCATGAGCAACAGTAAATTCACAATCTTTAAGTAAGACATTGAGCAAAATAACTGGTTTACCTTTAAACTGATATGTTCCACTGAATTTGTTGTGCCCATTCCCATGGCAGGGATACCAGTGCTGAAGTATGAACTAGCTTAACTACCTTTGTCTCCCACCATCATCATTAAACGCTCCCAGATCAGGTATAGCACAGGCTCAGTCGACAAGCTAGTCTTTTCCTGTCTTTCTGTTGAAAGGTGCAGAATGACGCTCCCCCAATCCTGCTCTAATAAAATACTTTAACTTAATTCCTCTAAAAATGCTTCCAACCGAACATACATCTTATCCTCTCAGCTATTGCGAATAAGACTTCAAAATTATCACAGTTCTGTGCTGTCGCTTAAGCCCACTGAAACTAGGTTAAGAATATTTCAACTCATTTCTCCCAACACCTGAGCACACAGCACAGAGAGGTGGTCATCCAGTTGGCTTAGTTGAATCAAAGTTGCAGAGGTCAAAAAATAATACTTCATCCATTGTGGCACATTCCAACATTAAGGTGCTGCTTTATGATTTCATTGGACCTTTGCTGGATTTTCGAGGCTTGATAATGGAATGCTCTGTTTCCTCATTAAAGAGTTGAAAATTCATCAAAAGTACCGGCATCGAAACGGATGAGGCTGGCACCTCATCTACTGCGAGTTGACAAGAGAATAGAGTCTTTGGGGGTGATTTTCCGCCCCAGTATTCGGCAGGTGGGACTGGAGGAAGGGGGTGGAAAATCGAGCAGGAGACCCAAAAAAGCTTTTATGCTGGTGAGAATTCCCAATCAGTTGTCCCCTTTAAAAGTCAGGGTCACCATTTACATCTAATTGACAATGCATCTCGGGCATTTACATCTGATTGAATTGTCCATTCACATTGGCGTGCATGAATCATGACAGGTTTACCATGACGTGCATCCAGCAAACAGAACCCACAGGAGGCACACAGGTGAGTACAGCCCTGGGGTGGGATAGGTTGGGAGAGAGGTCATGCCTGGGCCGTATCCTGGCACTGTCCCCTGAAACTGCTCGGACACAGCTCCCTGGCATCCAAGCTCACACTTTGACAAAAAAAAGGCAGGTGGTTTGTTAGATGGGGCCTTTCCCCAATCCTCTAGAATGGTGTACAGCATAGACATTGTGAATAACATTCCTCTCAATGCTAACAAAGAGAATGGCTGTTTCCACATAATAAGTGATCTGCTAACCAAATAGCACACTTAGAAATTGTATGTTTCAAAGATTGCATTCCTGTCATAACACTGCCAAAGAGAAAGTAAAATCTTCTCTCTCGTTTTGTTACTTGGGAGTAATAGATTCCCTACAGTGCAGAAGGAGACCATTTGGCTCATCCAGTCTATACCAGCTCTGCGAAACACCTTCTAACCCAGGTCCAAATCCCTCACCTCATCCCCATAACCCTGCACATTTACCATGGTCAATCCACCTAACCTGCACATCTTTCAACCGTGGGAGGAAACCAGAGCACCCGCAGGCATGAACAGACAATGCAAATTTCCTCTGTACCCTCTCTCGGGCGATCACATCCTTCCTGTAATGCAGTGAGCTGAATCATGTGCAATATTCTAGCTGCATTCCAACTAGTGCTTTATATTGTTCTCGTATAACCTCCCTACTCTTACATTCTGGGCCTTGACCAATAAAGGAAAGTGTTCCTTCTTAAGCACTTTATCCAACCAAATATAGAGGAGAACACACAGTCACCCAAAGCTGGATTCGAACCTGGATCCCTGGTGCTGTGAGGCAGCAGTGCTAACCACTGTGCCTCTCATAAGGGAGCGAACAAATATTTAAACAAATGGTAGAGAGAGATAAATGCTGAGTGAAATAAGCTCATTTTTTGTTTATATTTCTTATTCCGTCCGTTAGCTTGGAATATCAAAGGATTGATACCATGTGGTAATTTATTATAATTCGGGTTAAGTTTTTTGTCAGGTAACAAATTGATTCCGCTGCTTTAATGTGTAGAAGCCATTTTAGGTGAAGGTAGACTGCCCCTGTTATTATTTTAACTTAATTTGGGATCCAGAAATCATTAAAAGGTTGGCCCAAAATGTCAGTGATGCATTTGATCCCACCATTGTTTCTGGATGCAAATTTTAATAACACTGTCTGGTGGCTGCAGAGTGAGCAATTCGGTACCACAGTACAGATTGAGAATCCTTTATCCATAAATCTGAAAACTGAACACATCCAAAAACCACACTCATTTTGAACTTCATTGACCTTTAGCATGGGAAATCTGTGACCCAAGCCGACATGACCAGAGCCGACACGAACTTTGCCGCCTGCACCCGACCTTTAACATGGGCAGTCTAGTTGTTTGCCTGCTCTGTTTACCTTGCGACCCTTCTGCTACAAGCAGAATCGCGGATGGTATCCTATACTTATTATTCAGTGGTACATCTTACTCTTCTGGCCATTTTATTGACTTTAGACTAGGCTTAGCCTAGGCTTCGGCCATTGTACTGTAAGTGGGCCTAGGCCTATCTGCGCTATCTGAAAACCAAAATTATCTGAAATCTGAAACGCAATTGGCCCCAAGGGTTTGAGATGAAAGATACTCGACCTGTACTACGCAATATAATGGAGAGAAGCAAAATATGAAGTTTATAAATATCATTGACGAAGGTAAACAAAAATCACAAAAAACTTGAAGATTTTCTTGTTATATGTAACAAAATTTCCGTTCATATAAATAAAAATCCAGCAAATATTGTAGCACCAGCTAAGTGAGTGTTGAGAAATACATTATTCTTGCTGCATCAGTAATTGTTTCGGAAGCTGTTGTTTAAAACAAATTCCTTGTGATATCACTAGAGGGCTCTGTGACAATGGCTGAAGATTGACTATTCTCAAAGGTAACCAAAGGTACCTCAGTCCATAATACAGAGCACCCTGATTGATGGACAGGTCTCTGATAGTTTACTATAGATATTATGTACTATGGTAAAAATGTACAGCTTGCAAATGTAATGTAGATTTTCAGTTTATTTTAACATTGAACTTTAGCTATTGTATTTATGAAAGGATAGGATGGGAAACATTAGGCACATTCTAGTTTACTAGCAAATGAACCCCAAACTAATACTATAAATTCGGTCTCAGATGAGAAGGTAAAATTGATAGGTTTGAAAGTGTAAACTAATTTTAGGCATTAATTCTTTCATTTAGGTCAAGTGGACAGAACAGCAAGAGGTTCATGAAGTGGAAAAACGAGACAAAATTATATTTCCGGATCTTCCACTCGCTTCCAAAGAACCCAGCATCACCTCATTCGTTAAAATACTAAGTAAGTGATAAATAACAAAACTCTGAATGTAAAACTGTGTGATATAATACACCCATCATAAGAGCCATAAGGGATCTGACACCTACATTTTTTTAACCCAGCCATTGCTAATGTATTCCAAAGATATGCTGTTGTAGTCACATTGATTTGAGTTCGGTTTATTTGATGTACCCATGGTTTTGATTTTGGGGCAGTTAATGTCTGTACATTTTTACTGTGTGATCCTCATCTGGAATGTAGCTTCAATAAGCATCAAGTAATTCTTGGGTTTGTGCCCAAACCTTTTTCTTTCATTTTCCCCAGTGACCTGAATCAATACTTTTAATCAGCGTACTTTCACCAGAATTTGAAGAATGCTGGTATATGTTTCAAATCTTTACATTAAAAACTAGGATAATTTGTTGTGGTTACAGCATGTTGGCTTATACTCTTTTAGAATCATAGAAACCCTACAGCACAGAAAGAGGCCATTCGGCCCATCAGGTCTGCACCGACCACAATCCCACCCAGGCCCTACCCCCATACCCCTCCATATTTTACCCACTAATCCCTCTAACCTACGCATCTCAGGACACTAAGGGGCAATTTTAGCATGGCCAATCAATCTAACCCGCACATCTTTGGACTGTGGGAGGAAACCGGAGCACCCGGAGGAAACCCACGCAGACACGAGGAGAATGTGCAAACTCCACACAGACAGTGACCCAAGTCGGGAATCGAACCCAGGTCCCTGGAGCTGTGAAGCAGCAGTGCTAACCACTGTGCTACCGTGCCGCCCTAATTGTTCTAATTTTTCTAACTTAATATAAACTTCATTGCCCCAGTAGGCCTATATTCATTGGAGTTAAGAAGAATAAGAGATGATTTTATTGAAATATTAAAGATTCTGCGGTGGCTTGACAGGGTAGATGCTGGGAGGGTGTTTCCTCTCTTGGGAGAATCTAGAACAAGGGAGCACAATTTAAAAATAAGGGGTCTTCCATTTAAAGTGTCGATGAGGGGGGAGTTTCTTCCCTCACAGGGCCTTTAGTCTTTGGAATTCTCTTCCCCAGAGAGCAGTGGAGGCCAAGTCAGTGAATATATTCAAGGCTGAGTTAGACAGATTTTTGATTGAAAAGGGTGTTAAGGCTAATGGGAGATGGGCAAGAAATGGGAGTTAAGACTCCAATCAAATCAGTCATGATCTTATCGCGTGCAGAGCAGGCTTGAAGGGCCGAATGACCTATTCTTGCTTCTTATGATCAATAAGCTATTGCCTTGTTCTGTTAAATTACTCAATTTACTTTCTGTTACTGATGCACACTTCATTTAGATTCCCCTTGAGTTTTGCCTTGAATCTATTTTCCCATGATGGAAACTCGCTCCCTGCAGAGATAATGATGGAGAGGGTGGGGAAGGGCCACAGGCCCCTCTGCATCCTGTGTTATTCTGTATCTCATTAAGGTAGATACTCTCTTTCCATAGTATGCAAATTACTTGTTACTTTTCCTTGAGGTGGAATACCCCACCGAGCTTTCCAGCTGGTTGCTGGCAAAGCTCATATCGCACATATTGGGAAGTTCAATTGTCAGCCAGGGCTAGGACTGAGAAACTGCAGTCACTGAACTGTGACATGAGCATCTTAACTGCAGCTCTACTGAATTTTCTTGGGATACGTAGCTTATGCTGTGTGTTTCTGGGTTTCATTTGTTTTCTGTGCTTTTGTTAATGCCTTGGTTGACACAGATGCCCAATTTGTCTGCCTGTACTATTTTAATATATTTATTATGCCTTTCATTTGAAAAGGAGATCGTTGGGTAATTTATATAGACATATTAACTGAGGCAATAGAAAGAGCATATGGAGAAAATTATCCTATTAATGTTGCCTTCTGTATTGTCCTATGTTAGGGCTTGTGGGTTTTAAGCAAAAAGAAAAATGTATGGCTTGCACACTTAACTTCAAACTAACAACAGATTTATTGTCGGAGTTGTTGCCTGCACAAAGTAGAAAATTGAACTAATCAGGAGCCTGTGAAGCACCCCAATGACATCACCAGCAAATCATGTGACTGGCTGTTAAAGCAATTATGCAACCACTTAAATATATAACATAGATCTCTGTTGAACTTAACATAAGAAATAGAAGCGGGAGTAGGCCATTTGACCTTTGAAGCATGTTTTCCAATCACTATGGTCATGGCTAATCTTCTACCTCAATTCCACCTTCCCGCACTATTCACGTGTCCCACGATTCCCTTTGTATCCAAAAGATCTTTCAATCTAAGCCTGGAATAAACTCAACAACTCAGTATCTGGTGTTCCCTTGTTGCATTTCCACTATGTATCCTTCCATAGGTGAGGAGAGCAAAACTGTGCATTGTAGTTTAGGTGTGGCCTCACCAAGGCCCTTTTTAACTGTAGTAAGACTTTTTACTCCAAGACTCAAATCCCTTTGCAATAAAAACTAACATGCCATTTTCTTTCCGAATTGCTGAGCTTTACCTGCATCTTAACTGTGTATGATTTATATATAAGGACATCCAGGTCCTTCTGAAAATGAACATTTCTCAGTTTCTTATCATTTGAAACATCATCTGCTTTAATATTTTTTTCAAGCGGATAGTTTTACATTTCTCCACATTCCATTCCATCTGCCGAGTCCTTGCCCATGCGTTTAACCTGTCCATTTCCCTTTCCAGTCTCCTTGGGTGGGGTTTTCGGTGCTTCCTGCTGGCCAGATCTTCCAGTCCCATTGAAGGTGACCACCCCCCCCCCCCCCCCCCCCCCCCCGCCTCGCCACACCCCGCAAAGTGGGTTCTCTGGTAGTGTGGTGGGCGAGCCATACAAAACACCGTAGACTTCAGCGGACCAGAAGATTTCACTGGCGGCAATGGTGAGCCACCTTTACCAACAGAAGACATGCAACAAGGCAGATGGGACTGGAGGGGTTGGAGTTGCAGAGGATTCTGGGCCTAGTTGTCCTCCTCACAGCTTGTTTTCCCACCTAACTTTGTATCATCAGCAAACTTGGATAGGTTACACTTGATTCCCTCTTCTAAGTAAAATCGATATAGATTGCAACCCGCTGAAGCCCAAGCACTAATCTTTCTGGTATCTCACTCACTGCCCGCCAACCCAAAAAATACCAATTCTTTCTACGTTTTCCTGTCTGTAAACTAATCCTCAATCCATGTTAATTTATGTAGCAGTCTTTCTAGTGGCAAATTAGCGAATGCTTTTTGAAAATACAATTACATTGCATCAACTAGTTTTCCACCGAGTAAAAATTCTCTATTAAATATGGTATATCCCACCTGTGTAATTTACTGAAAACAACAGTGTTGTTTTCTTGGATCAAATGCAATGCTACAATTTGCTTTATTGGTTGCTGCAACAAGTTTGTGTTGTAACCTACTGTAAATATGTTGTAATGTAAACTTTTGCAACGTTGCTTTTGATTATTCATAGCTGAGCTATCTCATCCAGCTACAAGTAGGCTGCTGCCTTCTTGAAGGATGAAGGAGATTGGCTTGATTGCCATATATATGTGATTGTATTAATCCTCTAAACATTAGGCCTTGCTTGGAAGAAAAGGAGACTGTTAGAAATGGTTTTCAGTCAATCAAAGTAATTTTTTCTGATCTGGGCATTATGAAATGTGTAGCAGGGCCTCAAATAAATAAAATAAAAGGAAAATGTAACAAGATTTTTTTTTAAAGAAAATATTGCTCTTTTGGGGGATTTTATTGTGCACAAGTTGGCTGCCCCATTTCCTATATAACGACAATGGTTACACTTTTGAATTTGTTTGTGTGATGTGAACATCATAGCCTAGGCCCATCCCTAAATGTACATGAGAGCTGTTCGGAGTCAACCACAGTGCTGTGGGTTTGGAGTCATATGTAGGCCAGACCAGGTAAGGTTGGCAGATTTCCTTCCCCAAATGACATTAGTGAACCAGATGAGTTTTTCCAGCAATCAGTGATAGTCCATCTTACTGAGGCTAGCTTTCAAGTCCAAATCTTGTTTTAATGAATTAAATTTTATATTACATAAGCTGGAGAACATGTGCTCCACAGCATTAGCCTGGGCCTCTAGACTTCTAATCCAGTGATTTCACCAACTTCTCCCCTTTTTTGAGAGTACGTAATCAGTTGCAGAGCAATTTGGGACCTTGAAGTTGTGAGAGATACGAAATAAATGCAAGTTCTATTTCTTTTAAAAATATTGAAATGGATTATAATGTCCAAAAGTAAAATTTACACAAATATAGAAGAGATTACAGAAGAGAATAAAGAATGACACGGCAAACAGATATATAGCATTGGTTATTACCTCCGATAATAGTGTATGGTTAATTTATGGTGGGAAAGATACATGTGACCTCTCAGAAGCCTTATCACTGTAAAATTATGACTGTTTCAGCAGTGGAGTGGCGTGAAAATATTTTTAAATTGACCAAGAAGACTGAGATGGTTCATCACCATCTATATCCTGGAGTTACCATTGACCAGAAACTGAACTGGACTAGCCATGTAAATATTGTACCTAATAAGAGCAGGTCAGAGGCTCGGAATCCTGTGGTGAGTAACTCAGAAGGTACAGGTCAGGAGTGTAATGGAGTACTCTCTCCTTGCCTGGATAAGTGCAGCTCCAACAACACTGAAGATGGTTATCACCTTCGAAACAAAGCAGTTCGCTTGATTGGCATTCCTTCCACAAACATTCACTCCCTCTACCACCAACGCACAGCAACAGCAGCGTGTACCATCTACAAGATCCACTGCAGGAACTCACTAAGGCCCCTTTGACTGCATCTTCCAAACCCTCGACTGCTACCATCTAGGAGGACGAGGGCAGCAGATACATGCAAGCGCCACCACTTGGATGTTCCCCTCCAGACCACTCACCATCCCGACTTGGAAATGTATCACTGTTTCTTCACTGTCCCTGGGTCAAAATCCTGGAACACCCTCCCTAACAGCACTGAGAGTGTCTCCACACCACATGGATTTCAGAGGTTCAAGAAGGCAGCTCACCAAAATCTTCTCAAGGGCAAATAGGGACAGGCAATGAAGATGGGCCCAACCAGCCAAGCCCACATCTGGTCAATGAATTTAAAAACATTCACTGGACATTGCCAGGAATCTAATGGTTTTTCTTACTTTCAACTGCATGTAAAATTAAAATTCAGGAGCCTTATGCTGTCATCTATGGGGATAACCTCATCGTGTTGCCAATCTGCCCTGTGTGTAGACATAAGACATTCGCTAACCATGGCAACAGCATCCTTTTAAATTGCAGAAATTTCCCTCTTCTGATTTACAGTGAAGTAGTAAAAGTGTCAGTGTTGTAATGCATAAAACATTACTGAAAATAGGATTATGATATGCCAACATCTGAGTCACTAGCGATACTTTAGACCCCAAAATAAATTCAATTAGGCTGTAGGCACGTTAAACTTAGTTTAGATCTTTAAGTAAAATTCTGATTCTCGAGTGGCCAGTTATCCACGCTGAGTCCTCGCAGAGTCAGCTTTGTCTTCAGAGCTGATAAATGTGTTCCACTGTGCAGCTTTCAAACTTTTGACTGGAAGCCAAAAATTTGGATTTTGATGCAGCTTGCATTTCTCTCGTGTGGTGCGAAAGTATTTTGCCAAGTTTAATGATCATGTTTGAAATCTGTTACCTCGTCCCCAAGAATCTGCAGCCACGTTTGTTAATGTTTAACAAGAAGAACCAAGAAACATTGTGTCTTTGCTGAAGTGTGAAAATCACAGAGGCAGAGCAAGCCAATAAAAGGAAACCAAAATGAGAGAGAGAAAGGAACAGTGAAACGATAGACTAAAGCCCCATACAGGCAAAGAAAAAGATTTGCACACAACCAACGCTAATGGTTGGCACACTACTCAAAGACTGAATTGTTGGCCCATAACTTTGGCGGAGTGGCAATTGACATAGAAACTA
Organism: Mustelus asterias; assembly: GCF_964213995.1. Classification (NCBI taxonomy): domain Eukaryota; kingdom Metazoa; phylum Chordata; class Chondrichthyes; order Carcharhiniformes; family Triakidae; genus Mustelus; species Mustelus asterias. The sequence goes on from NC_135810.1 coordinate 76,647,453, forward strand.
GAAGCAGTAGTAGGCCATTCGGCCCATCAAGCTTGCTCTGCCATTCATTATGATCATGGCTGATCATCAAATTCAATATCCTGATCTCCCCCCACTTCCCCCTCCATATCCCTTGATCCCAGGAGCTATATCTAATTTCTTTTTGAAATTGAATCAAATTGCCACTCTACTCCGGATTTCCTACTTTACAATGATTCCACCCCTATCTCACCAGACCTTCTGACTCAGGCCAGGTGAGATCACTCTAACACAGCACGCTCCTGAGGCCTACAGTCGAGGAAAACTCAGCCCAAGGTAAGTAATCCACACAACCTTTATTTACAATATTAGCTGCTGTAAACCAGGTAAGTCTAAAGGTCCCGCCACTTCAACAAGTCAGGGAGAGGGTCAGTGTCTTAGGCAATTGGATATGATTTGGGTGGGGTGGTCAGTTCAGCCCTGGAGAAGTCAGGTCAGGCCAGACCTTGTTGGGGTAGAGGTCAGGTCAGGCCAGTGTGGGTGGAGTCTAGTTGGGCCCTGGGATGTCAAGTCGGTGGGGGGACTTTCCTGGTTGTTTTTGTGGGGGAGGCCATTGGTAGACAGCGTGGGTCAGCACTGTAGGTACCCAGAAGCTAGAAGTGGTGTTAATTAATCTCACTTTTTCTGGGTGAATGTTGATGTAAGTTGGAATCATCCGGAGTTTGCAATTTGAATCACATTTACAGATGGTTCCCAGTGTTGGGTAATTGTCCAAAGGAAGTTTGAATTTTCCAGGCAATTGGGTGCAATCCTCACTAGGGAACTTCTGGGGAGATGGGTGGGGTTTCCCAGCACATCTTTCAGATACACCCCTCTACAACCCCTCCTGGTACACTGTCCTGGAAGTCACAGGTCCTCATGTTCTACTTTTATATTTAAACCATCTTTCTCACCTCAAAGTTGATCTTACCTCATATCTTCTCGCATCAATGGGGCAAAAATGACCTCAAGATAGGTCTGTGGCTTCACTTCCCCGAAAAAAGCTTTGGCAACTTTTTGAAAAAGGTCTAACACTGGATACTTGCCTGTTTCAATCAATAGCCAATATTCAGATCAGGTTCCTGAGATACCAATTACAGGCAGTGGTGTGGTGGTATTGTTGCTGGACTAGTAATCCGGAGACTCCGGGAAATGCTCTGGGGACCTGGGTTTGAATCTCACCATGGCAGATGGTGGAACTTGAATTTAATAAAAATCTGCAATTGAAAGGCTAATGGTGACCATGAAATCATTGTTAATTGTTGTAAAAACCCATTTGGTTCACTAATGTTCTTTAGGGAAGGAAATCTGCTGTCCTTACCTGGTCTGGTCTAAATTTGACACCAGATCCACTTAATGCCCTCAGGGATGGGCAGTAAATGCTGGCCCAGCCAGCGATGCCCACATCCCATGAACGAATAAAAAAAACACTGTGCTGCACACACTTTAACATGTCAGAGTCTAAGTTACTGTGGTAACATACAATATTACATGTATGTTGTAGTCTGGAGCTATGGATAGTGGTGGTAGAGGTCACAGTTTAATTCCATCACATGGCTCAGCAGGAATCTCTCCTGCTCTTACCCCTGCCATTGAAGGATGGAAGAGGCAGTTGCATAGTAGTAATTTCACTGGATTAGTAATCCAGAGGTCCAGGCTAATGATCTGGGATTCAAATCCTGGCAGCTGGAAGAGTTTAAATTCGATTAATAAATTTGAATTAAAAACCTGTCGCCTGGTGACCACCAAACCATTGACGATTGTCCAAATGGGTCATTCATTCCCTTTAGAGAGGAATTCTGCTGTTTTTGGTTGTCTCTGAAATGGCCGAGAAAGCCTCTCAGTTGTATTAAACTGTTGCAGACTCTAAAATGAATGAAACCAGACAGACCACCCGACATTAGCCAAGGCATTGGAGACGACAACAGAACACCCAGCCCTCCAGTCCCTGCAAAGTCCTTCTAACTCACCCAACACCTTGATATAGTCACACTCATAGAATCTTACCTGATAGACAATGTGCATAACACCACCATCACCATTCCTGGGTATGTTCTGTTCCACCAACAATCGAGGTGGCGGGCAGCACAGTGGTATAAAGTCAGGGGCTTGCCCTCATCCTTGTCCTTTCATTGTTTGAAATTTAAACAGGCAGCTTGATCCTGATTGGGAAAGGCATTGCCCTGAGGAATGAACCACTGAGTGGCTCGCACTTATTTTGTTCCCTGCGAGTCCCCAACATTGACTCTGGACCCCATGAAGTCTCATGGCACCAGGTCGAGCATGGGCAAGGAAACCTCCTGCTGCTTATCACCTGCTATCCCTCCCTCGGCGGATGGACCTGTACTCCTCCACTTTGAACACCACCTGGAGAAAGAACTGAGGGTGGCAAGAGCACAGAATGTACTCTGGGTTGGGACTTCAATGTCCGTAACCAAGAGTGGCTCAGTAGCACCACTCCTGACTGAGCTTGCTCAGTCCTAAAGGACATAGTTGCTTGACTGGGTCTGCAGCAGGTGGTGAGGGAAACAGCAAGAGAGAATAATCTGCTTGCCCTCATCCTGGTCAATGTATTTGTCACAGATGCATCTGTCCATGACAGTATTGATAAGAGCGACCATTGCATAGTATTTGTGGAGATGAAGTCTCATCTACACTTTGAGATCGTGTTGTGTGGCACTACCGCCATGCTAATTGGCATAGATTTCAAATAGATCTAATAAATCAAAATCTGGGCAGCCATGCATTGTGGGCCCTCAACAACAGCAGAATTGTATACAACCACAAACTGTAACTTCATGGCCTGGCATATCCCCCACTCCACCACTGCCATCAAGCTGGGGATAAACCTTCGTTCAAATAGTTGTTTGGTGGTGCAGAGCTAGACTATTGCTGCAGAAAAGGCATTTTGTCAAAGCTTTTCATCTTGCACTCATCAGGATAATTACAAGAATAAGGAGAAACAGCAACTTTATACCTTATGAGAAGAGAGTGCTGTTTGATTGGCAAGTGGATTCTGATTGGTGGAGGCATTGCCATGGAGAATGCACCAGTTAATGGTGACTGACAGCTAACTGCCAATCATTGTTTGAAATTTAAACAGGCAGCTTGATCCTGATTGGGAAAGGCATTGCCCTGAGGAATGAACCACTGAGTGGCTCGCACTTATTTTGTTTAGGTGAAACAGGCACTCTGACTTATATTGTCTCAACAACTGCTCACTGCTCAGGGTTTCAATCTCATCTCCCAAGATTCCGTTCCACTGGATTCCCGAGTCTGCACTCCAGCACCAACTCAGAGGCACAATTTCAGCTCTTTGTCCAAACCAAGCAGATCACCAGTGCTCCAAAGGCCTGCAACACAGAATAAGCAACCTTCTGCTGTCGTCTCTGCTAACTGGGCCTTTTTCTAAGCCCCCACTACTCTGAACCTGCAGCAGCTTTACTTCTTGGAGCCACTTTCTTTGCTCATCTCCTCAGTGGTTTCTCTCCCCAGTAGTTCCTTTCCTGGTTCCCTCTCTGGATTCACCTCCCCCTCTCTGGAATCTCTCCATGTCTCAGACCTCCCCTCCTTATCACGTTCAACTACTTGGTCCCATGTTTGGGTTTTCACATGATTATTCCCCCCACATAGGGGCAGTGACACTTGTCCCTGGCCCAAAGGCCTCACAACGCTGAACTGCGTATGGTCAGCCTACTCATACATGGGCAGAAACACCCAGGGCATGTTGGGACTTGTAGTTTCTGACTTTTGCTTGAAAGTCAGCTATTTCGTAACAGATACTCAACCTGATTGGCCACATTATGAATGTTATGCACCTTACTTAGCCATCAGGTCCAAGGGTGGGACTTGAACCTGGAGCTTCTGACTCAGACAGAGGCGTTACACACTGCACCACAAGATCCCCATAATTCAATACAGAAGTGTTTAAAAGTATAAAATGTTCCATATGAAATTTTACTTGCATGTTCAACGTTTCTCACTTTATACTTTCTTTCATGAAGATATTTACTCTCTTGGGTCGAGTTTCATGAATACGTGTTTGTTGGCCACTGATGAAAAGCCTAATCCATCCTCACCCAGTGTCCAAGTACAGAATTTTGAACAGGAATCACTGGATATTGGTGAGGAAGACAAACCCAGTTAATTTATATTGATGATATTATAGGACCAGAAATAGTAGCTTCACAGAGAAAAATCGGCAAACTAATATTCAACAGGAAAAATGAATGCTTGAAATGGATGAAGGGCAGCGAGGGAATGGTACGTGGTGGGGCATAAAATCATTCTGAAGGATTGTGCAAGGGATATTTTTAAACAACTGAGACATTGAATGTGTCGATTAAGTTGGCTAGAGTCTAGTTTTAGGAAAACAAAAGTAGTTTTTAGAGCTCTATATCTGTCTTGGCAAACATTATAAATAGGGGATCATTTTAAATGTGTCTAATTTAACGTTGCTGTGCCTGAAAGGGTGAAACTTATAGTTAGATTCATGCTGAATAAAGGTGTTTGTAGGTGTTGGGGTTGGTTCATTTCTAACTGTGTTTCTATTGGGCTAAGAGAGGGTTACAGCGTGAAGAGTAAATAAAAGAAAGTCATTGCTTAGCAACAGGTACCAGTTTTCAGAGGGACAGGATTCTTTTGTTAGTTTTAGTTGAATTTGTTGCAGTTGGAGACAAGACACTTAAGAGTGAACATCTCTCAACCAGGAGAAGCTGGACAGGACAAGGGAGGTGTAAAGAGGCAGGCTAAATAAGAAACAAGTTACAGCCCAGATAACCAGGGAATTGTGACAGAAAGAATGTTTCAAATGACAGAAATTAAGAGAACAAAGACTAAGGTATTGTTCAGAAGAATTCAGAAATGAGTAAACAAAGTATTCTGAGTTCAAGAGACAATTGTAGTAACCAGATTTAAAGTGGGACCGCAGACTTCAGAGGTAAATGAAACATAGAACATAGAACATTACAGCGCAATACAGGCCCTTCGGCCCTCGATGTTGCGCCGACCAGTGGAACCAATCTAAAGCCCCTCTAATCTACACTATTCCAATATCATCCATATGTTTATCCAATAACCACTTGAACGCTCTCAACGTTGACGAGTCCACCACTGCTGCAGGCAGGGCATTACACGCCCTTACTACTGTCTGAGTAAAGAACCTACCTCTAACATCTGTCCTATATCTCTCACCCCTCAATTTAAAGCTATGTCCCCTCGTGCTAGCCAACACCATCCGAGGAAAAAGGCTCTCACTATCCACCCTATCTAATCCTCTGATCATCTTGTATGCCTCTATTAAGTCACCTCTTAACGTTCTTCTCTATAACGAAAACAACCTCAAGCCCCTCAGCCTTTCCTCATACGATTTTCCCACCATACCAGGCAACATCCTGGTAAATCTCCTCTGCACCCTTTCCAACACTTCCACATCTTTCCAATAATACGGCGACCAGAACTGTATGCAATACTCCAAATGCGGCCGCACCAGAGTTCTGTACAGTTGCAGCATGACCTCCTGGCTCCGAAACTCAATCCCTCTACCAATAAAAGCTAACACACCGTATGCCTTCTTAACAACCTTATCAACCTGGGTGCCAACTTTCAGGGATCTATGCACATGGACACCCAGATCCCTCTGTTCATCCACACTACCAAGTATCTTACCATTAGCCCAGTACTCTGTATTCCTGTTACTCCTTCCAAAGTAAATCACCTCACACTTTTCCGCATTAAACTCCATTTGCCACCTCTCAGCCCAGCTCTGCAGCTTATCTATGTCCCTCTGTAACCTGCCACTTCCCTCCGCACTGTCTACAACTCCACCGACTTTAGTGTCATCCGCAAATTTACTAATCCATCCTTCCACGCCCTCATCCAAGTCATTAATAAAAATGACAAACAGCAGTGGCCCCAAAACAGATCCTTGCGGTACACCACTAGTAACTGACCTCCAGGATGAATATTTCCCATCAACCACCACCCTTTGTTTTCATACAGCTAGCCAATTCCTGATCCAAACCACTAAATCACCCTCAATCCCATGTGTCCGTATTTTCTGCAAAAGCTTACCATGGGGAACCTTATCAAACGCTTTGCTGAAATCCATATACACCACATCAACCGCTTTACCCTCATCCACCTCTTTGGTCACCTTCTCAAAGAACTCAATAAGGTTTGTGAGGCACGATCTACCCTTCACAAAACTGTGCTGACTATCCCTAATCAAATTATTCCTTTCCAGGTGATTATAAATCCTATCTCTTATAATCCTTTCCAATACTTTGCCCACAACAGAAGTAAGGCTCACCGGTCTATAATTACCAGGGTTGTCCCTACTCCCCTTCTTGAACAAGGGGACAACATTTGCTATCCTCCAGTCTTCTGGCACTGTTCCTGTAGACAATGACGACACAAAGATCAAAGCCAAAGGCTCTGCAATCTCCTCTCTAGCCTCCCAGAGAATCCTAGGATAAATCCCATCCGGCCCTGGGGACTTATCTATTTTTACCCTTTCCAGAATTGCTAACACCTCCTCCTTATGAACATCAATCCCATCCAGTCCAACAGCCTGCATCTCAGTACTCCCCTCAACAACACTGTCCCTCTCCAGTGTGAATACCGACGAAAAATATTCATTTAGTGCCTCTCCTATCTCTTCAGACTCCACGCACAACTTCCCACTCCTGTCCTTGACTGGCCCTAATCTTACCCCAGTCATTCTTTTACTCCTGACATACCTCCTGACAATAGAAAGCTTTAGGGTTTTCCTTGATCCTACCCGCCAAAGACTTCTCATGTCCCCTCCTGGCTCTTCTTAACTCTTTCTTTAGGTCCTTCCTGGCTAACTTGTAACTCTCGAGCGCCCTAACTGAGCCTTCACGTCTCATCTTAACATAAGTCTCCTTCTTCCTCTTCACAAGAGATTCAACCTCCTTAGTAAACCATGGTTCCCTCACACGTCTGCTTCCTCCCTGCATGACAGGTACATATTTATCAAGGACGCGTAGTAGCTGTTCCTTGAACAAGTTCCACATTACAATTGTGCCCATCCCCTGCAGTTTCCTTCCCCAACCTATGCCAGCTAAATCTCGTCTAATCGCATCATAATTTCCTTTCCCCCAGCTATATCAATCAATACCAATCAATAAAAGGTATCAATATATTAGTATATTCTACAGACCACCAACTAGTGAGAAAGAAGAATAAATGTACATGGAAATTACAGAGGTGCAAAAACAGTAGACTAGTGATAACAGAGGACTTGAATTATCCTAATGTAGATTGAGATAGGAATAGTGTAAAGGTTAGTAATGGGGGAAATTTCTGAAGTGTGTTCAGGAGAGTTCTCTAGATCACTATATATATAGGGCCTAATGGTGAATGGGCGTTGCTGAATCTGGTTCAGGGGAATGAGGTAAGTCAAGTTCATCAAATGTCAGTAGGGGAACATTTAGGCAATAGTGATCAAGATTACACAAGGTTTACATTAGATATGGAAAAGGGCAAGAAACAATCTAGAATAAAAATAATTAATTGGGGGAGGGACAATTGCAGTGGGATGAGGTAACTTGGAATCAGCTAAATTTGCAATGGAACATTCGGCTGCTTTTAAAGAGGTGATGGTTCGGATACCGTTGGACTCGTATCTCTGGTAAGATCACGATGCTTACACATAGCGAGCGAGAGGCCAATTGGGATATTTCAAATTGGCTCCTGCTTGAAATAGGTAGCCATTTGCTGCCAAGATGGGTCGAAAATGATTGCTGGTAGGTCTGTGTGGGAATGGGTTGGGAAGTTTGATGTCTTCTACTTTTGGAGCATTCCTTTCCCATCTGTCATTGGCCTTATAAATCAACTTGTGATAATGTCTCCTCCTACTATTCCCAACGTTTTACAACTTGGGTCTTTGCTGGCCTGTTTTATACCTCTTTTTTGAGCAAGTGGCAATTTGCTAGCTGAAAAAAAGCAATAAAAGTGTAGATTGAGAAAATGATTGGGAAATGATCTCATAAAAATATTGAAACATTTAATTGTTTCCTTTTGGTGGTCATGCATTATGAGGGTTCTTCACAGATACAGAAAAAGACATTCATTTGAAATAAGTTTTTCAACACTGCCAAACCATTATGAATAGAAAAGCTACTGAACTCGCTCAATATTCTTTTTCCTGGAAGTGGAACCATAACCAATGTCTTGATATTTTATATATATTATAAATATATATATATATATATATATAAAACTAATGTAAAGCAGAGCTCTATATTGTTTACATTCCAGCTTGCATTCAAATGTTAACAAAATCAGGAAATTGTGAACATTCCAGAGACTGCAAAATGGTTGAATTTCATTTTTATGAAGAGATGACCAACTAGATAAAGGGAATACAATAGATGGAGTGCAATTTCAGAACGCTTTTAATAAAAAGATTTTTACAACAGGTTTGTCATAAAAAATGTTAGCTTGTGGTATGAAAGGAAAGCAGAAGCATGGATAATTGATTTGAATGACAGGAGAACAGTTATCGTAAATGGGTGTTGCTCAGTCTGGAGCAATATTTGAGGTGGTTTAGCACTGCGTCCACTTTTCTTTGTGTATATAAGGAGAATTAGGATTAAACATTGAAAGTGCAATTATGAAATCCGTTGATGCAAAAGTTTTGGCGAACAGTGAGGAGGACCTGAAAAAGACTTCAAAGGAATGCAGGGTGGATAGCGGTCAGATGCAACTTAATTCAGACCTGATGGGCTGAGAGCTTGTGGCCTCTGCTGTAAGTTTCTGATTGTAATTCAATGAGTTAGAAGACAGTAGGGGAAGGTGTGGAATTTTTTTCGAGCTTGCAAGAACAAAAAATGCGAGGTGACAATTAGCTGGGAGCCGAAATTTTGATTTCCCAATGGCAGATTGCGACACAAAGGTTAAACTTGTGGCACGACGGACCCCATGCCATCCTGCGGTGGGTTCCCACTTGCAATACGTCTGCATGCCATGAATAGTCGTTAGTGTAAAACATTTTTTAAAAATTACATCCTGCCTTCAAGATGGAGTTGACAGCATGTGTGAATCTCATTCACATTAGCTGTGTCCAACAGATATGGAGAGAGACAATTTGAAGTGGATTGACAGGTGGGGGGGTTTATATTGTGGAAGGGCGGAGAGGGAAGAAATGATGGTTGAGCTGAAGTCTGAAGGAGGAACTGAGGGTTCTGCAAATAGGCTTATGATGAATCTCAAACTCTGGGTTAGCAGTGGAACATTTTGGCCATGATGGAGAGCCTCACACCCACCACTAGCTGCAGCATTGTCAGCTGATGGTGGGTTTCACCAATGTAAAACTTTCCCCATTGTGAAATTGCACATGTATCCCATGCAAGCCAACAGCACTTTACATTTTAACTAGAATCGCGTGGGAAACAGGAAAGAGCAAGAGAACACATTTTCAGTTCCATCAACAGTCCAGCACATCACAGTCGAAAGATCCACCCATTCAAAAATTACAATATCTGTGTAAACAATGAGTTCCTCAACGCTACTGTGAAGAATATTGCAAACCCTGAAAGTTCTATAATTCAAGTGAAATTGTATGAATGCAATAGACATGAGAGATAATAAAATAGATTGAAAGCTATCATCAGTGACTGAAAAGCCATTGTGTTGATGAAATGTTTCAATGTTGCACATTAATTCATGTCTGCCAATGATATTCTTTCATGGTAACCTCAACAAGCATGATGTCAGACATGGTTGTCTACTTGTCTAACGAGGTCCAGACCACAGACTGCACCAAACATTCAACAAGTTTGTCAGAGTATTGTACATCACCGCACTGGCATTCATTCATCATGATAAGCTGCCTTGCCATGAAAAAACATCCCTGATATAGATCTGTTTTAATGTCCATAATCTATTTCAGAATGATTAAATCATAATGTGTGAACTTAGATACATAGGAACAGAAGTAAACTTTTCAACCTCTCTAGTCTGCTCCACCATTCAGTAAGGTCACTGCCCCAACTCCATTTGTCCACCTTACCACAATATCCTACACTTCACTGCAAATCAATGGCACCATATGGTGAAGCAATGCTTTGATCTCTAATCTGCATAAAGTTAACCAACCTGAGCCAGGGTAACCAAATAGATAATATAATTGGTGGTTTTGGAAAATGCTTACAACTAGAGATGTAGCAAACAATTATAAAAAAGAATGTAATGTGTTGGCAGTAATGGCATATGTAAGCTTTGAGAATGGAACAACAGGAGAAGACTGCACCCATATACATACTGGAGAAATTGTTATGGAGAATTAATTGCACAGTAAAACGTGGACAACTGAGGAAGAAGGTTTCCTCTAATCATTATTTGTTCAAAATGATTATCACAGTAACTTCATCGCAGTGTTAACTTAAGCCCACATGTTTTGATTTGATTTGATTTATTATTGCCACATGTATTAGCATACAGTGAAAAGTATTGTCGCGGACAAAGCATACCGCTCATGGAGAAGGAAACGAGAGAGTGCAGAATGTAGTGTTACAGTCATAGCTAGGGTGTAGGGTGTGACACTAATAAATAAACTTGAACTTAAAATACTTTTAGAATCTATTAACAATTTTGTTAGAAATACTGCGTAGCAGAAATGTTCACAAATGCATTTACCATATCACTAACAGCAATGAATCCTTCGAATTTAGCTGGACACTTCGAGAGTAAATGGTCTTGAATTTATTGGCAGAGGCAGCTCGCCATTGGCCGCCAGCAGGATCTTCTGGTCCCGTTGATGTCCACGATATTTTGCATCAGGGGGAGTCACCTTCAGCGGGACCAGCGCATTCCGCCTGCGGAAAGGGCTGGAAAATCCTGGCCGTTGTACTTACCATGAAAGTGTTCATTCCACATTCGGAATGCAGCATAGAAAAGTGTCAGTAGTTGCAAATTGCTGATTTTGTTGGGGGAACAAGCTAATTCTTTGTATCCAACACAACCACCGATATTGCATATACCTTAGAGTGAATTCCCCTGCAGGGTATTGAGAAGTTGAATGCTTTACAAGCTTTCCAGCATATTTTCATTTGCGAGATGACATTCCCATTTCTGTATAATGACTTACAATTTTTTTATATGTTACAATTTCCCCAGTACACTGTCAGCAGCAAGGCAGTTTCATAGACAGGTGCAAAGCTCCTGTGAACCAAAACTTTTAACCTTGGGCAAGGGGTAAATGGATTAGCATGACATCTGATTAACAATTATCCTTTAACTGAGATTTTTCACTCAGGAATAACAGGCTGCCCACCATATGCTTCGATCAGTGAAAAATACACAGCCCCCTCTGAGCACGGATTGAAGACGTGAGCCCTGACTTAATTCCATGCTCTCCCTCTCCTTGACTGCTGCCCTTCCCAATCACTCACTCTTCTCCCCTCTCCCCATCTCCACCTCCCTTCCTATCGCACTCCACTCTTCCACCTGAGTCTGGTTATCCCACTACTTTCTCATCTGCATGACGTGAATACTTGACTTGTTTTCCAGTCATGCCTGCCCCAAGACTGGAAATTCCTGCCCGAGGTCAATGAACTTTAAATGGTCTGTCGAATTTTCCGGTCCTGCCCGTGATGAATCCCGCGGCAGGCGAGACCGGAAAATTTACCCCTTGGTCGTAACTCTTCATGTGCAATGTCATGGTAGAATAGCTACTTTATTACAGAATAGTGAACAGCGATAATGGTGAGTTGGAAAAAGTGCTCCATTACAACATAGCTGCACTATACACCAAAGAAGGACTTATCCTGTTTTAAATTCTTAAATTCCCAAGTTTTAGAACAAAACTGGCAGATTTAAACTGATTCACTGTTTGACTGAAGAGTTTGATCTTCCATCTCCATTGTTATGTGTTATTGTATCATAGAATCATAGAATCCCTACAGTTCAGAAGAAGGCCATTTGGACCATCAAGTCTGTACCAACTCTCTGACAGAATATCTTATCCTGGCCCTGTCCCTTGCTCTGTCCCCATAACCCCAAGATGTGGAGATGCCGGCTTTGGACTGGGGTCAGCACAATAAGAAGTCTCATAACGCCAGGTTAAAGTCCAACAGGTTTATTTGGTAGCACAAACCACAAGCTTTCGGAGCTTCCGAAAGCTTGTGGCTTGAGATACCAAATAAACCTGTTGGACTTTAACCTGGTGTTGTGAGACTTCTTACTGCCCATAACCTGCACATTTCCCATGGCAAATCCATGGGAAAACAACATATCTTGGGACACTAAGGTGCAATTTACCATGGCCAATCCACCTAACCTGCACATTTTTGGACTGTGGGAGGAAAGCGGAACACCCAGAGGAAACCCACACAGATACGGGGAGAAAGTGCAAACTCCACACAGACAGTCACCCAAGGCTGGAATTGAATCCGGGTCTCAGCGCTGTGAGGCAGTAGTGCTAACCACTGTGCTGCCCATTACAAGTTATTAAGAAATGTTAACTATTAGGTTATTAATTGCCTCAGGAGTGAAACATGATGCATTGCTTGAGGTACATAATGGGGGGAATTCTCTCGTCTCGCCTGCCACGGGAATCATAGCGGGCGGGGGGCAGACTATGCAAAGGTCCATTGATCTCGGGTGGGATTTTCCAGTTTTCGGGGGAGCACAGCCAGTAACACTTCACTCAATGTGTCAGAAAAAATGTTTTATTACATATTTCCCCAGAACAGTTGATCAATTAGGCCAGTGGGTTGATGAATAGCAGATGGAGTTTAATTTGGATAAATGCGAGGTGATGCATTTTGGTAGATCGAACCATTAACTCAGTTAATGGTAGGGAGTTGGGAAGAGTTATAGAACAAAGAGATCTAGGGGTACATGTTCATAGCTCCTTGAAAGTGGAGCCACAGGTGGACAATGTGGTGAAAAAGACATTCGGCATGCTTGGTTTCATTGGTCAGAACATTGAATACAGGAGTTGGGACATCTTGTTGAAGTTGTACAAGACATTGGTAAGACACTTGGAATACTGTGTACAGTCCTGGTCACCCTATTATAGAAAGGATATTATTAAACGAGTAAATGTACAGAAGAGATTTACTAGGATGCTACTGGGACTTGATGGTTTGAGTTATAAGGAGAGGCTGGATAGACTGGGACTTTTTTCCCTGGAGCGCAGTTGCTTAGGGGTGATCATATAGAGGTCTCTGAAATAATGAGGGGCATAGATAAGGTAGATAGTCAGCATCTTTTCCCAAAGGTAGGGGAGTCTAAAATTAGAGGGCATAGGTTTAAAGTGAGAGGGGAGAGATGCAAAAGACTCCAGAGGGTAAATTTTCTCACAGAGGGTGGTGAGTATCTGGAACGAGCTGCCAGAGGTAGTAGTAGAGGCGGATACAATTTTGTCTTTTTAAAAAAACATTTAGACAATTACATGGGTTAGAGGGATATGGGGCAAACGTGACCAGCTTAATGGTTAAAAACTGGATGGCATGGACAAGTTGGGCCGAAGAGCCTGTTTCCATGCTGTAAACCTCTGACTCTATAGCAGATGTTATGTTAATAGCAAGTATTCAATAGAAGGGCCAAACCATTCATCTCAGCTACGACATCCTGTGGATTTTATTTGGCTGTATGTTTAACTGACTATTTGAGTTTAGGGAATGCGTATATAAATTTCCTTCCACTAGATCAACCTCTGAAAGTATGTTTCAGTCTAGCATCAGTTAAGCAGTCTATCTGAAATTGTCAGAAGGAGGGAAATATTTGAGCGATTCCATGAGATGTCAGCAGCAAGCTGACAATCTTGTGCCAGGTCCAGTTCACACTGAAGATTCTAACTTCCACACGAGCATGGTTAATCCAAAAACGTGAAGGGTTTGCTTCTCCATTTGAAGTTTAGTAAATTTATTAGACTCTTAATAGCCGAGGCAAGAGTCTGCAGGGCTGTTTATTCTACCACCTTCCAAAGTCAAGGCAGATCATAATCAGAGCACAAGATGTAAACTGACCTACAGCGACAAATATTTTTTATGATTGTGCGAAGGGCTTGCTGTAAGTACCCAGATAATGGGCAACTAAAGGTGTACCTCAATTGTAGAAAGTCAAGCTCATTTATTCCAAAGGGCTGAAGGGGACGGTCCCATGACATAAGAGCCCATCCCAGCCAGCAACATTTGTTTTAAAACATTCGGGCCTTACGATACAAATAATTAAAAGAGAAATACCACCACCATGTTCCCCCCCCCCCCCCCCCCAATGGAATTCCCCCCAGCATTTCCCAGCACGTGATTTCCTGCTGGAGTGACACAAGATTGAAAAGCCTGATGGAATGCCAGTGGGCAGCTGATTGAATGAGCATCCATGTGATTCAAATGAATGTAAATTGCGATCACATCGCCTGCCATTGTGATGACTGACCTACTATAAACCTTCCATTGAAAGAATTGCAACATTATTTTACACCAGTGGGTTTCTGACATTTTGGCTCTGGCCAGATTCTCCATTCCCATCCACCATAAACCCGTCCCGGGCAGGTTGGGAGAATTCTACTCAGCCTTTCTGACACAGTGCTGCGCTGCTCCTGATGCGCCGTACATCATTCTGCCAGGGCAGACTGGTTCCTGCCATCCATCACCATGTTGAGCTGGTCTTCACGGACAACATTATGCTGCGAGACCCATGGACACTCCCGTGTCACCAAACCAGATCAGCACAGTGCCTGGGGCTGCGAGTACAGGGGTCTCCTTCCCCCTTGGTGCAACGCACCAATGCCTGTCAGGACAGCACTATACTGTGAGGCTCATGCTGCCCTCACAACTGAAGCCTGACTAGGGGTGAAGTGCAGTAAAGGCAGGCTTGATAGGGGTAGCCTTATGAAGACAAGCAGGGAAATGTGGAAAGAGGGCCAGGCAAGGAAAAGGGATAGGGCAAGGGCTCAGAATGGCAGGAAGAGGAGTAAGGTGGTTGTTGAAGAAGATGAACAATGGAAGGCAGAGCGAAGACTGAAGGGAAGGAAGCTGGACCCAGACAAGCCTGCAGGAAAAGTTCACAAAACAAGGGGATCAAAGGGATACCAGATCATTTACTGGAGGGGATGCACAAAGGCTCCAGATGTGATGGATAGAGATCCAAGTGGGGTATCGACACCTCACAGCTGATAGGCTCAGGGGGAACGTGATTGAATCGAGGAACAGACTTCTTCTTGAGGCTGCTAGCCTTTTCCCTCTGGGTTGCTGACATCCTGCACGGTCTGGTGAAGGCAGCTGGGCTGGACAGAGTGTGGTCTGCGTGTGCTGGACTGGTATTTAAATATGGTGCCAGGAGCTTCGAACCTGGCAGCTGAGGGCAAGCAGACAAATCAACCGCCAGGAGGGTTGGAGTGGAACTTGACTTTGCATAATTAATGAGGTTCCAAACACAGAACCTGCCGGAGGATCCCACCATTCTGATCAGTGGGACAGGCGCTACCGGAGTCGACTGCCACTGCACTTCGTCTCAAAATGGGAGAATTCCACCCTTCCTTTATATTTTGTGAATTTTTGATCTGAAACAGTGTAAAACATGAATTAGATTTTTGTTTGCATCAGGTATCATAAATCATGGCATTCAAGTCAAGCTGACATATACAACAGTCCAATTTCTCCAACCCGAAAAATCATATTTTTGCATTTTCTCTGCGTATAAGCTGATTGTTCTTTTCAGCCATGACATGTGCATTAGAGCTCAGTCTCAATTTTCCACCCCACAAATGCATGTTCTACTTACTGGTACCTTCGAACTAGGTGCGAGCGATCAAACAAGTGATACGGGCTGCGTTGCAAAGATGCACACAAGTTTAAGACAGGCCCACTCTGTGGAAAGCCGATTACATTTCTAAATGGCGAGCACCCACATCCAGGCTGGCAGTTCACTTTTACACCCGCATATATGTTGACCTGTGTTTTTGAAGGGATTTTTTGAGGCTTCAAAGGTTGACTTGTAAGCTATGAGGTGGAGATGCCGGCGTTGGACTGGGGTGAGCACAGTAAGAAGTCTCACAACACCAGGTTAAAGTCCAACAGGTTTATTTGGAATCACAAGCTTTCGGAGCGCTGCTCCTTCATCAGATGATTCCAAATAAACCTGTTGGACTTTAACCTGGTGTTGTGAGACTTCTTACTGTGACTTATAAGCTGACAGTAACCATTCCAAATATTACTGATATAGCAGGATTCATTGTTGTAGATTGTGTAGTGAGCACTTGAAATGTAATTGTGGGTGTTTTCAAAGATCTTAACATTATATTAAATGTTTATTGTTCCTTTTCAAAAGTATTTCTTCATGGTTAGTTTGGCTGATGAATGCACACTGGTCTCTGAATAAGAAAGTTCAAATGCCACTCCGGATGGAGTTCTCTGCCATGTGGGGACTTGTCTTTTAGATGAGACGCTGAGCCGAAAGTACATTGGCCTGTTCCGGTGGTTGTAATAGATGCTGGGATACCATTTAAAGCCAACATTTATTCCTCAGCCACATCATCATTTATCTCACTGGATGTTTGTGAATCCTTGCTGTATATACATGGTTGTCTTGTTTGCCTACAGAGCAGTAATGACCGCAATTGTAATGAAATCCTTGAACTATGAAGCATTCACAGATATGATCGGGGTTATATCCTTCATTCTCCTCTTTGTCAGGTCACACTGTGTTAACGCACTAACCCTTGCAAGGTGGGTGTTTGGATAAATAGCTCCAAAATCTCAGCCAAGGAAAATAAATAACCAGTCATAGGGGGATATACAAATGCAGCTTCAGGTGATTTCCCCTTCCAAATTATCCTTTCTCTCTGTGAAAAAGAGCCTGATCTGTTCCATCTTTCACACAAAAAAAATGAGAAAAAAAGGTTAATTTGCTGCCTGTGAATTACATTCATGAGTCTGCTCCCTATCCTCCTGTATCCCACTTCTGACAAATTGAAGGCGGCCGGGCGGCTAGCACTGCTGCCTCACAGTGCCAGAGACACAGGTTCAATTCCCCGTTTTGGTCACTGTCTGTGCAGAGTCTACATGTTCTCCCAGTGTCTGCATGGGTTTGGGTTTCTTCTGGGTGCTCCGGTTTCCTCCCACAAGTCCGAAAGACGTGCTGGTTAGGTGCATTGGCTACGTTAAATTCTTCCTCAGTGTACCGAAACAGGTGCCAGATTCTGGCAACTAGATTTTCACAGTAACTTCATTGCACTGTTAATGTAAGTCTACTTGTGACAAATAATAAATAAACTTTAAACTGGTGCTAAACCCTTGGCAACGACTACCATCATCTTACCCTTTAAAAATGCTTTATCAATTCTTTGCTGTAATTCACCTTAAGATTTTCTAAACTATAATTACACATCATGATTTCTTTCCTCCTAATTATCTCCCTTGCCTCCTGAAGGCAGTAAAATGCTAACTGGGATTCCATGTCTGCTTGCAGACTCCCATTACTAGTTAGCGACTGGCATCTACTTAGAGCAATGAGGAAGCAATCCATTGAGTTAATGCTGCCAATTCCACACCATTCTCTGGCTAAGGCAAATGGAGCTTTCTGCATGTTTTAAAATGATGGGTACATTTTAATATAAGTAGAGAGCCCATGAATAAGTAATGGGCAGTTTTTAACTTCAACCTTGATACCAACACTCACCTGAACTTGAGGTATAAGTCATAAGAACATAAGAACTAGGAGCAGGAGTAGGCCATTTGGCCCTTCGAGCCTGCTCCGCCATTCAATAAGATCATGGCTGATCTTTTCATGGACTCAGCTCCACTTACCCACCCGCTCACCATAACCCTTATTTCCTTTACTGTTTAAAATTTTATCTATCATTGCCTTAAAAACATTCAACGAGGTAGCCCCAATTGCTTCACTGGGCAGGGAATTCCACACATTCTCAATCTTTTAGGTGAAGAAGTTCCTCTTCAACTCAGTCTTAAATCTGCTTCCCCTTATTTTGAGGCTATGCCCCCTAGTTCTAGTTTCACCCACCTGTGGAAACAACCTCCCTGCTTCTATTTTATTTATCCTCTTCATAATTTTATATGTTTCTATATAATCCTCCCTCATTTTTCTAAATTCCAATGAGTATAGTCCCAGCCTACTCAGTCTCTCCTCATAAGCCAACCTTCTCAACTTCTGAATCAACCCAGTGAATCTCCTTTGCACCCTCTCCAGTGCCAATATATCCTCTCTCAAGTAAGGAGACCAAAACTGTACACAGTACTCCAGGTAGGGCCTCACCAGCACCTTATACAGTTGCAACATGACCCCTCTGTTTTTAAACTCCATTCCTCGAGCAATGAAGGACAAAATTCCATTTGCTTTCTTAATTACGTGCTGCACCTGCGACCAACTTTTTATGATTCATGCACAAGGTCCCTCTGCACAGCAGCATGCTGCAATTGTTTACCATTTAAATAATAGTCCATTTTGCTGTTATTCCTATCAAAATGGATGACCTCACATTTACCAACATTGTCGCAGGACGTGTGGGTGATATGTGGCCAAATTTCGGTCGCCTAGATTCTGTTACATGTGTTGGTATAGTCTCCAGACATCATGTCCCTTGTCTTTGTTGGGTGGAGGAAGTGGAGAGTTGGGATGACTTGTTTTCTCCTTACATTGCTCCACACTTCACTCCCCAGACAAATGTCTCAACATTGTCCTCATTATCCACTCTCTTCCTGTCAGGATGTTTTGGGTACAAGTCTAAGGCAATTAAATTTAAATAATTAGTTGAGAAAGAAGGAATATTTTCTTTCATTGATTTTGGGTTGTAAATATTTTACAAGGCTATGTTACATAGAATGAGTCAATGATTGATTTAATTAATTCAAGCACAGTGAATGAATATGGATACAGTCCATTATATGTGTGATTTGTAGAAACCTATTATTGTCAAGTTTGTTAGTGTTTATGAATGTCATGATGTTATTTCCTATTGACCACCCAGTTGAAAAATTGTGATTTCTTAAATCATAGCGTTTTAAAATTGATTTTATCCATGACATTGTCATTATTTTTATCAAAATCATGGTACCAACTGATGCAACAAGAAATCTTGCAGAAAATACAGCAATAAAAGCAGCCCCTCGCCACCATTCAAGTACAAAAAGCTAAGGGAAATTTATACAAATGTGAATGACATACACAGGCCTGTAAATACATATAGCTGATTTAAAATTTAAAAGAAAAATGATTGTTATCAAGTCACAGATAAATGATTTTAAAACTATTCTCCAAGAAGGCAGCTTGCCATGTGCTACAGAGTCAAAATATAGAAACCCTTTCTCTTGCAAAGTTCAAAGCTGATTTCGTAAGAAGCTGACAATTTGCAATCCTTTGCACTTTCAAAACTTCACAGGAACATCTCCAGAAATTGCGACAGACTTGCTGCGTAACATTAATGTTTTGTTAAAATGATGTGCTGCAAAAATGCGTAAGCAACTTGCTCAAAAGTAAGCAAATACCTTTATACAATCTCAATCTGGGTGTTCTTGTGCATGAGTTGCAGAAAACTGGGCTTCAGGTATAGCAGGTAATAAGGGGAGCAAATGGAATTTTGGCATTTATAGCTAAAAGAATAGAGTATAAAAGTAAGGCAGTGTTGCTGCAACTGTACAAGGCATTGGTGAGACCATACTTGGAGTATTGTGCACAGTTTTGATCACTTTATTTGAGAAAGGCAGTTCAGAGGAGGTTCACTAGATTCATTCTAGAGATGAGGGGCAGGATTCTCCGGCCGTTCATGCCAGCGGGATTGTCTGCTGTGAACAGCGATTTTGTTGAGTGTCAAATTCTCCACCCTCGCTGGCAGCGGCAGCAGGCGTGAACAGCCAGAGAATTTTGGCCGAGAGGTTTGTCTTATAAAGAGAGATTGAGTAGGTTAGGCCATACTCTCTAAAGTTTAGAAGAATGAGAGGAGAGCTAATTGAGGTATATAAGATGATAAAAGATATTGATAATTTAGACATAGAGCAGATGCTTCCTCTTGTGGGGCAATATAGAACAAGAGATCATTGATTTAGGATAAGGGTTAGCAGCTTTAAAACAAAGATGAGGAGAAACTACTACTCTCAAAGGGTAGTGAATTTGTGGAATTCACAAGTCTAAAAGTGTGGTGGTTGCCGGGATATTGAGTATATTTGAGGAGGAGATAGACAGATTTTTAATTAGTAATGGGTTGAAGTGTTACAGAAAACAGGCAAGGAAAGTGGAGTTGAGGTTGAGACAAAATAAGCGATAATTGTACTGGATCACAGAGCAGGGTCAAGGGGCTGAATTGCCTCCTCCTGCCCCGAGTTTTTATGTTCTTAATATCTTTAAAAGCAAAGTAGTCTGCAGCTGAAAATAACAATATCTGCATTGGACTCTTTTTTTTTTGTTTAATTTTTTTTACCATTATTTCTTTAGGGGTAATAGTTGCATCCTTTGAGAGCATTACACTTCAACACATTGATAAAATCTATTTTATGTCTAATATCTAAATGCATGTTTAATGCATTTTCTCTCTCTCTCGCCATAATTCATATGGGTTTTTTTTTCCTTGTACATTCTGTAAGAATCTAGCCTTGGGAATACTCTAAGCTACAAAAAGCCTCTATTAGAGTTTTGGGCACAGGAGAGTAAATGGAGATCTCTTCATATTCATCAACTGCAGATTCATAGCACTTTCTGTTTGTGTTGCCATTTCCTGATGGAACAGTGATATTTTATTTGGCTGGTTCACAATTTGTGCGCAATTGGGAACATTTTTCTTATTGGAATGGAACTGAGGAAAGAATTCCTGTGTTTATTTTTCTGTGTTCCCGATTTGAGATACTGAATGTCAAAACCGCATTAGTTATTTATGGCAGAAATAATTGATGGTGCACATGGCTGATGGACACATGCCCCTCCCTCCGCATACTGAAAATCATTTGATCGTTACCGGATAGGTTTCTGCAAAATCCACAAAAAAAACCCCAGGTTTTCAACTACAACGCAATAGCTGCTTTTTCATGAAAAGAAAGCTTTTATTAATCATTTATCTATGTCTTGACAAGATCTCTTTGATCAACAATTGCTGAATGAATGTGTGTGCAACTTCAAACTCTGCACGTTCTGGTCAACCTGCTTCTGATTCTTAATTTGATGACTGTTAATGACATTTATGTTAAACTTTGATCGTGGCCCTTTCATCCCTGGGATTATTGTATTTCATTCTAATATAATGCATATATCGCACTAAATAAAAATTTATTGGTATATTTTGTTCGTGCTTCAGAAACTATTTCCCTACCCTACTGTTGTCTCCAATGACTGGGCAGTGCTGTCGGTTAGAACATAAGAATAGGTATGTTCTACCATGTATTTTGTTTGTTAAAAAGAATTCAAAGAAACCTGCACTCGAACTATAAGAACCACAGAAAATTACAGCTCAGAAACAGGCCTTTTGGCCCTTCTTGTCTGTGCCGAACCATTTTTTGCCTTGTCCCACTGACCTGCACCTGGACCATATCCCTCCACACCCCTCTCATCCATGAACCCGTCCAAGTTTTTCTTAAATGTTAAAAGAATTTACCACTTTATCTGGCAGCTCATTCCACACTCCCACCACTCTCTGCGTGAAGAAGCACTCCCCCCTAATATTCCCTTTAAACTTTTCTCCTTTCACCCTTAACCCATGCCCTCTGGTTTTTTTCTCCCCTAGCCTCAGTGGAAAAATCCTGCTTGCATTCACTCTAACTATACCCATCAAAATCTTATACACCTCTATCAAATCTCCCCTCATTCTTCTACGCTCCAGTGAATAAAGTCCCAACCAAGAGAGGATCAGGGAAGCTAGGAAAGCGTTTATATGGAGTAAGGGGAAATATGAAGACATAAGGCAGCAAATTAGAGGAGTAAATTGGAAGGAGGTATTCTCAGGGAAATGTACTGAAGAGAGGTGGCAGTTTTTCAAGGAATGTCTGTCTAGAGTTCTACAGGACAACGTTCCGAGCAGACAGGGAGGTGTTGGTAGGTTAAAGGAACCGTGGTGCACGAAAGCTGTGCGGGAACTAATCGCGAAGAAAAGGAAAGCGTACAAAAGGTTCAGAGAGCTTGGGGAAGATAGGGATCTAGATGAGTATATGGCTTGTAGGAAGGGACTAAAGAAGGAAATTAGGAGAGCCAGAAGGGGTCACGAGAAGGCCTTGGCAGGTAGGATTAAGGAGAACCCTAAGGCGTTCTATAAATATGTGAAAAGTAAAAGGATGAGACGTGAAGGAATAGGGCCTATAAAAGGTGAAGGCGGGAAAGTCTGTACGGAACCAGTAGAAATGGCAGAGGTGCTTAATGAGTATTTTGCCTCGGTTTTCACAGAGGAAAAGGACCTGGGTGGATGCACTGCGGGCTTGCGGTGGACTGAAAAGATTGAGTATGTGGACTTTAAGAAAGAGGTTGTGCTGGGATCTTTGAATGGCATCAAGATAGATAAGTCGCCGGGTCCGGATGGGATGTACCCCAGGTTACTGTGGGAGGCGAGGGAAGAGATTGCAGAGCCTCTGGCGATGATCTTTGCGTCGTCAATGGAGATGGGAGAGGTGCCGGAGGATTGTGGATGTGGTTCCTATTTTCAAGAAGGGGAATAGGGATAGCCCAGGAAATTACCGACCGGTAAGTCTAACCTCAGTGGTTGGTAAGCTGATGGAGAAGATCCTGAGGGACAGCACTTATGAGCATTTAGAGAGGTTTAGTATGCTCAAGAATACTCAGCATGGCTTTGTCAAAGACAGATCGTGCCTTACAAGCCTGGTGGAGTTCTTCAAAAATGTGACTAAACACATTGACGAAGGGAAAGCGGTAGACATGGTTTATATGGATTTTAGCAAGGCATTCGAGAAGGTTCCCCCATGCAAGGCTTCTAGAAAAAGTGAGAAGGCATGGGATCCAAGCTGCTGCTGCCCTGTGGATCCAGAACTGGCTTGCCCAAAGGAGGCAGAGAGTGTGTATAGATGGGTCTTTTTCTAAATGGAGGTCGGTCACCAGTGGTGTGCCCCAGGGATCTGTTCTGGGACCCTTGCTGTTTGTCATTTTCATAAATGACCTGGATGAGGAAGTGGAGGGATGAGTTGGTAAGTTTGCCAACGACACGAAGGTTGGTGGGGTTGTGGATAGTCTGGAGGGATGTCAGAAGTTACAGAGGGACATAGATAGGATGCAAGACTGGGCAGAGAAGTGGCAGATGGACTTCAACTTCAAATGCGTAGTGGTCCATTTTAGCAGTTCAAATGGGATGAAGGAGTATAATATTAAGGGAAAGACTCTTAGTATTGTAGAGGATCAGAAAGACCTTGGGGTCCGGGTCCGTAGGACTCTAAAATCAGCCCCGCAGGTGGAGGAGGTGGTTAAGAAGGCGTATGGTGTGCTGGCCTTTATCAATCAAGGGATTGAGTTTAGGAGTCCGGGGATAATGATGCAGCTATATAAGACCCTCGTCAGACCCCACTTGGAGTACTGTGCTCAGTTCTGGTCGCCTCATTACAGGAAGGATGTGGAAATGATTGAAAGGGTGCAGAGGAGATTTACAAGTATGTTGCCTGGATTGAGTGGCATGCCTTATGAGGAGAGGCTGAGGGAGCTCGGTCTTTTCTCCTTGGAGAGACGTAGGATGAGAGGAGACCTAATAGAGGTATATAAGATGTTGAGAGGCATAGATCAGGTGGACTCTCAGAGGCTTTTTCCCAGGGTGGAAATGGCTGCTACGAGAGGACACAGGTTTAAGGTGCTGGGGCGTGGGTACAGGAAAAATGTTCGGGGGACGTTTTTCACACAGAGGGTGGTGGGCGAGTGGAATCGGCTGCCGTCAGTGATGGTGGAGGCAAACTCAATGGGGACTTTTAAGAAACTCCTGGATGAGTACATGGGACTTAATAGGATGGAGGTTTATAGGTAGGCCTAGAAGGTAGGGATATGTTCGGCACAACTTGTGTGGCCGAAGGGCCTGTTTGTGCTGTAGTCTTTCTATGTTTCAATTCAATCTCTCTCTGTAACTCAGCTTCTCAAGTCCCGGCAACATCCTTGTGAACCTTCTCTGCACTCTTTCAATCTTATTTACATCCTTCCTGTAACTAGGTGACCAAAACTGTACACAATACTCTAAATTCGGCCTCGCCAATGCCTTATATAACCTTACCATAACACTCCAATTTTTATACTCGATACTCCGATTTATAAAGGCCAATGTACCAAAGGCACTCTTTACGACCCTATCCACCTGTGACGTCACTTTTAGGGAATTCTGTACCTGTATTCCCAGATCCCTCTGTTCAACTGCACTCTTCAGAGTCCTACCATTTACCCTGTACATTCTACTTTGGTTTGTCCTTCCAAAGTGCAATATCTCACACTTGTCTGCGTTAAATTCCATTTGCCATTTTTCAGCCCATTTTTCTAGTTGGTCCAAATCCCTCTGCAAGCTTTGAAAACCTTCCTCACTGTCCACTACACCTCCAATCTTTGTATCATCAGCAAATTTGCTGATCCAATTTACCACATTATCATCCAGATCATTGATATAAATGACAAACAACAATGGACCCAATACCGATCCCTGCAGCACACCACTAGTCACAGGCCTCCACTCAGAGAAGCAATCCTCCACAACCACTCTCTGGCTTCTTCCATTGAGCCAGTGTCTAATCCAATTTACTGCCTCCCCATGTATACCCAGCGACTGAACCATCCTAACTAACCTCCCATGAGGGACCTTGTCAAAGGCCTTGCTGAAATCCAGGCAGGCAACATCCACCGCCTTCCCTTCATCCACTTTCCTGGTAACCTCCTCGAAAAACTCTAATAGATTGGTCAAACATGACCTACCACGCACAAAGCCATGTTGACTCTCCCTAATAAGTCCCTGTCTATCCAAATATTTGTAGATCCTGTCCCTTATCACACCTTCCAATAACTTGCCCACCACCGACATCAAACTTACTGGCCTGTAATTTCCCGGATTTCTTTTGGAACCTTTTTTAAACAACGGAACAACATGAGCCACTGTCCAATCATCCGGCACCTCCCCCATGAATACTGACATTTTAACTTAAAAAAAAGATTTACTTAAATTAAACAGAAAATGTTTTGTAAGCCTCAGCATCTAAGTACACCAGCTGGTTTGCATAGCACCTGGAAGGTTTGTGATTTGTTGCCTGGTTGGCACAGAGTTAATCAATCTGAACTTCGGCATTGCAGTTACCAAAGATCTGCAGATCAGAGACAGAGGACATGGTTTAAAATTGCAATGAGGCACTGATAGGTTAAGTTAGTGAGCAAAAACTTTGCAGATGGACTTTGGTGCAACAAAGTGTGAGGTCATCTATTTTGGGCCAAAAAAAATAGATCTAAGAATTTCTTTTAACTGCTAAGAGGTTAGGGACAGCATGCATCCAGACAGATTTAGGGGGTTCGTGTGCACCAATCATTGAAATGTAGCAGTCAGGTGGAAAAATAAATCAAAGACTGTGTTAGCATTTATATGAATAGGGTTAGAATATAAATGGGGGGAGGGTGTGGGGGCTGGCGAGGGGCGGTGGGTGAAAGTTTTGCTACATCTGTCCAAAGCACTGGGTAAACCACATAGGAGGGAGTTCTGGGAGCTACACTTTAGAAACAGTATCCTGACCTTGGTTGCAATACAGCACAGATTTTCCGAAATTTTACCAGGGATCCAAAGGGTTATATTATAAAAGATTGCTTGAAATTAGGCCTCTATTCCCTGAAATGTAGCAGATTAAAAGAGTGATTTCATTGGCATGGTAGATTGGGAGAGCCTTTTTTCTGCTGGTCAGACCCTAAGACAAAGGACCATTGCGTTAAAATCAGAGCCAAGTCTTTCAGGTGAAAAGTTCATGCAGAAGTTGATGAATGTGTGGAACTTTATTCCACAAAAGGGAGTAGATGTTAGCTCAATTAAACATTAGAAGCTGGAGACTGATGGGGTGGGATTTACTGCTCCAGCCAGCGGAGGTGAACCATGGTGGGCAGTCGCAGTACATTAGAACAGTAGTTCTTTGAGGAGGTAACAAGAAAGTTAGATAAATGAGTACCAGTGGACATGATTTATTTAGATTTCCAGAAGGCCTTTGACAAGGTGCCGCATAGGAGACTGTTAAATAAGTTAACAGCCCATGGTGTTAAGGGTAAGATCCTGGCATGGATGGAGGATTGGTTGACTGGCAGAAGGCAGAGAGTGGGGATAAAGGGGTCTTTTTCAGGATGGCAGCCAGTGACTAGTGGCGTGCCTCAGGGGTCAGTGCTGGAACCACAACTTTTCACAATCTACATTAACGATTTGGAAGAAGGAACTGAAGGCACTGTTGCTAAATTTGCAGATGATACAAAGATATATAGAGGGACAGGTAGTATTGAGAAAGCAGGGGGGCTGCAGAATGACTTGGACAGGCTAGGAGAGTGGGCAAAGAAGTGGCAGATGGAATACAATGTCAAAAAGTGTGAGGTTATGCACTTTGGAAGGAGGAATGGAGGCATAGACTATTTTCTAAATGGGGAAATGCTTAGGAAATCAGAAGCACAAAGGGACTTGAGAGTCTTTGTTCAAGATTCTCTTAAGGTTAACGTGTAGGTTCAATCGGCAGTTAGGAAGGCAAATGCAATGTTAGCATTCATGCCGAGAGGGCTGGAACACGAGCAGCGATGTACTTCTGAGGCTGTATAAGGCTCTGGGGGTTAGATCCCATTTGGAGTATTGTGAGCAGTTTTGGGCCCCATATCTAAGGAAGGATGTGCTGGCTTTGGGAAGGGTCCAGAGGAGGTTCACAAGAATGATCCCTGGAATGAAGAGCTTGTCATATGAGAAATGGTTGAGGTCTCTGGGCCTGTACTCGTTGGAGTTTAGAAGGATAAGGGGGATCTTATTGAAACTTACAGGATACTACGAGGTCTGGATAGAGTGACGTGGAGAGGATGTTTCCACTAGTAGGAAAAACCAGAAACTGAGGGCACAACCTCAGGCTAAAAGGACAATCTTTTAAAACAGAAATGAGGAGGAATTTCTTCAGCCAGAGAATGGCGAATCTGTGGAACTCGTTGCCGCAGAAGGCTGTGGAGGCCAGGTCATTGAGTGCACTGAAGACAGAGATAGATGGGTTCTTGATTAATATGGAGAAAAGGCAGGAGAATGGGGATGCAAAAAGTATCAGCCATGATTGAATGGGGAGTAAACTCGATGGGCCGAGTGGCCTAATTCTGCTCCTCTGTCTTAGGCCTTATTTGACATGATGGAAAAGATCAGTTTCCCGCCGGAAGAAAGTTAATTGGGAATTTTGTCCTCACAACTTTGGCAAGTTACAGGTGGCTCACGTTTCCCACTAATCTATGTGGGAAACCATATTAGCATCTCATGAATGCCCATTAAAAGGCCAACTTGCTGTCATTGCTTTCTCCCTCCAAATTAAGCACCCTGCCAGTAGGTAATTAGAACGGTCTGTTTCCAGACTGTATACAAGTGGCGTGCATTTGGCAAGATTCACTTCATCAACAACCTCAAGGTACATAGATGCTGCTTTCATTTACCTTAATAGGCAGCTTGGGGCCTACTAGCCGGCATTTTCTAGTACATTGGTCATGGCATTCAAGGCACCATGCTTGCAGCCTGGACGTTAAGTGCAAGCATTGTGTATGGATAGTTGTTGTCAAGATGACTGAAGGGCAACCAACACCTGGCTGACTGTGGCTCCAAGGACATGGGTCTTTTGACTCTAATGAATTGTGAATGCGCAGTCACATCTGAGGGTAAAGATTAACTACCTGTTGGCTTCCAGCATGATATCTCCTACAAGAGGTGGCCTTGGTATGATGTGCAAACTAAAGACAAGTTAAGGGCTGGAGAATACAGAGCTGCCTTGTATATGGAGGAACACAAATCAATGGGAACTAACATTGTTTGCTCAATTGTATCAGTTCACAGAATTATGATTAACACAGAGACCGCATTTTGAAACTGAGTCCCAAGATACCATTGGACATCTAGAGACAGTGATGTGTAACATGATAGCATGCGTCCAAAGCTGTGACTTGCGTTGGCCTTGTCCTCACAGAGAGAATGGCTCAGCAGGATTATCATGTCATCATTGATAAACACTCAATTCTCCATTCATTAGAAGTCTGCCAACTCTACATCCTCCATTGCCTTGGCATCTGGGAGAAACATGGCCCAGTCTGCCTTGACACAACAGTCAATGGTAATTTATTCCCTTCATAGATCCTTGCTGAGCACTCAGGAGATGTGCTGGAACATCGCTTTTATGGCACTACAGTCCTCAACACTGGCCACCTCACAAAGGCAAAACCTTTCTAGGAACCCTAAGTCATTGAGTGCACAATCATGCAATGAATTCCATATTGATTTGTGTTCTGTGACTTCAAGAGGGATTCTGTGAAGTACCACCAGGCAGCCAGTCAGGAACAAACTATGATTCTCACTGCTAAGTGGACGGGTTCTAAATGAGCACACATCTCTGACAACATGCACTCAGATATTTCAAATGTCACCGAGTGGAACCAACTTCCATTGCTCTGCATCATGCATAGGGAGAGTGAGGGAGGATTAATGCTCAGCCTTAAACACAAGGACAAAATCATATTTCAGGGAGGCATGACAAGCTACGGTACTGGTCGATGGGATACAACTTTAACCAAGATCTCACAATCACAAAATAAATGCCATTGCAAAATACAGTTGGGTGAAAAGACTGTAATGTTGGTTGCGACAAACATTTATAACATCCACTTACTGTAGACTTCAGTGTGACAGCATTAGGATAATCGCTAACTTTGATGAACAATTCTAATGAGGTCACATAATATCTGGGTAAGATTAAAGGGTTACACATGCCTTGTCCAGCCATCATTTTCATATAAGAAATGCTTTTGCTCACGTCACTGATGTAAAACGAAAGGCAATCCACTGATGAGATTGAGTTCGACTCAATTAAACTGAGAGACAAGATGAGAGATAATTTGGCTGTTGGTCATTTTGTACCCTGGGATGAACATGAGATCTTGCAGAATATTCAGTAACCATTCAATAGAGGAGACTTTAGAAGGATAAATGCAAAATATATTTACAATAGTGCAGATTATGCAGTCAATGAACAGTTGTGCGACCATTATGTCTTCAAAATTTCTTAGTTTTCCTCACTGTACCGTTATGTCTAGGTGCAGCAGCAATATCCACAGCAGAGATACAGACAGTTTGCTGACTGCTATTCCCTGTTGTCTGACGTTGCTTAGGCAGGTGTCCTCTGGAGGCTCAAGGCCTGGAGGACCCTAGTTTGCTAAGGCCTCCTGCTCTGGGGTAGGTGTGTCCTCCTTAACTTGATCTGAATTTGCTGAGGTTTCAGGCAAAAGGGATTTGGAGAGGCAATATATCTTTGACATGTCCTGTGTGGATGCCCCCAGGTGTCTGGCTGGTGATCTTCCTCCCTTTGGGTGGCAAGGGCCTATCCCTGACTTATATGGATAAAGGACATCTGGAGGACTCTGAAGGGGCCTGATCTCCAGCAGCCCTGCAAGTATCACAGTTCCAAAGATGTGCTGGTTAGGTGCAATGGCCAAGCTAAATTCACCCTCCGTGTACCTGAACAGGTGCCAGAGTGTGGCAACTGGGGGATTTTCACAGTAACATTATTGCAGTGTTAATGTAAGCCTATTTGTGGCACTAATAGATAAAATTTAAGATATGATAGAGGTACTAAGGCCAAAGCAAAAGCCAATAAGTGTAATGATTCGGATTAGCAGGATTTAAACGTCATAGGATTATTATAACTCAGAACCTATCTTTTCTCCTACACCTTTTCTTTAAACTTTGAACAGAGCACCCGCTATTACTGGGTTTGTTCCTTAATCTTTTCATGGTCAAACAAAGGTAGTGAAGATAGATTAAAGGTTTCTTTAGAAACATCTTGTCTGGCTTGTGTTTCTATTTGGTACCATAAGTTTTCAACTTTTCTGGTGTAACTGCCAATCAATACATTGGACGTCACCCCCTCTTCGCATATGGATGCCTGTTCGTCATGCTATGTGATACAACTGACGTTTGCATCGGCTTCTCAACTTTAATACAGAAAAGGGTGGGATTTTTCTTACTCCTTCCTCTGTTAATGGAAACATGCCTTCAATGGGCCCTTGCATTTGCTATGGAAAGCATGCATGTTTGATTGACAACTAGCTTCAAAATTATTTTCTTTACTCATTTCCTCCATAACAGATTTTTCCATTTCAGTGTTTTGATCAACACCAGATGAGTGAACCTGCATCAGGGGAGTTTTTTCTCTCTACCTTATCCAAGAGATATGCTACAGCCTTCTGCACACATTCACATTCCTCTCAATGCTTGAAAAAAAAACAACTTTAATTTCCAGTTCTTTCACAATTTCATCCAAATATTTGTGTACTCTTTCCAATTATTTTTCAAGCTTAATCATCTTTTTCTTCAGCTCAGCCACTGCCCTGGTGCGTTCAGTTGTCTTTGTTTCAGAATCTTCTGCTGAACCCTTCACATAGGCGTTAATTTCATTCAGAATCTTTCTTCCGTGGTCACTGACTGTTCCTTAGACTATTTCAGTTTATCCATTCCTTGGTTTGATTTTTTGATTTGATTTATTGTCAACATATATTAGTATATAGTGAAAAGTACTGTTTCTTGCATGCTATACAAAGCATACCATTCATAGAGAAGGATAGGAGAGATTGTAGAATGTAGTGTTACAGTCATAGCTAGAGTGTAGAGAAAGATCAACTTAATGCAAGGTAGGTCCATTCAGTCTGGTTCTTCAAATTTTCCTCAGCTGCTTTCAAAGTTTGGATCTGTTCTTCCACAACACTCATCCCATCTTTCTTGTTCTCCAGATTGCGTCAGAGCTCCAGAATCTTCTTGTTCTTTTCACAATGAAGTTCCAACAGTTCATCAATCTTGGTTTTGATTTCAGCATTCAACCACCTGAGCTGATTAATCAGCAATTCCTTTTCCTGCTCAAGATATCATTTTTCACGATACTTAATGGAGACTTCTGACACTTAAGTTCATCAAGTTTTAATTGAAGATTTATCCTTTTTTTCCAATTTGCTTCTACAAGTTTCTCATTTAGACATTAAGTCCACATTCAAGTGTTCCAATTCCCGTGATGGACAGTCAAGTGTTCTCGCCAGTTTTCATTTTTTATTCGTCAACTCAACTTTCATGCATGAACAATGGTTCTCTACATTGATCCATTTTTTCTTGTTCCTTTTCCAAATTCATCATGCAGCCTTTGACATTCTTACATTTCTGATTCATGCATTTCTGACACTAACTTTTCTTTGTCCTGAGTTGGTGGTTTATCTACTTCATATCGATTTGTCTTCTGAGCTTTGTCCTGAACTACAGTACAATCAGGGAACAGTCCAGGGTATTCCACCCCAAAAATCTCTTTCTCTCATCTAAACTGGCACTTTCTAAACTCTTGGAGGTGCTAAGATTTTTAAACCTGCAAATCATTACCCAGTATAAAATCTACCCTTCCATAAGCAACTTGGAAAAGGTCCCCACCTTAACAGCTCCATTTACTAAGTCACTTTGTAAATTGACTGTATGCAAATGAATGGGTTCACAAGTCCCATAAATATTTCCTATTATTATTTTCTCTTTTATCAGACCATCTCAAACACAAATAGTATCATCATCCACTGTCAATGACTGATCTGTCCCACAGCTCTCAAAAATTAATTTAGAGTCATAGGGCAATAGAGGTTTACAGCATAGAAACAGGCCCTTCGGCCCAGTTTGTCCATGCCGCCCTTCTTATTTAACCACTAAGCTAGTCCCAATTGCCTGCATTTGGCCCATATCCCTCTATACCCATCTTACCCATGTAACTGTGTAAATGCTTTTTAAAAGACAAAATTGTACTCGCCTCTACTATTACCTCTGGCAGCTTGTTCCAGACACTCACTACCCTCTCTGTGAATAAATTGCCCCTCTGGACCCTTTTGTATCTCTCCCCTCTCACCTGTGACCCCTAGTTTTAGATTCCCCTACCTTTTGGAAAAGATGTTGACTATCTAGCTGATCTATATCCCTCATTATTTTATAGACCTCTATAAGATCACTCCTAAGTCTCCTACGCTCCAGGGGAAAAAATCCCAGTCTATCCAGCCTCTCCTTATAACTCAAATTTGTTTACTAATTTTGCTGGAGGAACAAAGGAATAATTCTCCATGAAACGAAACCACTATAAACTTCAGCAACCTGCCTCATTTAAACAGTAATCAATGAAGAATTCATTTGACTATCCTGAGCCACATTCTCCATTTAGTAGGTTCTGAAGGAACACGTTTCAATTGTATCATTGCTTCGGTTTTAATACGCACCTCCTTTTCTAGTACAGTCTTTTCTGAAGAATCCGCAAGTGTTTCTATTACTGCCACTGGTTTACTGTTCAGTATCTAACAATTGGCTTTAAGATGCCCTGTCTTATGACAATAAACGGTCACGGGCATTCGGCCTCTGATATTCGGGTAAGCGTTCTCCAAGGCGGCCTTCGCGACACACGACAGCGCAGAGTCGCGGAGCAGAAACTGATAGCCAGGTTCCGCACACACAAGGACGGCCTCAACCGGGATATTGGGTTTATGTCACACTATTTCACATAAATATTTCTGCTTTTTTCCTCCTGAGTCTTTATCATGCGATCCTAGAATCAGAATTTATGTCACACTATTTGTAACTCCCACAGTTGCGTGGACCTGCAGAGTTTCACTGGCTGTCTTGTCTGGAGACAATACACATCTTTTTAGCCTGTCTTGATGCTCTCTCCACTCCCATTGTTTTGTTTCTTAAAGACTGGATTAGTTGTAAGTATTCGCATTCCAACCATTATTCATGTAAATTGAGTCTGTGTCTTATAAGTTCTGTTTGTGAACAGAATTCCCACTCACCTGAAGAAGGGGCTCAGAGCCTCGAAAGCTTGTGTGGCTTTTGCTACCAAATAAACCTGTTGGACTTTAACCTGGTGTTGTTAAACTTCTTATTATGACAATAAAAGCAGACTAGTTTATTTACATCACTTTTATCCTTTGTTATGAACTCTGCTGATAGTGCATGCAAGGATGTGCCAAAACCTAGAAGGGTAACTTAGAATACCATTTCTTAGTATATTTTCATTTTGGTACAATGTGACAAAAAGTATGTGAACCAGGGAGGAACAGTCCATTCTCAGGCAGTTCAATCCAGGTACTAAGTGCTCGCTGCATCGAGAGTTTTCTTTCCCGAGTTGCCTTTGGTTGTTTAGTCAATTCCTTTAAATCTGCACGCTTAGTTCTTGCTCCTTCTGCCAAAATCTATCTTTATTTACTCCAACCAGCATCCTTCATGATTTTGGACACTTCTATCAAATCTCCTCGCCTACCTTCTCTGCTACAAGGAAGCCCACCTTCTCCAATTTATCCATGTGACTGAAGTCTCTCATTCCTGGAAAGACTCTGATACATTATTTTTTTTGCATCCTCTCCACAGTCTTCATATCCTTCAAAAAGGGCCCAATTTTACCATTTTCATTCTAAGTGCTGAATCTGGGCGTAATGCAGATCCGATTTAGAAATCTGTTTTCAGGCGCCCCCATACACACTCAGCCATCTCCAGTCCCATTCGCGCTGTGGGCGGGGCTTAGCACGCTTGGAACGATCGGAGCTCTGAACTGGGCATGCGCAGTTAGAAAAAATTTGAAAAAGCGCGCCCGTGTCAGATTGCTCCCGGGCCGCAGAAAGCGGAGAAAGCGGCCCGGGAGCAAAAAACAGGAGCGATGGCCCCCACACACATCACTGTCCCCCCCCCTTATCCACCCCCCCCCCCACTACCCACACACATCACTATACCCTTTATCAACCCCCCCACTACCCACACACATCACTATACCTTTTATCAAACCCCCACTACTCGCACACATCACTGTCCCCCTTATCAACCCCCCCGCTACTCAGACTGATCGCCACCCCTGCCCCCCCTCCCCCCAACGATCGCCTGCAGAGTGGCAGCAAACCCCCCTGCTCCCCCTCCCCCACACCCCCACCAGAGATCCATCCCCCCACCAGTGAGCAATCGGGCCGCCCCCTCCCGGCCCCACCAGAGACACATCTTATCCGCCTCCCTCCTCCCCTTCCCCCCCCACCCCCAGGCAACGATCTGGCCTCACTCACCACCGCCCCCCTCCCCCCCCCCAGGGAATGGCCTGCCCCCCCCCCCCGGCAGAGGAACATCTGACCCACCTCCTCCTCCCTCCCCACCAGACAATGATCAGCCCTCCCCCCCACCACCAGACAACGATCATCTCTCCCCCCCCCCCACCACTGATCTGAGTCAGAGGGCCATTGGTAGCTCGGAATGTGCTCTTCAGCAGCTGGAGCGCCCGATTCAAACTTTTATTCAGCAGGTCCATTACGGCGCCAGATTGGCAAACACGGTGGTAAAGGGGGAAATGCTGATAAAGTTGGGCGAGCTGTTCATTAATTCAATTTAAATGCATGCAAATGCATTTAAATCACCATTGCGCCCGTTTTGGACACGAATCGAATCGCCGCCATTCCCGAGTTTCGATAAAGTGGCAATCTGCGCAGACGCGGACGTGAATCGCGTTAATGGCCTCTCACCCGACTTTACCACGTTTTCACGCCTGCAAACAGGCGCGATGCAATGGTAAAATCGGGCCCAAAGTGTGGTGCCCAGAATTGAATGCCTTGCTCCCGCTGAGGCTGAACCAATGTTTTATTAATGTTCATTATAACTTCCTTTCTCAGTGCTTTATGCCTCTGTTTTTAATGCCCATGATTCCTTTTGCTTTCTTAACCGCTTTCTCAACCTGCTCTGCCGCCTTCAACAATTAGTGCACTTATACCCTCGGTTCTCCCTGCCCTGCATCCACTTTCAAATTATATTGTAGAGCTTATAATACCTCCACTCTTTCTTCCTATGGAAAATGTATTACTTCACACTTCTCTGTTAAATTCCATCGGCCACATGCCCAAACATTTCACAAGCTTGTCCCAAGCCCTCTAGGAATCTACGACCATCTTCCTCACTTTTATGTTCTTCCTCATTGCCACTTAGCAGATTATCTTTCTTGTAAATGTCGCAAGAACTCTAATAGAAGGTTCAAGCCTTCATCACTGTCCAACTGATAGGTATTCATTTTTAAAAAACAGTTTACTTCTGACTTTGTTTCTGTTTGGATGCTTTATTGCCAAGGCCACACCTTGGGCGGCACAGTGGTTAGCACTGCTGCTTCACAGCATCAGAGACCCAGGTTCAATTCCCGGCTTGGGTCACTGTCTGTGTGGAGTCTGCACGTTCTCCCAGTGTCTTTGTGGCTTTCCTCTGGGTGCTTCGGTTTCCCCCCACAGTCTGAAAGATGTGCTGGTTAGGTGCATTGGCCAGGCTAAATTCTCCCTCAGTGTAACCCGAACAGGCACCGGAGTGTGGCGACTAGGAGATTTTCACAGTAACTTCACTGCAGTGTTAATGTAAGCCTATTTGTGACACTAATAAATAAACTTAAAACTTCTTTCCTCTTTGGTAGAGACGTAACCCATGTCCACATATACACTTCATTCCATCACTCATCATACGGTGCAGACTCAGTGAACATGAGCATACCTGGGTAATTTGCACTTGCTTTCTGACATTTTTCACAATAGCTGCTGGTATTGTAGTTTTCTGTCTAAATTCTTTCTTTGCTTCAAGTCTTCACCTATTAGATGGCCACCCTCTGCTATGTGTTCTATTCCAGCAAGTCAGTGGGTGAAAGTTAGAACTGGAGGCAATCTTTACACTCTTCTGTATTTACTTACAGAACTACAATTCGCAAACATACATTTCCTAACCCAACTACCAATGCTTTAATTGTGCCTATTTATATGGGGCTCAAGTGAAAAACCAATTAATACCCGCCACCTACATACAATTAACACGACACCTCCATGTTTTCTGTCACCTGTGTTACAATCTCGGTGGGTATAATAATTGGATGACAAGATCCCAGAATGGAACCCTGGCCTCAAAGACTATGGTCGGGATTTTACAGCCTTGCTCGGGCGAGACGGGAAATTCCTGCCCGAGGTCAACGGAGATTTCCATTGTCGGACCCTTGCCCGTGCCAATTCCGAGGTGGGCGATGGAGTAAATTTGCGACCTATAACTTTTATTGAATCAAATGTGGAGGAAATGGAGTCACAGGACTGCCAATTTGTTTTTACCAACAAAAGAAAACATTTATCAAAGTGAAATAAATGGATTATAATGCAAAATGTCTTTACTCTCCCCTCAGCTTAACAAAAACACAGATTTTTTGATTACTATGGATGACAAAGTACACTCTAAGCTACAGTGGTCTTATTAGCACACAAGTTTGTGGTGTGTGGATTCTTCCTCCAAATTTCCCCAGATAATTTTCATGGGCGGGTTTTCACTTCGCTTTTAGCAGTAATTCCTGTCAGGATTTAGAACCAACCACTTTTGGTTTCCTCTGCCTCGACTGCCTTACTGTTTCTTATCGATTGCTTTAACCTTCAAGTCCCAGCTTCTGAATAGAATTGCTTCAAAACTTTCAGTTGCCTGTGAAAGTCTTCTCCCAACTATAAATCTAGTTAAACAGAATGGCTTCTCTTGTTTCTCTCCCTTGATTTTTTCTGGAGCATACCTTATTCTCTATTCATTTAGCTTCAATATTCTGGAGTATATTTCCAATCACCATTCTCTGGGTCTGTTGAGCTAGCTTACTTAGCGATTACTCCATTTGTACAGCCTTTCTCAACCTTTAACAGAACAGAGACCTTTTCCCCACCTCCCTCACAGCTCTCAAAAACACACCTGTCACACATTTGCCATACTTAAGAACACAGAGTGCCTCGGTTCTACCTTTTCTCTGATTTCTAAACTTGTTGCTGGGGCAGATTGCTTTGGATTTCAGAAGGAACTGAAGTTAACCTTCAAATAGCCAAACATACCTTAACATGAAATCCATCCACAACACCCTTCCAGGCACAGAAATATTAAATAAAATCTAGATAAAACTATACCTTACTTTTAACGTTTTACCTATCCAAACACAGAGGCCACAATTCTCCCATCCCTGCTGCGCTAATTTTTAAGATGTGGAGATGCCGGCATTGGACTGGGGTGAACACAGTAAGAGTTTTAACAACACCAGGTTAAAGTCCAACAGGTTTATTTGGTAGCAAATACCATTAGCTTTTGGAGCGCTGCTCCTTAGTCAGATGGAGTGGAAATGTGCTCTCAAACAAGGCACAGAGTCACAAAATCAAGTTACAGAATACTGATTAGAATGCAAATCCTGACAGTTAACCAGATCTTAAAGATACAGACAATGTGGGTGGAGGGAGCATTAAGCACAGGTTAAAGATATGTGTATTGTCTCCAGACAGGACAGCCCACAAGTTCAGGAGGCAAGCTGTGGGGGTTACTGATAATGTGACATAAATCCAACATCCCGGTTTAGGCCGTCCTCATGTGTGCGGAACTTGGCTATCAGTTTCTGCTCAGCGACTCTGCGCTGTCGTGTGTCGTGAAGGCCGCCTTGGAGAATGCTTACCTGAAGATCAGAGGCTGAATGCCCATGACTGCTGAAGTGCTCCCCCACAGGAAGAGAACAGTCTTGCCTGGTGATTGTCGAGTGGTGTTCATTCATCCGTTGTCGTAGCATCTGCATGGTTTCCCCAATGTACCATGCCTCGGGACATCCTTTCCTGCAGCGTATCAGGTAGACAACATTGGCCGAGTTGCAAGAGTAGGTACCGTGTGCCTGGTCGATGGTGTTCTCACGTGAGATGATGGCATCCGTGTCGATGATCCGGCACGTCTTGCAGAGGTTGCTGTCGCAGGGTTGTGTGGTGTCGTGGTGTCACTGTTGCCCCCCCTTCACTCCTGCAGGGTCAGGCTGCTAATTCACCATTACTGGGGAGCTACTGTAATCCCCGCTGGAGTGAACCACTCTGACCACCAAATAAACCTGTTGGACTTTAACCTGGTGTTAAAACTCTTACTAATTTTTTCGCACAGCGGGCCGGGAGATTCTTGTGTCAGCCGATTCGCGGGGTTCGCGCGTGCATTCGCACCCCGCTAGCGTTTCCCAGCACCACATTTCTGGAGGCGTCAGTCCCGCGCTGGAAATCGGCGGAGAGGCGCAAATAATACTTTAATGGTGATTTGCATGTAATTTAAATGTGATTAGTGAGCCCGGGACTGAACTCTCTGGGCCCGCTAGCATCTCTCCCCTCCCACCGCCACCCCCCCTCCACAGTTTTTAATGATATTCACACTGGTGGCCTCTGCAGTGCACAGAGTGGGGGAGATTCTTCTCTGAATTCCCACTGAAAAAACAAGCGTGAATTACCCCAGTTTTCTCGTGAATTTGAATTGTTTTGGGAGAATTCCGCCCAGAATCATCGGATCCCCACAGTGCAGAAGGAGACCATTCAGCCCATCAAGCCTGCACTGACAACAATTCCACCCAGGCCCCATCCCCAAAACCCTACACAATGTAAGTACCTTAAACCTCTCTTTGGGATTCTTAGCATCTGCAAATTTTGAAATTTGTGCCCTGTCTACCCAAGTCCAAGTTATTGGACCCCGAGGGAATCCCAGCGCAAACAAAAACAATCAGCGTGATTCTTTGGCCAGGACTCACCAGCTGTTTGTGCTGGTGTCTGCTTCTGGTCCTGCCGACGGTGCACCCCCATCACAGGTTTCCCAGTGGCATGGAGTGCAGTCAATGGGAAATCCCCAAGAAACACACTGTCGGGAGGCCAGAGAAATCCCCACTTTGTTTCCTGTCCCTTTGCCAATTTCATATCCATGCTGCCACTGTTCCATTTTTCCCATGGGATTCAACTTTGCTGACCAGCCTGATAATTGACACTTTATCAAGCACCTTTTGGAAGACCATATACATCGGCCATATTCAACCTCCTCAACTCTTCCAGTTCCCTCATTAAAATACTCCATTGTTAGTTAAATGCAACATGTCCTAACGAATTTGTGCTGTCTTTCCTTAGTTAATGCACATCGCTCAAAGGGACTCTTAGATAAAAGCAAAATACCGCGGATGCTGGAATCGGAAACAAAAACAGAAAATGCTGGAAAATCTCAGCAGGTCTGACAGCATCTGTGGGGAGAGAATAGAGCCAACGTTTCGAATCTAGATGACCCTTCGTCAGAGAGGGTCATCTAGACTTGAAACGTTGGCTCTATTCTCTCCCCATAGGACTGTTAGATTTGTCGCAAAAAAATGAAGCTTCAACAATAAAAAGTTTAATGACTTATCAAATAGCTGACGGGCCTGTTGATGCCAACATGTGAAACATTTGTACATTGACAAGATATTGTGCCATTTCTACCTTAGATTGCTAGAGGAAAATATTCTGTATGTGTGTGGTGGGAGATTTGTAATTTTTAATTTCTGGGGCGTTTTAATATCAGCAAATTTGTTGTATCATTTCCTTCAAATATTTTAATCATTTATTGGGAAATTCATTTTTAGCTAGCTTGAAATTACAAAATAAGAATAGTGACTGATCTTTCTGTGTGGTTTCCAGAGCGCAAGAAGAAAGATGTAATCCCTCAAGAAATCTTCAATGTGTTGAAGTCAGAAAATAAAAAAGGAGCAGCACTTCATTTCAATGACCCGATGTGGCCTGCACAATGGGAACTGGTAAGCGCTGCATTGCCAGTTTATTAATTTCTTCTTGAATCAGCCCTTGAAACACAATCTACTCTTCCTACACACACTGACACAACAGAATGCACACGTGCAAATCTAGATCCAAGGGGGTTGGCTATATATGCAAACATGCAAGCTACAAGTGGATGTACATACACATGAGCACAAACAAGTCTTTGAATTCAGGAGTGATGTACCTTGTATAATCAAAACTGCATTATGTTTTGCAAATAATGAGGGACGTAGGGCCGATAGGAAGGAACTGTTCCCTTTAAAGTTAAAGCCTAAAGTTTATTTATTCGTGTCACAAGTAAGGCTTACATTAACACTGCAATGAAGTTACTGTGAAATTCCCCTCGTCACCATGCTCTGATGTCTGTTCGGGCCAATGCACCTAACCAGCATGTCTTTCAGAGTGTGGGAGGAACCGGAGCACCCGGAGGTAACTCACGCAGACACGAGGAGAATGTGCAAACTCCACACAGACAGTGACCCAAGCCGGGAATCGAGCCCGGGTCCCTGGCGCTGTGAAGCAGCAGTGCTAACCACTGTGCTACCGTGCCACCCCTTACGAGGGGGGTCAATAACCAGGAGACATAGCTTTCAGGTATGGGGCAGGAGATTTAGATTTTGAAGAAAAACCTTTTCACACAGAGGGTGGTGGGAATCTGGAACTCTCTGCCTGAAAGGGTGATAGAGGTGGGAACCTCCACAACATTTAAGAAGCATTTAGGTTGAAATTCTACAGCATACAAGACTACAGACCAAGTGCTGGAAAATGGGATTAGAATAGATAGGTGCTTGATGGCTGGTGCAGACATGATGGGCCAAAGAGCCTCTTTTTATGCTGTGAAACTCTATGGGCAGGATTTACCTCCCATCCATTGACTCTGTCTACACTTCCCACTGCCTCGGCAAAACAGCCAGCATAATTAGGAACCCCACGCACCCCAGACATTCTGTCTTTCACCTTCTTCGGGAAAAAGATACAAAAGTCTGAGGTCACGTACCAACCAACTCAAGAACAGCTTCTTCCCTGCTGCCGTCAGACTTTTGAATGGACCTCCCTTGCATTAAGTTGATCTTCCTCTACACCCTATGTATGACTGTGACACTACATTATGCACTCTCTCCTTTCCTTCTCTATGACTGGTATGCTTTGTCTGTATAGCGAGGTAGAAACAATACTTTTCACTGTATGCTAATACATTTGACAATAATAAATCAAATCAAATTACCGTGCAATCCACCACGTGTTTCTTCACAGCGGGAGGCGGTCTGCCATTGGTCAGTGGTGGGATCTTCTGGTTCCCCCCACCGTTGTTAGTGGGATTTCCCGTTGAATGTATCCCTTGCTGCTGGGAAACCCACGGTGTAGGTGCACCATAGGCCAAACCGGCCACCAAGATTGGCTGGAAAGCTCCAGCCTATGATTCTATAACAAGCTGACTTGTTGTACAATCTTTGACACTTTGCAATTGGTCCTTACTGAGCAGGAAAAAAAAACAGTTGTAAGAGAAAGCATTTCCTAATTAATTAATCACAAAATAATCCACTTGAATTTCATTTTATTTTAGCTTTATGCTTTGTGATATTAATGTGGTGAAACTGATTATTTAATCATCCATCTTAAACATTTTATTTCCCTTAACGAGGACTAAATTTTTCAACTCTGTTAAATTTAATATTAAACGTTCTTCAAATACTACTTGTGGTAAAAAAAAATTTATGAATCCAACTCACGAAGTTTTTACTTACGTAGTTTTAAGTAATGTTCCAGAGCATCTTATAATTGATGCATGCAGTTGTTAACAGTTTATAGCCTGTGTTTGCTGCATGCACATGTCATACACGTTTCCTAGTGCTTTGTACAATTCAAATATTAATTTGCCGTTATATTTGTGCAGTATAACCTTCATTTGCTGATTTATATAGTTTACCTGTGCTCACTGAAGTCCTTGAGCATCTTGCAATCTTTAAATTTGGGGTCTTCTGAGGCAGCCAAAAACGCATTGCATCTAAAACGAGTGAGATTTGTATGTCCAATTAAAGTAAATGTTCCAGACCAGTCATTGGTGAAAAATATCTTCACATAACAGGAAAATTAAGCTGATATAATACCTAATTTAAATGATGAGGATGCTGCTCCCTACAGTAATGTAGATTAATTTAACATCACCCAGACTGTTTTAACTATTTGAACATTTGTGTCTGTACTCAGTACAGTATTTAAAATAAATATTAGTTCAAAACCACCTATAGGGGGCATTAATACATTTTTATTGTTGATAAAAGTTGTGCAATTGCAGGTTATTTTGTCCGAACTTCTGGTGTTCTCCTTCACCTGTTCTTCACCTGACCTCCATTATGGATGCAGCTCAATTTTTATGCAGGCTGGGGAAAGAATGCATGGTGTATGCCACTGCATATTTTAGCTTCATTATTCCTCGATACCAAATATTTTAAGCTACAATGTGAGAGTATGGGAAGATGTCACCCTGACATTTAATATTGTGAAAGAATATAATTCTGAACAATTTTACAAGCATTGCATTAACCAACTACTGTGAAAGAACTGACACTGTGAAACTAGCTCAATCCTGGGTCTACAGAGCTGCCAGGCGACTGGATTAGCTGGAATTTCTCTGAAGCATGATGGGAGTGGAAGTCGCGCCCTTAGCCAATTAATGCTCCGATGAACTTCCCATGGTTAAGGAGCAACCAGTATCAGTGGCAATGCTTTCCCCACCAAAACCTCAGGTGACAGGGCAGAAAGGTGCCTGAAATTTCCCAGCCCTGACCTCCCTTCGACTCCCTGGAGTAAGGCCTCCAGTGCCATTGCAGTGGTGCAGGGCACCAAAGCATTTCTGAAATTGCTCCTCCACCTAAGTGCATTTCCTTTTTAAGAGGGACAGGCTGCCTTTTAGAGATGCCACTTAGCTGTACATCATGCTAGACACACACACACACACCTGTGCAGCCAACCAGCAGTATGTTTCACATTGGGCTGCAAACCACAATTATATTGGTGAGCAGGCAGCATAGAATTTGCATACTGCTTGTTTCAACTGGACCAGATGCAGTGCTAGCCATATAAATACTACAAGAGCAGGTCAGAGGCTGGGGGTTCTGCAGCAAGTAACTCGCTCCCTAACTCCCCAAAGTCTGTCCACCATCTACAAATTAAGATTATGATTAAATACTCTCTCCTTGCCTGGATGAGTGCACCTCCAACGACAACTCAAGAAGCTTGACACCATCCAGGACAAAGCAGCCCACTCGATTGACACCTCATCCACCATCTTAAACAATTGGTCCCTCTACCGCAGCAGCAATATGTACCACCTACAAAACGCATTGCAGCAAGTCGTGATGAAGGCTCCATTAACAACACCCTCCAAACTCAATCTCTACCGCTTTGAAGGACAAGGGCAGCAGATACATGAGAACACCATCACCCTCAAGTTCCCCTCCAAGTCACACACCATCCTGACTTGGAAATATATCACTGTTCCTTCACTGTCATTGGACCTAAATCCTGGAACTCCCTTCCGAACAGCACTTTGGGTGTACCTACTCACCACCACCTTCTTGAGCAATTAGCGAAGGGCAATAAATGTTGGCCGAGCCAGTAATGTCCATGAAAGAATAAATATTATTTTATAAATTAGTCTTTGTTAAATACACATGCAGAAATTTTTTTAATATGTTTGTTTAATAAGGCTTGAATATTCAGAAAACATTGGGAGCACCACATTCATGATATCCATGTGGAACTGCTCAGTACATATGACATAGGAGCAGAAGTAGGCCATACAGCCTGTTGAGCCTGCATTGCTAACTTTCACTGCTCCTTGTATTGGTGCATCAAATGGCTGTAAACATCAGAATGCATAAGTTTTGTGCCTTTTGGAAATGTTGTGGTAATTATTATGCATTAAGCATTTTATGTTGACAGTATCATACATGATTTTATTTTGGAAACATTACCTCAGCAAATCATGTTCAAATGAATAAGACGCTTGGATGACTAGCTTCGATATGAAAAATTAAATT
The DNA here is from genome assembly GCF_964213995.1 of Mustelus asterias. NCBI lineage: Eukaryota > Metazoa > Chordata > Chondrichthyes > Carcharhiniformes > Triakidae > Mustelus > Mustelus asterias. The sequence continues at coordinate 76,691,261 of NC_135810.1, forward strand.
ATATTTGCTTACAGTAACTGTTAGGTTAGAGCAATATTCATACTGAAATTTAAACCATTTGATGTTGAAAAAAGTTTCACTTTATATAAATATCATGTGTGGTCACATATGTTTAAAACGTCCATAGTTCATGAATAATCAATAATGATGCTTAATATTAAAACCATAGCAAGATTCCGTGACATATTTGAGGCCTTTTTAAGTGGGAGATTTTGAAGTATTAGTAAGATCTTACTGATGATTACTGAACACTTTTTGTTTAATTTTTCTAATCGTTGTTAAAGCATTTCGTTTCAACACTAAATATTAAGATGACATTAAAAATTCTGCAATTGCAGAAATTAAGAAACCCAATTTAATTTAATTTCAATCTTTCAAGTTACCTGATTTTTCAAAGCAGTTGACATCTTCAGGATTGTTTGGTCATTTATCCAGATTCATTCAGATTCTTCCTGACGCCTCCCCCTTTTTAAACCCACTTTTCCCTCATCCCTTGATGGAATCCACAGTCATCATGGGTGTTATACATTTAATAGGGTTGCAGCTTGCTGGACCTGCAATAGAATACTGCAGTCAGTAGCCAGGAACGCAAACAGCAGGATAAAAACTCATTGACAAGAAGTTGCTTAAAACACCAGTCAGGTTGAATTACAAAGGCAAACTCTCAGAGACGGTGCATTTTCAGAGGTGCCAAGGCACCTAGATACGCACCTATATTGAGCTGCAGCATGGCTGGTACTGGGTGCAGGAATAAGTTATATTGACCCTAATGCTCTGGAGCAGTGAAATCTAGATTTAAGTCTTTGTTGTGCATCAGGACTTTACGGAAGATGTGGCATGTACACAAGCACTAAAATTGCTCGAGAAGTTTATACATCTGATCAACTGATATGTGCTGCCAGGACTCTCAGCGAATGTCTCTGATGCTGAGCTCAGCAAGGAGGCTTGGGCCAGATAGGTAGGATTTACCTGAATGCTTAGACTGGAAATGTTACGCAGTTTAATCTCTGGTCTAACTCCAAGACTAATCAGTGTAGCTGAACTAAACACCATGACTGACAACTCCCCCACCCCTAACCGCTCGCATCACCCATCAATCTGTCCAACCCACAACTTGATCACACCTAGACAGACTACCCACAGATCCAACACAGCTACCACTCAACCAGCATGCCCACCCGACCTGCCACTCTCCCCTTACCTGACCACTCTCCTCCAACCTAACTCCTCGCTCGCTCACTCACTCAGCTTTTAAAAATCTTACCCGAATACAGCAGCTGTAATGTGTCATCTCTTCTTCCATCTTCTTCTATGCTTGCATATCTTGCCCTGGGGAGGCTCAACTGGGCTGGTTCTGCTGCAGCCAAGATCGAAAGTCACAGTGAAAAACGCACAATATTGTCAGGGTGCACAAAACGTCACACACATTGCTGATGACCGTAAGATCTGGGCTATTGTCTCTTCACTTCGGGAACCTGAGCCTGAATTCGGCTTAGTCTCAACCCAGTAGCCAAACTGCACAAACACATCAAACGAGCTGACTTACGGCAATGCCAAGCTTAACACCGTAAGAAGTCTCACAACACCAGGTTAAAGTCCAACAGGTTTATTTGGAATCACGAGCTTTCGGAGTGCTACTCCTTCATCAGGTGACTCACCTGATGAAGGAGCAGTATTCCGAAAGCTCGTGATTCCAAATAAACCTGTTGGACTTTAACCTGGTGTTGTGAGACTTTTTACTGTGCCCACCCCAGTCCAACACTGGCATCTCCACATCAAAGCTTAACACCTTGCTGATAGTCTGACTAGAAGAGAAGCCGAGCTGCTTTGGTTCTAACCAAGGATATTAATGGAAAGGTAGCTCTGATAACAGCAGCCATCTGAACCCAACACTCTGTATATCCATGAGCCAGTCTAAACCCATCATTTGCTCTTTTGTCCATCTAGCAGCAACAGGTTTCCAATCGGGTTAATAATCCAGTAGGTTGGAAAATAACACATGTCATTCTGCTATTTATAAAGAACTGGGAATTATAGACCAGTCTGCTTAACACCTGTTGTCATTAAATTACTAGAATCTATAATTAAGGATAGGGAATTTGAATACCTTGAAAATGGTCAACTGATCAGAGAAAGGCAGCATGGATTTATATTGGGTAGGTCGTACTAAGTGAACCTCACTGAGGTGACCACATTGGTAGGCTGGGAAATGTTATTTATATGAACTTCCAGAAGGCATTTGATAAAGTTCCTCATGAGAAATTGTGAATTAAAGTTATAGCTCTTATAATTGAAGGCAAATTATTGACTTAGTTACAAAATGGGCTAAGCGGCAGGAGGTGGAGAGGAAGGAAAATGGGCAGATACTCTAATTAACAGGATATGACTATTGATATCACACAAGGATCTGTGTCCAGGTGTCAACTATTCACCAAATTTATTCACGACTTAAATTGATGGGCTAAAAAGCCACAAATCCAAATTTACCAATGACACAAAGAGAGGCAACATTATAAGCAGCGCAGAGGTATGCATAAAATTACAAGGAAATGTTAATAGATTAAGTGAATGAGAAAAACTGTGGCAAACGGATTCCAGTGTAAGCAAATGTGAGGTCATCCACTTGGCATCTAAGAAGGATAGAACAGTGTACTTTCCAAATGGCTATAAAGCTAGAATAAATTGAGCTCCAAAGAGTGTTGGGGGTTGCTAGGATCTCCGTAGAGACCAATAACTTTTAAAAAGAAGCTCAAACTTCCAGTCACTAGCTGGAAGAATGACCTGGCAGGATTTCACGTTTTAAACCTTTTACTGTAACAAATTACTAAAAGCAACATTGACTAAACACTTTTTTTTGATAGGCAACTTATACTTTAAACTACAGAGGAAAATTCTCTTTTATATTTATCACACATTTACTCCTTATGGAGTTATGGACCTTATAGCAAGCAGTTTGGAGTTGCCTCCGGTGGGTTCCTGCATCTCCGTTTTGTTATGTAATAACTTTGAGTGGCCATCTCCAAGCACTTTTCTCAATCTTCAGACAAAGCACCAGCAGTAAAACCTGTTCCAATAATTCTCTTTCTCACTCCTCCCCCCAGCTATCCCTTTCCCCCTCCTCCCCCCAGCTATCCCTTTCCCCTGGTTGTGTCAGGACAAATCTCCAGAAATCTTTAGATGGCAGCAGGAAGTGTCTCTTCATCTAGAGACTGTCTCTCTCCTGCATCCAGCTGGGTTGGCTCGCAAAGCCAAGCAATCTTTCCTCTTTGCTGATCGCACAAAACTGCTTTCTTTCTGTAAAAATCATTGATTGGAGGAAAGTTTATAATCTGGTGTCTCAAATGGCTTCATGTGCCCCCATCCCCATGGCAACATGAAGCACTTTAACCATCCAGTTGGAAGTCCGAATTAGCTTTTCATTATCCCAATTCTCATTCGTCTTGGAAGTAAATGGAGAGTTTAGCACAAAACGTTTCACAACCCAATACCAACAACACTTTTCTGGGACTTTGGGAGACTCAACGTCTTCTCGTATTAAACTCAGACTGTTGCCTTTATCTCCAAACAGATGTATCAGGCGCTGTCTTCTCAGTAAAACAATCTAAGCTTTCCTTTGATCTCTGACAATCAAACCACCCAGGCATATTGTCAGGCAGACTGAAGGGCACTCGACCCCTGCACCTACCCTAAATTTAAAGATGCAGTCCCAAAATATAATAATCTTATAATCCTCATAATTGTAACAGGGTCCAAGTATCCATATTATTAAATGCCAGGTACAGAAAATGATCAAGGAGGCTGAAGGAGTGTTGGCCTTTAGAATATAAGTGGCTAGAAGTCATGCTTCAGCTATATAAAGCTGTGGTTAGACCACATCTTGATTACTGTGAGCAATTGTGGACACCATGTCCTAGGAATGATATATTAGCTTTGAAGGAGTGCAGTACAGGCTTAGCTGAATGATACCTGGACTCCAAGCATCAAATTACAAGGACAGATTACACAAATGAGAGTTACAATTTAGAAGTCTAAGGGGTTTTTTCATCAAAGTTTTCAAAATATTGCAGGGAATAGATAGGGTAGATAACTGGAAACAATTTCGGCTGGTTGGGCACTCCAGGGCATAATTGAAAATTAGGAGTGAATTTAGGAAACACTTCTTTAGGGTGATAGAGGTTTGGAAACCCTTTCTGCAAAACAGCAATTAATGCTAGATCGAATGTAAATTTTAAATAAGTGACAGATTTTTGTTCTCCAAAGATACTAAGTCAAATGGGACAGATCTGGTACATGGAGTTGGGTCTCCAATCGGCTGAGGATTTGTTCATAGGCAGAATAGCCTTGAGTCCCTTCTCTCTTGATAAAGGCAAAATGGTTTACTATGTTCTGGAGTCCCTTCTATTATGATGAACGTGGCTCGGTGATGTATAACATTTATGAGATAGCACACTCAATATTAAGAGCTTAAAAACCAATCTTCCTCAAACATTGGGCAGAATTTAATGTTGATGATAGGGGAGAACTGGTGGGAACCCCACCTAATTTTTCTCTTGGAGACCTGATGCTATTCCAAGGCAAATCAGGCACTTAACTGGACATAATTGGATCTCCCGTCAAATTAAGCCCCAAAATCCTGCCCTGGGAACTGCTGGCCAATCAGATGCCAACAGCTCTCCAGTACCAGCAGTGCCACAGGGAGCAGTGGGCACTGTCATCACCAGGGATTGACACTGTAGAGAGATAAATGTGGGAGGAATGCAGGTAGCTGGGGAAGGGGGGCGGGGGGGTAGTTAAGTGTGAGGTAATGGGAGAGGAATTGAAAATAAGGACAGGAGGGTGGTTTTCCGTGGGCCTCCCCATCCCGATGCCAGTCTCTTGATCAGGTGGAGAGTACTTCAATACGAGGAACCTCCCCTTACCTTACTCAACTGCAGGCGAATCTAATTGGGCTTGCTCGGTGGTCTTCCCAGATGACAAGCTACTAGACCTGCCACTGTTTGATTACCAGCTGCAGTGGGGCGAGACCCTTAAGTGGCTCTTAGGTGGTTATTTTAAGGGCTTCAATTGGCCCCCAGTTTGGATGGCCATCCTCTCCACACATCCCACCCAGAGCTTAATCGGAGGAATTGGAAAGACAACAGAATCTCCAGCCCACACCCTCCCACCCAATTACACTGCAGAAAACAAGATGATATGGTGTTGAAAATGTATTAGAAATAAATGAGTCAGATTGAACAGAAAATGTATATTATTCAGGTTAAAATAATAAAATAGAGAGAACATGGAAAAATGATGGGCGGCTCAGTGGTTAGCACTGCTGCCTCACAGCTCCAGGGATCTGGGTTCGATTCCCGGTTGAGTCACTGTCTGTGTGGAGTTTGCACGTTCTCCCCGTGTCTGCATGGGTTTCCTCCGGGTGCTCCGGTTTACTCCCACACTCCAAAAATATGCGGGTTAGGTACATTGGCCATGCTAAATTGTCCCATAGTGTCCCGGGATGTGCAGGTTAGAGGGATTAGCAGGGTAAATATGTGGGGCCATGGGGATAGGGCCTGGGTGGGATTGTGGTCGGTGCAGGCTCGATGGGCCGAATGACCTCTTTCTGCACTATAGGGTTTCTATGATTCTATGATGATTCTATGATGAAAAGAGAAGGCAGGATTTTTTTTTGTTTAACCTTGTGTAAGTCACATTTATTTTTAAAGCATTTAGTTAGTATTACAGAACTAGTGCAGGTCTTAACATTTGTTGTTCCACTGCCATCATATTGGTATTTTTCCATCACTGCATCACTTAAATGTGAGACACCAGCTAAATTGTGATTTCTCAGAACTCCCAACAAACTAACGGTTAATATCAATAATCACTTCCACCCCATGCTCGTTATTAAACCTATATGAAGGTATAACCTCAGGGTCACATCCCCACCCCCAACTCCAAAATAAAATTGTCTGTCAAGGAGTTTTAAAAAATGTACTGATTCTATTACTGCAGTTACAAATAGACAGCCGCTAACTTAATAAATCAGCAAGTAGTATCAACCATTCTGGGGGAATGATGTGACAAATGCTGACATATAATCTGGAGGAGGCATTAATGGTCTAAACTACCCCCTCCCCCCATGGCTGTGCTGAGTTTTTTATATGGGAAGTAGGTGTGAAATATCTGTTCAGTCCAAAGGACATAGGGAGGTAGCTTGGGGTGCTCAAGCTTAAAGGGGCACACTATCAGAACAGTTAATCAGTTTGACTGCAAGTAATTACCAATACCATTTACATCTCAATTAATCGTAATTGCTAAATTGAAATTCTCCCTTTACAGTGTTTAAAAGAGATTGTGGTAAATAATTTAATTTATACATTCCTGATAATGTTAAAATTACCAGTTGAAACCATAATATCATCAAATACAAAGCTTGGGTATCATACTCCAGTGGAAAATAGGATTTGCATTCAGTTTGTTCAGAGCTAGATTTATCAATGATGAAGTTTTGTTTTGTAGCTGTGGTTCCTTTAAGGATTACTGTCATTCAGAATTAGACCGCATTCTCGGAGTTTTACTAAATGTACCTGTGAAGCAAATGTTATAGAATTTCAAATTAAAAGTAGGAAACCGTTATCAGCGTTATGTTGTGATTCATATTTATAATCTTTGCACCAGATGAAAGGAAATGATGCAACTTTAGAGTGCTTTAGAACGTTGATTAAAAACTGTACTGTTTTTTAAAAAAATGAGTTTTTTGTGGAAAGCCACTACAGCAGAGGTCAGGATTTTAAATGTGAACACATGCTATGAAGGAAGCCATGCAGGAATTTAAAAAAAAAATCTTCCTTGTTTTGTTGGTTTAGATTCTGAAAGAAGCTTTTGTACGTAAAGATGTAACTTGAGCCGAGGCCTGGAGCTATGCCCTGTGGTACACAGGCCACTATTTCTGCCCCAGTACCAAACTAACAAGCCTTGTATCTCCAACCTGACACTGGCTTTTGTGAGAAATAATTTACTTTAACCATGGTTTTAAAAAAAGCTCCATTGTGTCATTGCACCACAGTTAGTTAATAGGAATGATTGAATATTGCTCGTCATGATAACATATTGAGATCTGTTTAAAATATGATGTTGGTATTATTTCAGCCTTTGACGCCACATTCGGTAATGTTGTTCGGAAATTGCCCACTTTATTTCCCAGTCCTATCTGTTTCCCTCTTGCTGATTTTATTTGTTAATATTTCCTAACCAGCTCCATTGATTACCATGTCAGGCCGACGGGAGGAGAGTTACATTGATCATTCAGAGCTGAGGGAAACATTCACTTTGGCCCAAAAGGCCACAGTTTCCTTTGCTTCCCTGAGAAACTTACAGAAAAACTATTCAGTGTGGGTTGTTTTGTTTTTTTTAAAAAAAACAGCAATGTCAGGAGAGCTATTAGACTGCTTATCTGTCTTTCTACTTTGGCACGTGAATACTCCCAGCTCAGCATGCCATGTGTCAAATCTATCATTTGATATGTCAGCAACCATAATTCCCTCTTTTGTCACCAATTTTGACCAAAGGATGAAAAATTGCTGTCACACACCAGCAAAAATATTGCAGAAAAGGGCAAGTCTGTCTTTAGGTGTAAGCCAAGGTGAAACACAGGGAAACTCTCTTTAGATTAGGTCTGAGCTGAGAGAATATTGATCTGTATGCTGAAAATTGTTGATCTCTGGGAACAGGAGATGACAAATGGTGGCAAACAAAAAAATCGAGTCTCTCCAAGGACAATCCAGCTGTACTGTGTTGACTGGAAGTATCTGTTTAGTATTAGTAGAACCTACTTGCCCCCAGCAGGAATTGAACTTGGCTTCTGCCAAACATTTTTTTCTTGTCTGTGGCTTTCCATTTCAATCTCATTTCCTCGCTGTTATGTTTGACTTGGTTTTATGTGAGCTAACGTTTTTGTATTATGTGAATAAAATGTATTGGATTAATTGGAGTCACTATAGTAAGAATGCTAAGGCACTGATTTAGTGCATTTATTAAAAAGGAACCAAAATCTTCACTGTAAATTTGAGAACATTACATGGTGGGAGTTTTTAAACAAAATGCAAATGATCATTAAAATGCAATGATTATATATTGTCACACTAAAATAATCAGGAACCATTATTGATTAATGATGCAGTAATCAAAATGCAATTATCTTCCTCCCAAGTTTATCCACTGTTTATTAATTTCAAAGGCATATACGGTATAATTTTGCTTAATTTTGACCAGGTGTTTGATAAATACTTAGACAATAGTGTTTTGACTATACACATGTTATACAAGACAAATGTTACAGGATCTGAAGTGATGTATCATGAGAATCATGTGTTGTTACCCAAAATGTCACTGAGTAACTATTCAGCTATAAAATTTGGGAGTGACTGCAGCTGTAATCAATTATGTGGTGGAAAAACAAAATCCCAACCCCTTTTTAACTATTCTGTTGAAAAATAGACGTTAAAATAGTCAGAATATTTGAATTAAAAATTTATTTAGAGAAAGGTAGAATTGTGAATGACACTGTTGAAATATGGCTGTAGGTAAGATTTGAAGAGAAGGACATAATGAGGGGAACTCCCATGTGATAAAAATGATTTAATTGCAGAGGGTAGTGGAGATGACTGGATAATCTATTATAGCGATAATGAACTTATGTAATCATGGCTTGGGTTTGGGGAGATGTTAACTTATACACAGTTATGCCACTAAATTTGCAAAATATCTGTCGATTTTCTCTCATGCATGCTATTCTGAGATTTATTTTGTAATAATTAGCAGATTTCCTGTGGTATTGTTATCGTTTACAACGAATTTGAGGACATATTGACTTACAGTAATGATGTCAGGAAAGTGTGACAGAGAGAAAACAGAAAATAAATGTGGCACTTAGAGGAAGTGTGTGATACACGCAAGACTTTTCATTTGTAATCAGTGGATCTCCTGTGATGTTGCTCATATTGAGTCAAAGGAAACAGTATTTTATAACAATAAGGGTGTCATCAACAGAGTGTGAGTGGAAACGTCTTGTAGAAAGTAAGCATGACCTGAGGAAATGTGCTCGATGTATAAGGCATTTGATATAATAAAACACTTCTCAATTTTAGCCTTTGAATCTAATTGCTGTCGGCTGAAACAGACTCTCAATGCTAAGATTGCCATTCTGAACATAAGTCTCTTGGCCAATGAGCAAATCCAAGTAATTTGCATTGTCCACAGATGACCATAGGCATCTCTTTCAATCAGAGAGAGACAATAGATTGTACAGCCTGACAGGCAGAACTCCACAAGCGTGGGGCAAGATGAAGAGTCAGGCCCCCATGAACTACCACAGTCGGTACAGGGATTGAACCTGTACCGTTGGTGTCTCTCTGCAACTGAGTTAACTGACATCCCAATCGATGTGTTAGAAGTGGAATGAGCAGGTTTACAGATTACTGTGTTTTCAGTTTCAATGACCCTCAGATTCTCAAACCATTGAGACTTTGTCACACATAAGAACATTGGCTTAATTCTGAATGTCCAGCATATTATGTACGTGAAGCTAAGAAACTGGCTTTGATTTGCAGATTTGATCCAATCTTGCATAAATCAGTCTGATCCAAGTTTATGAATTGCAAACTGAATTACTTGAACCTTTCTTCTGACTAAAATTAAAACTTCCCAATGCATCTAGCCTGAGTAATTGACTTGGCTATATGTACTATTAATCTCTGAAAATTACTGTTTTTGATTTAACTCTCAAATCATGATTTAGTTCTTTAGGATCCCATACCATTTGACCTTGTTTGTTTTTTAGAATATGGTGTCTAGTATTACATTCATTCTAAGTCCTGCAGGCCTCCACTACACACATTGCATATTGTGACAATTGTCACTTGAGGCTATTATTTTTTCCAAGAACACCCTGTGTTCGCATTCTAATAGACCTTACAGTCTCACAGTTTGGGTTTGCCAACTTCCTTCACTTTTGGGCGGATCTATTTCTGGAGACATTACAGTTGAAGGGATGATTTTCACTGATGTGATATTCTGAGAAGGGTATGAAATCTTAACTGTTTCTATTATAAGAAATTATTTCCCCAAACTGGAAAAGAAAACAATGTTAAAGAAAAAAAAGATCAGCTTTGGTCAAGACTAGTCTTTTGGTTGGCTTTTGACCTGGGTCTGTGGAACACATTTTTATATCTCTTAAAATCTGAAACCTAAGTTGATCATTTCTTTTAGCTGCAAGTATATAATTGTTGTTTCTATCCGGCTGCCTATAATGCTTTGTAGTCTATTTGAACATTGGTCCGCTGACTGTCTGCAGCATGTCTGGAATTTTATTTCAGATCATATGGTGGGATTTATTTGCATTCTGTTTCTGGCCATTAGATGGCTGCATTCAATTACAACACGTATCATTCAACAACCAATTGTAAAGGATGCTATACCCATTCCTGCACAAGTCCAACTAATGTATGGCAGGTGTAAGGCTAAATTCTCCAATGTCACACTCCCTGTCGGGAGCTACAGTTGAAATAAGCACAGATAAAGGAGCATTGGAAACACAGTTTCTTCGCTCTACCATCAACCCACCCTTCCATCAAGCATTGATGTTTGAAGCTGGAAATAAAAGGCTGGAATTTTATACCCCCACTGTGAACAGGCTGGGAGTCATGATAGAGATACACAGGGTAGCTTTTTTTCACCTAACAGTTCGCCTCTAGTTTGTCAAGGTGGTCCAAAGATATGTTGGAGGAATGGATGATGCCCTCAGGATGAAGGCATCATGGCCACTGCCAGGATAATGGGCATTCACTAATGTGAATGTTTGGTTGCATGTAATTGCAAGTTGATGGAGTGGTTGTCCTTGTGTTTGTAGTAAACCTCCCTGTTTACATGTGGGACTGGTGGAGCGATATTCATGTAGTTATTGATTCCCAGCACCCTGGGAATGCTGCTTCCCCGGCAAAGCCACGTTCTTGTAAGAAGATAATGAAGACCCAACTCTGTTTGGATATGATGCCTGCTCCCTCCTGGAAGGAACCTCATGCACAAAAATTGAGCGCAACTGTGACCTTGACGGCCCCTGGCAATGTACTCCTCACCTTTCTGAATCATCGAGCCTCAGCCATTGCTCCATATCCCTGTTCTGTTGCAACCCAAGGGGAATGGCAAGTATAGCCCCCATACCTTTAGCAGATTTTCGGCATATAGGGTAGAAAACCTCTCTGAGCTCCTTTTTAGGATGAGCAACACCCCCTTCAGAATCCAACAAGTCACCAAAACCTCTCCAATAGCACACAACAGTACTTCCACAATAATTACAACAAACATAAGACATAAAACAAACAAACATCCCTCCTGCAGCTTAGCATGCTTAACTGGGAGTGTATACCAGTGGACATTAACCAGACCTGCATGGTTCAAATTGGCCAAATATGTGTCAAACCAGCCTTGGAGGCTGATTGATGTCAGAACCTCCCCATTCTGCATGCTTCTGGTGCATGAATGGGACACTCATGCTAGCTTCCTTATAAGCAAGGGGCACCATACAGGTTGCACCAGAAGTGGCCAGAAGCAGTGCGCCCACTGTTTTCAACTGTTCGAAATTTCAGCCGAATTTTGCAACTTTTGATCTGGATTTGACCAGCCAAAAGCTATCTGGAATAATTATGACTTTCATGTATCATTATTACTCAAAACCTTCTTGAGATAAAGTAAAGTATATTGGCAGCCAATTTCAGCCCTGTTCAGTCTGCTTCATTGGTATTTCACAAACATAGAAACTGCATAAACCTTTCGTAAGAGACCAGAATCAAAGAACAAGGAACAGTACAGCACAGGAACAGGCCCTTCGGCCCACCAAGCCTGCGCCAACATGTGGCACCTTTCTAAACTAAAGATCCTTTTGCCTCTATGTGATCCATATCCCTCTATCCCCTGCCTATTCATGTATCTGTCAAGATGGCTCGTAAACACTCCTATTGTATCTGCTTCTACCATCTCCCCTGACGGGGCATTCCAGGCACTTACCACCCTCTAGGTAAAGAACTTGCCTCTCACATCTCCTTTAAACTTTCCCCCTTTTACCTTAAATCAAATTCCTTAGTAATTGACATTGCTACACTGAGAAAAATACTCTGACTGTCCATTCTATCCATATCACTCATAATTTTGTAAACTTCTATCAGATTGCCCCTCAGCCTCCGACGTTCAAGTGAAAACAGACCAAGTTTGTCCAATCCCCCCTCATCGTTAATGTTTTATATTTTCTGAGCATTCTAAGTAGCATTTTATTGCCATTAGGATCATTATTATTGCTATTGTAGTTTTAGCCTGACAACCAGACAAGAGACTTTCAGGGTAATAATTCAAAAGCAAATTTACCGAGTATGTGTGATTTGATTAGAAAGAGCCATTTTGTGAAGAAAAGTCCTGCAGGCCAAAATCTGTAGTACTGCTGGGGGGTGGCAGAAAGGACATAATGTCAGGACCTACCAGGAGTATTCACTGGGTCTTAAAAGAGGTGGACTGTAGCAGAGCTGAACAGGACAGGGATTCCCCATAGGAGTTCTCATGTTCCTTGCATGATGGAACATCAGTAAGCTGCTACGCTGCATGAAGGCAAGTATGTGCCTGCCAGAGTGGAAGTGGGATCCCTTTGAGCAGCTAGATCTGGAACCCACCACCTTAGGACTGATTTGATTTTGATTTGATTTGATTTATTATTGTCACGTATATTAGTATGCAGTGAAAAGTATTGTTTCTTGCATGCTATACAGGCAAAGCATACTATTCATAGAGAAGGAAAGAACATAAGAACATAAGAACATAAGAAATAGGAGCAGGAGTAGGCCATCTAGCCCCTCGAGCCTGCCCCGCCATTCAATAAGATCATGGCTGATCTGACGTGGATCAGTACCACTTACCCGCCTGATCCCCATAACCCTTAATTCCCTTACCGATCAGGAATCCATCCATCCGCGCTTTAAACATATTCAGCGAGGTAGCCTCCACCACCTCAGTGGGCAGAGAATTCCAGAGATTCACCACCCTCTGGGAGAAGAAGTTCCTCCTCAACTCTGTCTTAAACCGACCCCCCTTTATTTTGAGGCTGTGTCCTCTAGTTTTAACTTCCTTACTAAGTGGAAAGAATCTCTCCGCCTCCACCCTATCCAGCCCCCGCATTATCTTATAAGTCTCCATAAGATCCCCCCTCATCCTTCTAAACTCCAACGAGTACAAACCCAATCTCCTCAGCCTCTCCTCATAATCCAAACCCCTCATCTCCGGTATCAACCTGGTGAACCTTCTCTGCACTCCCTCCAATGCCAATATATCCTTCCTCATATAAGGGGACCAATACTGCACACAGTATTCCAGCTGCGGCCTCACCAATGCCCTGTACAGGTGCATCAAGACATCCCTGCTTTTATATTCTATCCCCCTCGCAATATAGGCCAACATCCCATTTGCCTTCTTGATCACCTGTTGTACCTGCAGACTGGGCTTTTGCGTCTCATGCACAAGGACCCCCAGGTCCCTTTGCACGGTAGCATGTTTTAATTTGTTTCCATTGAGATAGTAATCCCATTTGTTATTATTTCCTCCAAAGTGTATAACCTCGCATTTCTCAACGTTATACTCCATTTGCCATATCCTCGCCCACTCACTCAGCCTGTCCAAATCTCTCTGCAGATCTTCTCCGTCCTCCACACGATTCACTTTTCCACTTATCTTTGTGTCGTCTGCAAACTTCGTTACCCTACACTCCGTCCCCTCCTCCAGATCATCTATATAAATGGTAAATAGTTGCGGCCCGAGTACCGATCCCTGCGGCACGCCACTAGTTACCTTCCTCCAACCGGAAAAACACCCATTTATTCCGACTCTTTGTTTCCTGTCGGATAGCCAGTCCCCAATCCACTTTAACACACTACCCCCAACTCCGTGTGCCCTAATCTTCTTCAGTAGCCTTTTATGGGGCACCTTATCAAACGCCTTTTGGAAATCCAAAAACACCGCATCCACCGGTTCTCCTCCATCAACCGCCCTAGTCACATCTTCATAAAAATCCAACATGTTCGTCAAGCACGACTTTCCCCTCATGAATCCATGCTGCGTCTGATTGATCGAACCATTTCTATCTAGATGCCCTGCTATCTCCTCTTTAATAATGGATTCCAGCATTTTCCCTACTACAGACGTTAAGCTGACCGGCCTATAGTTACCCGCCTTTTGTCTCCTTCCTTTTTTAAACAGCGGCGTAACATTAGCCGTTTTCCAATCAACCGGCACTACCCCAGAATGCAACGAGTTTTGATAAATAATCACTAACGCATCCACTATTACCTCTGACATTTCTTTCAATACCCTGGGATGCATTCCATCCGGACCCGGGGACTTATCCACCTTCAGTCCCATTAGTCTACCCAGCACTGCCTCTCTGGTAACATTAATTGTATTAAGTATTTCTCCTGCTGCCAACCCTCTATCGTTAATATTTGGCAAACTATTTGTGTCCTCCACCGTGAAGACCGACACAAAAAACTTATTTAAAGACTCAGCCATATCCTCATTTCCCACTATTAACTCCCCCCTCTCGTCCTCCAAGGGTCCAACATTCACTCTAGCCACTCTATTCCTTTTTATATATTTATAAAAACTTTTACTATCATTTTTTATATTAATTGCTAGCCTAGCTTCATAGTCTATCCTTCCTTTCTTTATCGCTTTCTTAGTCTCTCTTTGTTGTTTCTTAAATTTTTCCCAATCACTTGTTTCTCCACTATTTTTGGCCACTCTGTACGCAGCTGTTTTTATTTTAATACTCTCCTTTATTTCCTTCGTTATCCACGGCTGGTTCTCCCTTTTCTTACAATCCTTGTTTTTTGCTGGAATATATTTTTGCTGAGAACTGAAAAGGATCTCCTTAAAAATCCTCCACTGTTCCTCAGCTATCCTACCTGCCAGCCTGCTCTCCCAGTCTACCTTAGCCAATTCATCCCTCATCCTATCATATTTCCCTCTGTTCAAACAGAGGACACTGGTTTGGGACCAAACTTTCTCCTCTTCCATCTGAATCAGAAATTCGACCATATTGTGGTCACTAGACCCAAGAGGGTCCTTCACAATAAGATCCTTAATTCTACCTACCTCGTTACACAATACCAGATCCAAAATAGCTCGTTCCCTCGTCGGTTCCGTAACATGCTGTTCAAGGAAACTATCCCGACAGCATTCTAAGAACTCTTCCTCCATTCCACCCTTACCGACTTGAGTCTGCCAGTCAATGTGCATGTTGAAGTCCCCCATGATTATTGCCGTTCCGTTTTTACACGCATCCCTTATCTGCTTGTTTATAGCCCTCCCTACCTCAACATTATTATTTGGGGGCCTATATACCACACCTACTAGTGTCTTTCTCCCTCTACTATTCCTCATCTCTACCCATAATGATTCCACGTTTTGTTCCTCAGAGCCTATGTCATCCCTCAGTACTACCCTGATATTATCTCTTATTAATAGCGCGACCCCACCACCTTTTCCTTCCTGTCTATTCTTCCTAAACGCCTGATACCCCTGGATATTCATCTCCCAGTCCTGGTCACCTTTCAGCCACGTTTCTGTAATGGCCACTAGATCGTACCCACTCGTGCTGATTTGCACCATCAACTCATTTACCTTGTTCCGAATGCTTCGTGCATTCAGGCAAAGTGTCCTTATTCCAGCTTTTATCTGGACCCGCTTTGATGAGTCGCGAACACCCTCTCCCTCTACTCCCTTATCTAAATTACCGCCTTCATTCACTTGCACCCTCTCCTCTACCATTAATTTTGTAATTCCCCTTACCCCTGCATCCTCCACCCCATCAATTAGTTCCTTGATCCGACGGTACAGAATGTAGTGTTACAGTCATAACTAGGGTGTAGAGAAAGATCAACTTAATGCGAGGTAGGTCCATTCAAAGGTCTGATGGCAGGAGGGAAGAAGTTGTTCTTAAGTCAGTTGGTACGTGTCCTTAGATTTTTGTATCTTTTTCCCAATGGAAGAAGGTGCAAGAGAGAATGTCTGGGGTGCGTGGGGTCCTTAATTATGCTGGCTGCTTTTCCGAGGCAGTGGGAAGTGTAAACAGAGTCAATGTATGGGAGGCTGGTTTGCGTGATGGACTGGGCTACATTCATGACTCTGTAATTTCTTGCGGTCTTGAGCAGAGCAGCAGCCACACCAACTGTGATACAACCAGAACTGATGAATTTTTGAATGACCTTTAGGTTGAAGAGGAACTCTTCTGTGACAAGACCAGACCAGACCAGACCATCTTCCTCTGGGATTCCTAGCCTCTTCCCAAGACAGGTACAGGAATGTTTCCCAAACTGTCCACACAAACTTTTAATGGATCACCTGGAAAGTGGATCCAGGTTTACACCAGGATCAAGAACCCACATGATGCCCCTTCCATGTATGCAGCATCTTATTGTTACAAATTCTTTAGCAGGAATACGCTGATACTCTGAGTAAAAGCAGGTGCTACAGACTTGTCAATGTCTTTATTATGTTCCCTTTAATATAATTAAAAGAAGCATAATAAAGATGTATTACCGTTAAAGCAATTCTTAATGGTCGCCTGGTAATGCAGTAATTTGATGCATCAACACACCAAGCCACAGAATGGTAGACAGTGAACCCTCCTGGGATGTCTCAATGATGTTGCTGTCTCAGCTGGAATGAAGGGGTTTCTAATTGTTATCCTCTGAAGAAAATTTAATGAATGGTGGTTGTGCTTTTTATTTTACCAGTGGACATGGGTTTCTTGCCACAGTTTTTAATTGTACCGAAAGACCTGTAAATTCACGAGAACTAACCTGCCATCTTGATAAAATCCAGAATCCCGAGAGAGAGATTTTGGAGGAGACCATCTGGGGACACCAGGCAGGCTCCAGGATTCTCGGAGCCAATATGATCAGCAATCTCCTATTGACCTAAATGGGAACTGCCAATGTAGGTGGGAGAACGAGAGGGTGTCTCAAGATGGAGACGCCTTCTGAAGATCTTTCACATTTTCAAAATAAAAAGTGGCCACGGCAGCCAAGCTATCATTGCAGAGAGGAAAGCCATCTACATGATGGCCTGTGGCTACAACTGTGACCCTCTAGCAATCATGGCTGCCGGGGGTGGGGTGTTAGGGCCAATGAATGGAGATGTTGGTGGACACCGCCCAGTCTAGTGGTGGAAGGCCACCTACATCCATCAGCAGAGATTTGGCTTCAGCACACCTGACATCTGGAAAACTAGATTAGTCAAAAGAATACCCATAGTAGGCCCTGTATTTGGCCTAACTTGCAACCTGGCAGATAGCTATCAACCTGCCTACCCCTACTTGCAACAGCAGCCTCCAAAGCACTCCTCAGGCGGGTACATAGCGGCAGAGCAGCAGGCTCCCCAGTCGTGCAGGATTACCCAGCAGGGCCATCTGTGAGGCTTCTTCCACTGCTGTGAAAACAAATTCCCCACCCTAACCCCAGCAACCAGGGGGGAAACCTCCAAAGATGAGATGTAAATGCTATGTTGAGTGAGTTGCTCCATTGTTCCGGAGATTTCAGCAGTTCTTGGTCAAAGTTGCAGTGGAAAACAAAGAGAGCATTTGCAGAGTTCAGGGACATGATGTTGCACAGAAAGACTGAAAGGCTAATCGTCTTCAGTGATCTGTAGAATTTATAGTTTAGCTGTGAAATTCGAAAATCGAAATGAGTTTTGCTGCAATTTTTTGAAACAATGTTATTGGAATGAAAATCTGTTTTGACAAAGAACAAAGAAAATTACAGCACAGGAACAGGCCCTTCAGCCTACCGACCATGTGGCCCGTCTGAACTAAAACCCCCTACCCTTCCGGGGACCATATCCCTCCATTCCCATCCTATTCATGTATTGTCAAGACGCCCCTTAAAAGTCACGATTGTATCTGATTCCACTACCTCCCCCCGGCAGTGAGTTCCTTCCAGCCACCCACCGCTCTCTGTGTAAAAAATACTTGCTTCGTGCATGTCCTTTAAACATTGCCCCTCGCACCTTCAACCTATGTCCCCTAGTTATTGATTCTTCCACCCTGGGAAAAAGCTTCTGACTATCCAGTGTGTCCATGCCTCTCATAATCTTGTAAACTTCTATCAGGTCGCCCCTCAACTTCCATCGTTCCAGTGAGAACAAACCAAGTTTCTCCAACCTCTCCTCATAGCTAATGCCCTCCATACCAGGCAACATCCTGGTAAATCTTTTCTTTGCTCTCTCTGCGGCCCTACATTCTTCTGGTAGTATGGCGACTAGAATTGAAAACCATGGGGGGAGTTTTACCATTTTGAGTCTAAGTGCCGGATCTGGGCATCAAATAGATCCGCGCCTGGAATCCTCTTTGCAGCGCGTCCATATGCGTTTTGCCGGCTCCAGCCCGATCCGCGCTGTGTGCGGGGCTTAGCGCTGGCGGACCGATCGGAGCTCTGAACTGCGCATGCGCAGTTCGAATAAAATCTGACAAGCGTGCCCGGGCACAAAAAAAAAGGCAGAAAGCGGCTCTCTGACGGTCATCCTCTGGTCGGGGGGGGGGGGTGGTGTGACGTCTCATCCTCTGGTCGGGGGAGGGTTCCACTGCCTGTCTGCGGCCGATCCCTCCTGGCACCATCACTGGTACACTACGAGCCACAGCCATCTCTCCCGCTCTCTCGCACCTGCAGGGAAGAGTAATCTGTGGCTGGTAGTGTACCAGTGATGGTGCCAGGAGGGATCGGCCACAGACAGGCAGCGGACCCCGCCGACCAGAGGATGACCTGGGTCAGAGAGCCGTTGCAGTCTCTGACCCCGCTCTTCGGAGGCTGCAGCGGCGACTTCAGACTTTTATTTTGCAGGTCGGTAACAGCGCGGACGCGGATCGGGCCAGAAGACGGTAAAGTGGGATTTGGCGGTAGACTTGGGCGCGCGGTTCATTAAGTCGATTTAAATGCATGCAAATGCATTTAAATCGTCGGGCCGCCCAATTCGGACGCGCGCCGGACCCGTGCCCAAATCGGGTGTCGGTAAAGCCGCGATCTGCTCGGATTCAGGTGCAGATCGCGTTAAAGGCCCGATGTCCAACTTTACCGTGATTTCGTGCCCGAAAACGCGCGCGAAGTGTTGGTAAAATCAGGCCCCATATTCCAATTGTGGCCAAACTAAGGTTCTATAAAGCTGCAACATGACTTGCCAATTTTTAAACTCAATGCCCTGGCTGCTGAAGGCAAGCATGCCGTATGCCTTCTTGACTACCTTCTCCACCTATGTTGACATTTCCAGTGACCTGTGTACCTGTACACCCAGATCCTTCTGCCTATCAATACTCATAAGGGTTCTGCCATTTACTGTATATTTCCCATCTGGCATTTCCATGTTGAAAA
This sequence comes from Mustelus asterias, assembly GCF_964213995.1. Classification (NCBI taxonomy): domain Eukaryota; kingdom Metazoa; phylum Chordata; class Chondrichthyes; order Carcharhiniformes; family Triakidae; genus Mustelus; species Mustelus asterias. Next base: position 76,710,694 of record NC_135810.1, read on the forward strand.
TACAAGATGTTGTAATTAATTTTAAAATGTATACCTGATGCGCGACAATCAAGCACGAGGTACAAGGCTTCAGCTATTGAAGGCTTTTATTAGCAAACAATGGAACTAACTAACACGAGTACACCAATTCAGACTGGAGGGGTCCCGCCTGAGCAGAGGGTCTTATACCTCTCCCCAGGAGGCGGGGCCCGACCGGGATGTGCCATAACAACATCTACCACAGGTAAACACCCTAACCCAACAACATTGGAATAACCCCACAGTGGTAACCAACGATGGTTCACCACATTCACCCCTCCTTTAAAAACAAAGGCCGGCGGGGTGCGAAAAACAGGTCACATATATACAAAATTCACAAGTCCAGACGGTCTGGAGGACCGCACCGTCACTGTGATCTCCTCAACACCGGTTGCAACACCGGAGCAGGTGCTTGCGGTGGCGTTCTCTCCAAAACAGCGTCCGGCTGTCCCCTCGAGGACTCCCGGGCCGGTTGACCCTGGTGAGGCGATGGTGCAGGGGATCCTGGAACCTTCTGTGGTGGCGCCGATCTCCGAGTCTCAGGCAAGCTGTACATGGGAGTATAACTGTTATGCACTGGTCCCGGTGCTGACCGCGCCACGTCTGGGGAAGAAATAAGTGATAGGGGATTCGTGACAGGGGGTATGGGAGCGACAGGAGTTGCTACGTCCCCTGCGGGCGCCAGGTCTCGAATCGAGACTGTGTCCTCTCGCCCGTCAGGATATGCCACATAGGCATACTGAGGGTTGGCGTGGAGGAGTTGGACCGGTTCGACCAAGGGGTCGGACTTGCGGGCCCTCACATGTCGCCGCAGAAGGACGGGTCCTGGGTACGTCAACCAGGCTGGTAAGAAGATCCCCGGGGACGACTTCCGAGGGAATGAGAACATCCTCTCGTGGGGAGTAGCATTGGTTGCCGTACACAGGAGGGAGCGAATGGAATGAAGCGCATGTGGAAGGACCTCCTGCCAACGGGAGACTGGAAGGCCCCTGGATTTCAGCGCCAGTAGGACAGCCTTCCAGACTGTAGCATTCTCCCTCTCCACCTGTCCGTTACCCCTAGGGTTGTAGCTCGTGGTTCTACTAGAGGCAATCCCGTATGAGAGCAGGAATTGCCTCAAGTCGTTACTCATGAACGACGAGCCCCTGTCGCTATGTATGTAGCAGGGGTACCCGAACAGGGTAAAAAGATCACTGAATGCCTTAATCACTGTGGCAGTCGACGTGTCCGCACAGGGGACAACAAACGGGAACCGGGAGTATTCATCTATTATATTGAGAAAATAGACATTCCGGTCCGTTGAGGGAAGGGGGCCCTTAAAATCCACACTCAGCCTCTCGAAGGGGCGAGTGGCCTTGACCAATTGTGCCCGGTCCGGTCGATAAAAGTGCGGTTTGCATTCCGCGCAAATCCGACAGCTTCTTGTTACTGACCTGACATCCTCCACCGAGTAGGGCAGGTTGCGGGCTTTTACGAAGTGGTAGAGTCGGGTGACTCCAGGATGGCACAGGTCATTGTGGAGGGCCTTCAAGCGGTCCTCCTGCATGATGGCGCATGTTCCGCGCGAGAGGGCATCCGAGGGCTCATTGAGCTTCCCTGGACGATACATAATATCGTAATTATAGGTGGAGAGCTCAATTCTCCACCGCAAGATCTTATCGTTTTTGATCTTGCCCCTCTGCGTATTACTGAACATAAACGCCACGGATCGTTGATCCGTGATCAGGGTGAACCGCTTCCCCGCCAGGTAATGGCGCCAGTTTCTGATGGCCTCCACAATGGCCTGAGCCTCCTTCTCCACCGCTGAGTGCCGAATTTCGGGACCTTGAAGGGTGCGGGAAAAAAACGCGACGGGCCTGCCTGCCTGGTTTAGTGTGGCGGCCAGGGCGAAATCCGATGCATCACTTTCCACCTGAAAAGGGATGGATTCATCCACCGCGTGCATCGTGGCTTTCGCAATGTCGCTTTTCAAAGCCTTGAAGGCCAATTGGGCCTCCGGCGTGAGTGGGAAGGTCGTGGACTTGATGAGCGGACGGGCTTTGTCCGTGTAGTTGGGGACCCACTGCGCATAATACGAAAAGAAGCCGAGGCATCTCCTCAGTGCTTTTGTGCTAGCGGGCAAGGGAAGTTCAGTAAGGGGGCGCATACGGTCTGGATCAGGGCCGATGACCCCGTTTTCCACCACGTATCCAAGGATAGCTAACCTGCGCGTACGGAATACGCACTTCTCCCTGTTATAGGTCAGATTCAGGCGAGATGCAGTGCGCAGAAAGTTTTGGAGATTCGTGTCATGGTCCTGCTGGTCATGGCCGCAGATGGTGACGTTATCCAGGTACGGGAAGGTAGCCCGCAACCCGTTCTGGTCCACCATTCGGTCCATAGCACGCTGGAAGACCGAGACCCCATTGGTGACACCAAATGGAACCCTAAGAAATTGGTATAGACGACCATCCGCCTCAAAAGCCGTGTATTGTCGGTCCTCTGGGCGGATGGGGGGTTGATGGTAGGCGGACTTAAGGTCTATGGTGGAGAACACCCGGTACTGCGCAATCTGATTGACCATATCAGATATGCGCGGGAGAGGATACGCATCCAGCTGCGTATAACGGTTAATGGTCTGACTGTAGTCGATGACCATCCGAGGTTTGTTCCCGTTTTTAACCACCACGACCTGCGCTCTCCACGGACTAGCACTGGCCTGTATGATCCCTTCTTTGAGGAGCCGCTGAACCTCAGATCTGATAAAGATCCGGTCTTCAGCGCTGTAACGCCTACTCTTAGTAGCGATGGGCTTGCAGCCTGGTACCAGATTCTTAAATAAAGAAGGTGTGGTGATCTTTAGTGTGGAAAGATTGCATGCGGGGCGCTTTGGGCAATTTGGAGGCTGCGGCTGATTCCCTACTGCCAGTGAAGGGAGTGGCCCACCGTACTGTAGGATCACACTCTTCATGTGGACCATAAAGTTTAGTCCGAGGAGAATAGGCGCACAAAGGTGCGGTAACACAAGGAGCCTGTATCGCTCGTAAATTGTGCCCTGCACCTCTAGGGTTACCATACAACGTCCTTGGATCGGTACAGACCGGGACCGTGATGCCATGGAAATTGTCTGTTTGGCAGGTAGAACCCGGAGTCCACACCTTTTTGCAGTGTCAGGGTGAATAAAACTCTCGGTGCTCCCACTGTCAAACAGACAATACACAGTACGACCATTTACCTTGATGTTCATCATGGAACAGTCAAGTCTGTGATGCTTCGTCTGGTCCAGAGAGATCGACGCCACCGTTGGCCCCTGGGCGTCACTGCATGCAGCCGAGGTTGATACCGAGGACCCCTGCTGGTCGCTCCTGGTCGTCGTCGACCATGATGGCCGCCCCCATGAATCGCACGTGGGTGAGGGCGCCAAGCGTAGCGACTCCTGGTGGTCTTCCTCCTCCTCCGTCAGCCACGATGGCGCCGTCCTGGATTCGCACGTGGTTGGGCCTCGCGGGTACCGCGACGTCGAAGGAGATTGTCTCCGCTCTGGAGGGTCACAGGCTGCACTGCCGTTCTTGGGCTTCGACCTGCAAACTTTAGCATAGTGCCCCTTTTTACCGCACTGACTGCAGATCGCCGTTTTTGCAGGACACTGTTGCCGTGGATGCTTGGCTCCGCCGCAAAAATAGCATCGCTGGCCGCCTGGAGCTGCCGCCGTCGTTGGATCGATATGGGAGCGCGAGCCCGTGGGGCGAGGAGGGATTTGTGCTTGCTCCTGCCACGTTGTCTCCGCGTGGTCTTCGGGGTACAGAGCCAAGCTTTTCAACGCTGCCTCCAGCATCTCAGCCATCTCCATCGCTTGGGTCAAGTTGAGGTTCCCTCTCTCTAATAGCTTAAGCCGGATGTACGAGGACCCTACCCCTGCTACGAACGCATCTCGGGCGAGGTCGTACATATATTGCTCAGCCGACACATCTTTGCAGTCGCAGCCCCTGGCAAGTTGCAAGAGCTCATTGGCGTAGTCCTCCATGGTTTCGCCCGACTGCCGACGTCGTGTAGCGAGGAGGTAACGAGCGTGGATCTCGTTGGGTGGTCTCGTGTATCGTTTCTTCAAGAGCTCGATGGCCCTCGGGTAAGTGGTGGCCGCACAAATCGCAAGATAGACCGTGTCGCTTACCCTCGCGTGGAGGACCTGGAGTTTGTCGTCGTCCGTAGTAACAGCTGCAGAGACTGCCAGGTAGTCCTCGAAACACTTCCACCAGTGGTCAACGGTGTTAGAGGCACCGACCGCACGTGGGTCCAACGTCAGACGCTCTGGTTTTAATATTTGTTCCATACTCCCTTTACTGTCGAGAGTTTTATGTTTGCTAATAAAATTGATGCGCGACAATAAAGCACGAGGTACAAGGCTTCAGCTATTGAAGGCTTTTATTAGCAAACAATGGAACTAACTAACACGAGTACACCAATTCAGACTGGAGGGGTCCCGCCTGAGCAGAGGGTCTTATACCTCTCCCCAGGAGGCGGGGCTCGACCGGGATGTGCCATAACAACATCTACCACAGGTAAACACCCTAACCCAACAACATTGGAATAACCCCACAGTGGTAACCAACGATGGTTCACCACAATACCTTAAGTTTCTAACAGACCAAGGTTTCAGAGCAAACATGAGCTTTGATACTTTGCAGAAAACTATTTGACCTCTAAGTCAATTTCCTTCATTCCTTTACTGAGGCATGGTTCTATAATCATTAGGAGCCCTCCGATATTTTATTCATGCACTTCCTTCAATTCCACAGGCTTGATTCAATGTATATAGTACATTGCCATGTGCACCTGTAAGTTCTAGATAGCAACAGGAACAGCAATTCTTGCTTATTTTCCTCTCCCTAATCCAGATTGTTGCAGTGAACTGGAGTTTTCCTGCTTAGCTCAACCAAGTCAGTATCAACTAGTGATGAAAAGTTTATTTATTATTGTCACAAGTTGGTTTACATTAACACTACGATGAAGTTACTGTGAAAATCCCCTAGTCGCCACACTCCGGCACCTGTTTGGGTACACCTGAGGGAAAATTTAGTATGGCTAATGCGCCTAACCAGGCTGTCTTTCGGACTGTGGAGGGAAACCAGAGCACCCAGAGGAAACCCGTGCAGACGCAAGGAAAATATGCAGAGTTTGCACAGACAATGACCCAAGTCGGGAATTGAACCCAGGTCCCTGGCGCTGTGGGGCAGCAGTGCTAACCAATGTGCCGCCCCTGTGCTTGTTCTCTCAGAGGGGTAAGTGTTAGGGATCTGGTGTGTTTAATTTGGCAATCTAGAAATTGGAGCATCCTGTGTCCTTTCTTTGGGAAACTTCCCAAATTAGGCTTCCTAAATTTTGAATTTGGCAATCAAAAAGAACACACCATCTAGAGGTATATCACCTACCAAGTTGGTGTAGGCAAGACAAAAATCACTGTCCTGAAACAGGCCTTAGCTACTTTGCATCTGCCAATAAAGGGCCCACTGCTTGTTTAAAGTTCTCAGTATGATATTGGATTGCCCTGAAGCAACCACCACTGCATGCTGAAAAAATTAGATGTACAGATGGCTGAACAGGAGTTTCTGAAAGAAACTGCTGCTGGCTCCTATCAACGAGGTAAATATTTTTAAAATAATTACCGGAAATACTTTCAAGCAGAAATGCTCCTCATTTGACCTCCTCACCTGATCTACTGCTTGTCAATATTATTGGCAATTACATTGTTAAGGTTTAATGGTAATTCCATTATTAAACAAGTGATGAATATTTGTACATCTAGAAATGGGGATAGTTTTTTGTAATTGTTTTTCAAAATAATATAAATGGGGATAGCTGGGACACTGGTGGGGTGGAGGAGCACTAACTCTGCACTAAGTCAATAAACTCTGTCTGCATGGAAAGGTCTTAGTTTTGATTTCACCAACTGGCTTGGTTCCGCATTATACTATCAACTACCACTTACGTAATTATCACAATGGACAGCTATCCTATCTGACCTCCCATGTCACCACCAACTGGTATACACCCTCCCAGCCACAAATACTCTCCCAACCCGATCTCTCCTCCCCCCTGACCTAATCATTTGCCCTCTGTCCCAATCGTTTGTCCTCTGTCCCATTCTTGATCTTTCCGACAGCTTTCATTTCACCTTTAATGACCGATTTGAAGGCTATTCTTGGCACCATGATCCGAGCTTTGTTTCCATTTCACTGATGGGCTCCCTGAGGATACCAATTGTTGTATGGATTTGATTTGATTTATTATTATCACATGTATTAGCATACAATGAAAAGTATTGTTTCTTGTGCGCTATACAGACAGACCATACCGTTCATAGAGAAGGAAATGAGAGAGTGCAGAATGTAGTGTTACAGTCATAGCTAGGACGTAGAGAAAGATCAACTTAATGCAAGGTAGGTCCATTCAAAAGTCTGATGGCAGCAGAGAAGAAGCTATCCTTGAGTCGGTTGGTATGTGACCTCAGACTTTTGAATCCTTTTCCCGACGGAAGAAGGTGGAAGAGAGAATGTCCTGGGTGCATGGGATCCTTAATTATGCTGGCTGCTTTGCCGAGGCAGTAGGAACTGTAGACACAGTCAGTGGATGGGAGGCTGGTTTGCATGATGGATTGAGCTGTAGCTCATCAATTCAATGATCATAAGGCCTAATCATTAGCACACAGGGATTGTTTTGTTGTTTTGGATATGCTTAAATTTCTAGACTAGCATCTGCACAACGGAGACTTGATTTCTGCAAAGAAAGCTGGGTCAGTTCCTATGGTAGACACCCTGACTGAAATTTCAATTTTTGCAGAGGTGAGACCTCAGTTGATATGGAGATAGATTTCAGATACCTAAGACAGCTATCTGAGGCTGCTGAAAGAATGAGTTTGGACCAAACACTGCCACTGCACCACTGGCACCTGAGATATCACAGGGGAGTCAGAGGCCTGGAACCCATGAGAGAAAGGAAGGGAGATCCTCTTTCCAGAGGTTGGCAGGAGAAGACTTCTCCGTTCAGCATAATTGAACGGAATTCTCCCTTTTTGAGACTAAGTGCTATGATGGGGGTGGAATTTCCTGCTGGGGAAACTGGCAGAGAAACAAGACAAAAGCTCTAGCCCCAACCTTATTAATTATGCATCCAGATGTTTTACGCTGTATTCGGTGACAGGGCAGGCCTGGATGGCATTTAGTCCACCATCGTATCTGGGTGCCATATTGAAAAGATGTCCAACTGACCCACTATTGAAGAAAGAAAGCGAACCTCCTAAAAATGGCCACCCCCAGGAAAAGTTCAAAAAGTTTACAGAGATGGGGCTTGAACATGCCCTTCTCTACTTTAATTGGCCTCTTTAGGAGAGTGGGCAAAATTGGAGGCCCCTGCTTTCCCTTGCCCCCACAAAGATCAGAGATGCCAGAAAGGGAAATGAAATTTTAACTGCACAAAGTTGCCACTCTTTTTTTTCTTCTGCCCAGCTCCCTTCCAATCTGAATCAGGCCAAGGAAATCTGGCCCCAAATTAACCAATGGGTGATGGTGTTGGGTGATTTCATGTGCCTTATTCTGGCTCTTAAAAATTCTGGAGGAATCTTGTCAGTATTTTTGGAAAACATGACAGCCATCTATCCCAGTTTTTGATACACTGTTGTACCTGGGATGTTCATGAGTTCCAATCGTTGGCTCAGAAATTGACTGAAAATAGGCTACTTCCCATCTCTGAGAAATTTGGAGTCCACATTGACTTATTACACAGCCACCTACATAGTCAGTTTGATGCATTTTCCAAAACTTCTGATAAAAGAGCATGGACAAAGCAATTGCTAATGATTAACTCTGATGCTGAACATTAGTGTTGGCATCTGTCATTGATGCCTGCTGTCTATTAAGGTCTCAAACTCACAAAGCGTCTAATGACTAGCTAATGACTTAGGGTGGAAATCTGCACCGCAACTTGATAATGAAGAGGTGACTTGGTCGAAACCTTTAGGATCCTAAGGGGGTATTGACAGGGTGGATGTGAAAAGGATGTTTCCTCTTGTCAGAGGATCTAGAACACTAGTGGTCACTGTTTAAAAAAAAGGGGTCACTCATTTAAGACAGAGATGAGGAGAAATTTCTTCTCTGCGTCTCTGGTACTCTCTTCCACAAAAGGCAGTGGAAGTAGTGTCTTTGAATATTTTTAAGGCAGAGCTAGATAGATTCTTGATTAACAAGGGGTGAAAGGTTATCGGGGGGATGATGGGTTGAAGTTTCATTTCGATCGACCATGTTCTTACTGAATGATGGAACAGGCTCGATGGGCCAAGTGGCCTACTTCTCCTAATTTGTATGTCCATAAGCTGGGCAGTTAAAATTTGCTGGGACTCTCTTTGTTCAGGGTATCGGGATATGCCATCTGTTTCTGGCCACTCCCTCCCAACTCTGTTCCTACCCCACCAATAACCAACCCCATACCTGAGTTAAAATTGAGCCCTGTGCAAATTTGGGACCACAATTACCCATTTTGTTACAGTTTGTGTTTTATTGAAATTCTGAATATTTTTCCCAATCATTAAAAATTGGAGTGCTGTATATTTTAAATCTTAGTGTTTTGATCATGTAAAATCCAACACAAGTAAAGTGCAGGAATTTTGTCAACTTCATTATTAAATATTGTTTTAATGCCTTTACAATTTTATTTGGATTTTCCTCTGATTGACACCTTTTCACATATTTACAGTGCAGCCACCTATGTGTACATGCTTATTTCTAATTTACTATGTTGAATAAAACAAAATCCCTGATTATTGTTTTGTAATATGATTGATACAATGGATGTAGATGTAAGATGTGTATGAGTTTTGTGAAAACCTAGTGCGGTATTACATTAATACTGGCAGCATGCGCGTAGAATATTAGATAAACTTTCCGCGATGGCAGGCGAGGCGCAATTGTACTTTTCATCAGAATCATTTCAAGCGCTTTGAAATCTCTTGATTGCCTTGGGGAGATTTTAGTTTTGTTCAAGAAAACCATTTTTGCAATTCCTGTCATCTCTTCTCAAACTTCCTGGGCTCTGGTGTTCCAAAGCATCTGTGAAAAGTTATTATTTTTCTTTACAGCTCAACACTGGCCAGACCAAAGGACCAAAGGGATTCGATATCAATGTGATGCCGGTTTGGGAGAAAAATATAACTGGCTCTGGAGTTGTCGTGACAATCATCGATGATGGTGAGTAATCCTCTTTCTAAAGTGCAGCCACTTGAGTTCATCCCTTTTCTCCAAACAAGATGTTTCTGGAGCTTATCATTGCGGATTAAAGTGGGACGTGCTAAAATGGCCATGAGTGGAAAATTCTATTCCTGGTAACTGCCGGGTGGTATGTATGTGCCGTAAGGTGAATATTTTAATATTTATTAACGATCAGCAATCTATCCCCATTTCAGAGAGGATGGGCAGGATTTTCCAGCTGCGCTCATCCCAATGCTGGAAAAGCCCGCCCCAGGTCAGCGAACCTTTTGCATGGTCTGTGTTCCACCCACTACCATTCCCATGGTGAGCGGAACGAACATTCCACCCAAAATGTTTCAGACACATGTCAGGATAGGAACCTTAACCCAACAAGTTACCCGCAGCTACAAAGCATACTTTGCGATTCAGGCCTCCTGTTTGTCCAAAGTGTTAAATCTCTCATTTTGTAAAATAGTCTCCCATTTTGAACGTGAGAATATTTGGGAATTATTTTAGAACGCCAATGAGTGTAATGGACATAAAGCACACTTCTGTTCAAAAAAGCTCTTATATGCTGTTCATTAGCATTCTTAGCTTTTCTTACAAGTAGTATAAACATTCTCTATGCCAGGTGCTTACTGGATCTGCCACAAAATATGAAATGGAATAGATAGATGCACCTAAACTATGGAATTGCAATTAAGTAAACCATACAGGCACGTATGAAACGCCTTCACCTGGAATATTGGCATAGATCCAAAGGTCAAAGAAGAAACTTCAGTTATGTAATGCCTTTCATAATCTCAGGACTTCCCAGCCATCAGAGTGCTTGTGAAGTTTAGTCAACAGCCAGTTTGCACAGAGCAAGGAACCACAAACAGCAATGTGATAATGACAGCTAACAAATCATCCTATGTTAGTGACATTGGCTGAAGGATAAGTATTGGCTAGAACAAGGGGAGAGAACTACTGAGTCACAGCTGACACCTATATAGGTCTACCACCCAGAACAAGTGAATGCTTTAACTGAGAATACAGCATCACAATTAAATGATTTCTTCCAAAGTCTCTCAAGTCTCAGTACAAGTTCGAAGACATGACTGAATTTTAATTTTGAAACTGAGAATGAGTGGATAGTTTTCACAAGATTGATTTATGCGTGGATCATAATTACAGTAAGAAGCCTCACAACACCAGGTTAAAGTCCAACAGGTTTATTTGGTAGCAAATACCATAAGCTTTCGGAGCACTGCTAGTGCTCCAAAAGCTTATGGTATTTGCTACCAAATAAACCTGTTGGACTTTAACCTGGTGTTGTGAGACTTCTTACTGTGTTCACCCCAGTCCAACGCCGGCATCTCCACATCATGGATCATAATTAGCCATGTAAATCAAAATAAAATCATATTTTATTGCTAGTTATTATTATATATTATAATAAACATTGGTTTTCTTTTAAGATATGTTGGCTCTAGAATTCCTGGGACTTGAAGAGGGTAGTGTTGTGACAAACTGTCATGAGGTGGACTGGAGTTGGGGCAGACCCTGGATCTGCTCGGGTTCACTCTTTAGTGACCCCATCACAAATCCCAGTCCTTTTGCGTGTGAGTCCAGAATATGGCTGCATTTAAATGAACACCAGGGACCTGGTGGCACCTGGGTGTCCTCAGGCTGGCTTGGATAAGATGGGCCAAATGGCGGCCTCTTGAGCTGTATCTTTGCTATGGTTCTATGACCCTGTGAGTACTTTCTGTTCAGCATTACCAGTGGATTGAGGGGGTGAAATGAAGTTCTCACACTCATTTTCAGCTAAGCAATTAATTGCAGAATGACCAATACCATTCCCAAAACAACAAAAGGAAGAAGAGGAACATATTCTTTATTGACCCACAACCCCTGTCCTATAGAGTCCTATGAAACTGAATTCGACAGTGAAATTCCTCTTCGTCACATTTCCTCAGGCAGCCCTAGTTGCTCAAGTCACCTGTTCATAACACTGAAGTTATCCGGACCTAGGATTCCCAAAGGGATTTCTAACAGGATCAAAGGTTTCAGCACTGTTTCGGTGGAAGTTCTGCACTGGCCCAGATCCGCATACAAAATCTCTCCAGGAATTCCAGGGTCCTCACTTTAAATTAGAAATTCCTGACTGGATAAGAATCGATTATGTGTTAAAAACATGAAGTATCCAGTCGCTGCAAACTGGATCATGCAGGGAATGTAGTTAACCAGTGTCTTCATGTTCATGGGAGGTATAATGTTGCTTTTACTCTAGTAACTTGTAAGCAAACCCACTGTCACAGAGGAACTGAATTTTTATAATATACTGGGGACAAGTTTTGTATTACTTTGCTATTCATAATTAAATTGTAAATGTATCATTTATACTCATACTGACAGTGGCACTAAAGAGGAACTCTTCCACCTCCAGAGCTTTGAATAATTACATTTGGGTGCAAGGAAGAAATTTGTGGGAATGCGATATTTTGAGATTGTGGGGGTGATCTTCCCAGAATTTGGTAATGTGTCAGTTCTGGCGAGAAAAATCGAGTGATTCCTGCCGACGGTTCCGGCATAATTTTTGACCAAGTCTTGAGCCTGATTAACCAAAACTTTTGTGGCCACAAGAATCACGCCGCGCTCACCTCAACCCTGTCATTTTGTGCTGTCAAGCTCAGCGGACCCACGCACCCAGCGGTACATTCCTGTGGAGTGTGAGAATGGCTCTGCTATGTCTCTCCCACACTGAGGACAGAGTAAAAAAGCCCTGCTGGAGGCGACCCCAACCACCCCTCCTGAGAACCTGTTCATGGAAGAAGCAAATCCTCCCCCGCCCCGCCATCCATCCAGCCTACAGTGGTTCAATTTTGCATCTCTTCACCTGAGCGGCAGAGGCCCAGGGACTGTCAAGTTGCTGATTGGCTGCCCATCTCAGCTGTAAGATGAAAGTGAAAACCAGGCTACATACTTAGAGGGGCTCCAGTGTCTGAGATTATTTATTCCAGCTTTGACGAAGCCCATGATGAACTCCATACCTGTTCATTGGCTGGGCACACGTAGCTCTCTGTTAGGCAGGAGTCAGACATCTTGCTGAGGATGAGAGCAGCATCATTTTGTCCTTGCTGCACGTCACCAAGTCAGCCCAATGGCTGCAGCTCCCAGCCCTTGAAAGCATGCAACATAACAATCAGATAATGCTGGCACTACATCATTGGTTTGACCTTACACCCAGTGTAGGTGACCTCACCACCTGCTACTCCCGCTCGTCCCTGAAATGAGAGGCAATCAGGGCAGTCCTCGCTCATCACCCAATTCTGGCCCTGTCCACCCCAGCATTCTTCCTCCTCCTCGCCATCGTCAGGCCCGCTGCCCTCCTCAACATCTTCCTCATCTGAGGACATCTGGCGCTCCCCTTCTCCTCCAGATCAAGATTGCCTCCTCTCTGCAGTGCTAGGTTGTAGAGAGCACAGCAGTAATGCAGGAGACCCACTGGGGGCTGTACTGTAGGGCTTCACAGCATTCACCCTCCCCCAAGTGAGATGGTCTTTATGCCTCTTGAGCTCTCCATCACTGATAAACCACACCCACACTGCCCTGGCAGCCTGGCCTCTCCCAAAGCAAGACCCCAGGACCTCGTGGTTGCACCCAGTACTGTCCCTCTGTTGTGGCCGCTGTCGCCATGTTCACTCTTATGTAGAACTGCTGTACATGAGGCCAGCGAGAGTATTTAATGCAGCCTCAATATCCGGAGTGAATGCTCACCAATGATGTGCTGATACATTCAAATTAGCTTTCCGGCATATTTCACGTCACTCCGCCAGTGAGGTTGGTCAAAGATTGGAAAACGCGATCTCCACAGAGAGATTCACATTTTTCCAAACTCTCCTATTTTGTGCCCGCACTACCATTCCTGCAGACAGAGAGTGTGGGCTCAAGATTCCACCCTATACCTTTTCAGGTTACATAGAACATAGAACAGTACAGCACAGAACAGGCTCTTCGGCCCACGATGTTGTGCCGGGCTTTGTCTGAAACCCAGATCAAGCTATTTCCTCCCTATCATCCCGAAGTACTCCATGTGCCTATCCAATAGCTTCTTAAATGTTCCTAAAGTTTCTGACTCCACTATCCCTGCAGGCAGTCCATTCCACACCCCAACCACTCTCTGAGTAAAGAACCTACCTCGGACATCCTTCCTATATCTCCCATCATGAACCCTATAGTTATGCCCCCTAGTTACCGCTCCATTCAGCCGAGGAAATAGTCTTTGAACGTTCACTCTATCTATCCCCCTCATCATCTTATAAACCTCTATCAAGTCTCCTCTCAACCTCCTCCGCTCCAAAGAGAAAAGCCCAAGTTCCCTCAACCTTTCCTCATAAGACCTACCCTCCAAACCAGGCAGCATCCTGGTAAATCTCCTTTGCACTCTTTCCAGTGTCTCCACATCCTTCTTGTAGTGAGGTGACCAGAACTGCACACACTATTCCAAATGTGGTCTCACCAAGGTCCTGTACAGTTGCAGCATAACCCCACGGTTCTTAAACTCAAACCCCCGTTAATGATCGCCAACACACTATAGGCCTTCTTCATGGCTCTATCCACTTGAGTGGCAACCTTCAGAGATCTATGGATATGAACCCCAAGATCTCTCTGTTCCTCCGCATTCTTCAGAACCCTACCTTTGACCCTGTAATCCACATTTAAATTAGTCCTACCAAAATGAATCACCTCGCATTTGTCAGGGTTAAACTCCATTTGCTATTTTTCAGCCCAGCTCTGCATCCTATCTATATCTCTTTGCAGCCTACAACAGCCCTCCACCTCATCCACTACTCCACCAATCTTGGTGTCATCAGCAAATTTACTGATCCACCCTTCAGCCCCCTCCTCCAAGTCATTTATAAAAATTACAAATAGCAGAGGACCAAGCACTGATCCCTGTGGCACTCCGCTGGTAACCGGTTTCCAGTCCGAAAATTGGGTTGTTGCCCCATCAAGTGATTGTATTGATTACAGACCATGGTCTGTGCAGAGAACAGATTTGTTGAGCTGATTGTCTTTTCCTTATTCTATGCTTTGGGTGCAACCTTACTGCCTGTTCACACCACACTCCCACTGCATCGAAGACGGAGAATTTGGCAACAAACCAAATCTCCCTTCATTGCGACGGGATGGAAATATCCTGCTGGCATGAGCGGTCGGAAAGTTCCAACCTTTATCTTCTTTGAATGGATTTAGAGCAATAAAGTAAACAGAAATTGGGCAGGTGGTCCACTTCTCTGTAGTTTCACCCATCACGTCTGAGAATGCAGCGTCTGGTGTCTAAAGGTTATCAGTACCTACCGGGGCTAAACCACACCAAGTGAAGACCTGGGTTCCTATGTTCTTAGACTTCGGCCTTGAACTTAGAGGACGGGAATTTTTCCAGCCGCGGTCGCCGCAAAACAGGAAAATCCCGTCTGAGGTCAACGGACCTTTGCATGATCTGCCCCCTACCCACCTGCTACGATTCCCGTGGCGGGCACGACAGGAAAATTCCCCCAGAAGCTTAGAAGTTTTAGTGAAAAGAACTGTTGTGGGCTTGTTAACTTGTTCCTTAAAAACAGGTTTGCCGTGACTCTGTCCCACAGATAAATTTATCAATGTAGCCATCTAGCGCTCGAAAAACAAATGCATTGAATATCAATTTCTATTCCATTATTTTCCAGCAAAGAAGTAATAATGCAGAGTGAGAAACTATAAATTATGGAAAAAAGTAGTCCATTTTGTCATCGGGTGATTTGTTTGCAACATTGAAAGGAAAAGAAGTAATCACAGCTAAATATGATATTATTTGCAGTGATTTTGACCCCACTCAGAATTTAGCCTTGATGATGAACCTAATCCATGAATTCAATACTCCACTTTTGTTACATCCAATATCACTGCTTTGTTTCTTCATAGTTGTGAATAAAAAGCAAGGGTCACCCATCTCACTAACTAATGGATTTATTGCTATTAATGCTACATTTACAATCAATTCTAATTATTTCCATTTAGGACCAAAGCTTAACACAAGAACCAATTATATATCTTGGCGACTGTTACTTTAATCGGGTGCATTAGAATGCATATGAATTGTCATCAGCTTAAAAAGCGCGATACAAACCTTGATGATTATTGCAATGCTGTAGTTTCCCCTGTGTATGGTAACTGTGTGAACATTCACAAGCCTACAATTCATAAAGCCTACATACAAATGGCACACATTTAGATAAACAGAAAAGCAGGTCAATGTGGGGATATCTGAAATCAAATCAGAAAGTGCTGAAAGTACAGAGAGAGAGCTTGGTATTTGGGATGTTACATAAGAACTGACACAGTCAAGCTGAAGAAGCCTATTTTCTTATTAGTCGGGTAACTTAACAAAGGTTTTTCTCCAGTCTGTGGATGCCTGTTGTTATGGAATGCCCCACACGAAACATGAGTTCACCTTTGTCTTTCTGGAACAAGCTGCCCAGTGTTTCCAACTTTTCCTATTTTTGTTAATGCAAGTCGAATATTTTATATCTCTTAACAGTTTATCTCCTGTATAAAATCTACAATTGCAAGTTTCTTTGTCAGCCACATTGACACAGTGATTAGCACCACTGCCTCACAGCACCAGGGACCCGGGTTCAATTCCTGTCTTGGGTCACTGTCTGTGCGGAGTCTGCATGTCCTCCCTGTGTCTGCGTGGGTTTCCTTCAGTTCCCTCCTACAGTCTGAAAGATGTGCCGCTTAGGTGCATTGGCCATGCTAAGTGTACCCAAACAGGCGCCGGAGTGTGGCGACAAGGGGATTTTCACAGTAACTTCATTGCAGTGTTAATGTAAGCCTACTTGTGACACTAATAAATAAAACAAACAGTCCCCCTTCTATCATTTTGTCTATTCTTTACAGTCTGTATTTTTTTAAAAGCATTTTTCTAAACGTTCCAATGTTTTCCTAACTTATCTTCATAAACTTCAGAAATGTGACTGAAAGCTTTGTACGTTCACAAATAATAATATAAATCAAAGCAGAAGATGTCCGTCTTCTTGCAATTTCCTTTCGAATAAGAAACCAGATGTCCTTGGCATGCTGAATGAGCTTTTCATCTCCTTGAGGTTTTTTTTTAAAATGTCATAAAATAAATGTAACTTTAAAAAAATATATTAGAATGTTTAGGTTTCCCATTGCCCTGTCATACAATCTGTTTTACATTGATTTAGCTACAGTGAAATAAGATTTTATTTGGGAAAGTCAGAGTTTCTTGAACAAATGTGGGTGAATGTCTTGAATCCTGGACTACCAGAAGTATTGATCTCTCTGAAATTGTGCAGCTCATAATATTAAATTAGGCACTGAATGCATTACTGGTGATAATGAAATGGTGGATGGATTTATTTTTGTCCTGCATCTTACGTGCCATCAAACAGCTTGATTACTTTCCTCCTGGACTCCTTCATATATCCTAATTCTTTTCATACTAAGCAAACCCACAAAAATTGTATAGATCCGTATCTATTAGTTTCCTTTGTGTAGGTGTCCATGAGACACATAATTGGGGAGCAGCACAGTGGTTAGTTAGCACTGCTACCTCACAGGGATCCGGGTTCAACTCCGGCCTCTGTCCATGTGGAGTTTGCACATTCTCCCCGTGTCTGCATGGATTTGCTCTGGTTTCCTCCCACAGGGCGGGTTAGGTTGATTGGCCATGCAATATTGCCCCTTAGTGTCAAGGGGTAAATACGTCGGGTTACGGGGATAAGGCCTGGACGGTCAGTGCAGGCTTGATGGGCCAAATGGCCTCCTTCTGCACTATGGGGATTCTATGATAATTCTTCCCAACCATAGCAGACACTCCCTCTGCCATTTGTAACGTCTGACTGTGCAAAGTGAACATGTCAATGTTCTTTTAAAAACCCTTTGTCCTCTACTTAAACTATTGAAATCATTCCGATGGCGGAGTGAAATATTTCATATGAATGCATAAATGCTTAATTTACTAATATCTCTCAGCTATCTCAACTCATTTATGTTGCTTTCCCGTCCTGAGTAGTGGTTGTGTGACTTAGTGCCCCTACCCACAGTAGTGGAAATCAAACAGCAGTTGTTTATTTTTGCTGAAAGCCAGATGTCTGAAAGGAGCTATTATTAAAGACATGCAGCAAGGAACTTTGAATTGAGGTTTGGATTGTTGGTTGCCCAGTGAAGCAGCTGCAGGGAAATGCTCCCGCCAACTTCGAAAAGCAAAATATCTGCAGGCGGTGGGTGCACAGATGCCAAAGTATTAAATACCAGTGAAGAAAGATCACAGTCAGCATCAGAGGCTAGGCAGATTGGAAGTGAAATGTAGCAAAATGAAAACCAGCGCGATGGAACAAACATGTGTCCCGTGGACACTCACGACAATGGAAATCCATCCAACTCACTGACAATCATCCCTGCGCAGACACCAGATAAAAATATTGGCACGAATACTGCACCAGGGCCACAGAGTCCATAATAAGTTGCAAATATTGCTAAGTATATAAATAACAAGACATTGTGGAACGGTTCCACTCCAGGAGGAATCCAATAGGCCTCCCTACAGTGCAGTAGGAGGCCATTCAGCCCATCGAGTCTACACTGACAACAATCCCACCCAGGTCCTGTACCCATAACCCCACTTATTTACCCTGCTAATCCACCTGACACTAAGAGGCAATTTAGTATGGCCAATCAACTTCACCCGCACGCACTTCTTTAGACTGTGGGAGGAAACCGGAGCACCCGGAGGAGTCCAGGGTGACACGGGGAGAACATGCAAACTCAACACAGGCAGTCAGTCACCCGAGGCTGGGATCGAACCCGGGTCCCTGGTGCTGTGACAGTGCCACCCTTGTGTTTCAGCTCGCCCAGGCAACTTTTAGAAAGTGTTTAATTCTTCCCAAGTGCCCAAACAACATACATCTCCAGCTATCAGGAAATAAAATGAGGAAGAAAATAAGAAAAATAAATCAATAACTCCAGTTATCTCCTTGAAGGGTAGCAGGGCAATTTAGATTTAATGGGCCAGGAGTTGAGAAGTTAAATTTAAAGGGTTGCAGGGGAGAAGAATTAAGATAAAAGCGAACACCTGTGGTAAATAATTAAGATAACCTCCTGATGCAGGTTGTGATAAATAAGAATGCCCAAAAGAAATAGAAAATAAAACAAAACCCCGAGAGAGGTAAAAGGGGCACCATGTAAGAAGGGAACACCTGGGATTAAAAAAAACCTAAAGGTAGCAACAAGAAATACAAGAAAAATGTAACTAAAATGGAGATCATGAGAAAGATTGTTATTGAGTGTTTACAAATGAAAAAGCAAGATACAATAGAGGGAGGAAGAGTTGCAAAAACTATCTTAATCAGTAATCTGCAGAATTATAGCCTGAGAAGGCGAAATACAGGAACGAGGTCTAACTGAAATAAAATAGAATCATAGAGGCTGGGTGATAAGGTGCTGACCTAAAATGGCGAATACCATTTGATTTGACAAATTTCCAAAACTCCTCTGCTGTAAATAATGTGCCATTGTCTGACACTAAAACCTCTGGGATGCCGTAGATGGCAAGAATCTGCCTCAATTTGTCAATAGTGGCTGTAACCGTTGTAGATTTCATTAATTGTACATCCAACCATTTGGAATGTGCATTAACCAAGATGAGAAACATATGTCCCTGAACAACCCTGCATCGTCGATATATATTCTTGCCCTTGGCCTACCTGGCCACTCCCAAGGATGCATATTAGCCAGTGGTAGCAATGCTTGTTGGGCCTCACAGTTCATCATAGAAACCCTACAGTGCAGAAGGAGGCCATTCGGCCCATCGAGTCTGCACCGACCACAATCCCACCCAGGCCATATCCCTACATATTTTACCCACTAACCCCTCTAACCTACACATCTCAGGACACTAAGGGGCAATTTTAGCATGGCCAATCAACCTAACCCGCACATCTTTGGACTGTGGGAGGAAACCGGAGCACCCGGAGGAAACCCACGCAGACACGAGGAGAATGTGCAAACTCCACACAGACAGTGACCCGAGCCGGGAATCGAACCCGGGACCCTGGAGCTGTGAAGCAGCAGTGCTAACCACTGCGCTACCGTGCAATGGCTGACCATTCTTTTGATTTATTTCTTTTTGATGCCTGGAAACCAAACATAACTTTAGGCTAGTGCTTTCAACCTGCTTTGCCCTGGATGTGCGTTGTGCAATTTCTGTAATTAAGGTTGTCTCCCTTGAGGTGGCACTATAACACGAGCCCCTCACAATAACATGTCATCCTCACATGTTATCTCCATTCTTCTCTGCTGGTAAGGTTTAAGAAGCTCTGCACCATCTTATCACCATCCTTGCGTCACCATTTTCTTAACTTTTGATAACACTGGGTCTTGTTCGATACAAGTTCTTGTTGTTTAGCTGAGACCAGCAAAGTCTATATCAGGTGTAGCACCAGCACTATTTCTTGTGGAACCAGTAGTGAAGGTACTGTCTGCAGCAAAGGCAAATGATTTTGCCTGTACCCACCCCGCTGCCAGTAAGAAGGGTGAATTTGGCACTCAGCCAAAGCTTCATTCACTGCAGCGGCACTGGAGAATCCCAGCCGTGGCTGAGGTCAGGAGTTTCTAGCAAATGGCTTCACTACAAATGGGATCAAAATCCTGGACAAAATCCTGAATTGGGCTCAAAACAAATGAAGCTGAGGAATAGATGGTATTTATCCCAGCGTGCTAAGAGAAGTTAGGTAGGAGATCTGTGAACTATCATTGTGAGAGAATCAATGAACTCTGGAGGAGGTATCAGCCGACTCAAAGCAAGCTAATGTGTTTATATTTTTAAAAAACAGAACAGATAGCAACTACAGATCCACTTATCTTAATCAAATGTACTATCAGTTAACAATCAGCTACAAAATCTTGTTAACAAAAAAGAGAAAGATCCTGCCTGACCAATCACCTTGTCTTCTTTGAAGAAGTGTTAACCAAGGTAGATTGTGGTAAGTCCTCTGATAGGGTATCATAGAATGCCTACAGTTCAGAAGGAGACCATTTGGCCCATCGAGCCTGCACCGACAACAATCCCACTCAGGTCCTGTCGTATCCCCGTAATCCCATACATCTACCCTCCTAAACCCCCTGCTGACATTAAGGAGCAATTTAGCATGGCCAATCAACCTAACCTGCACATCATTGGCGTGTGGGAGCATCCGGAGGAAACCCACACAGACACGGGGAGAACATGCAAACGCTGCACAGTCACTTGAGGCCGGAATTGAACCCAGGTCCCTGGCGCTGTGAGGCAGCAGTGCTAACCACTGTGCCACCCCCAATATATTATGATTTCCACAAGATTCTTGGTAAAACTCCGTATAAGTGGCAATTGAAGTTTTATCAAATCAGCGTAAATCCTGAGACTGGATGGAAAGCTGGTTAAACAGTTGGTAGTAAGTATTCATTAGAGGGATTATAGCACGGTGCAGTGGGAAGGAGTGATTGGAAGTACTGAATGGGGTATCTCCGTGCTCAGTACTGGGACAGTGGGCTGATTCTCATTGATGCAAATTAACTGGATTCAGAAATATATTGTAAAGTCATCAAATTTGCAGATTATGCCAAAGTACAACGGATAGCAAAATTGAAGAAGGCATCTCAAAAATTACAAAATGGATTGCACAAAATATATAATTGGGCATAGTATTTGTTTTAATATGATGAGCATAAAGTATTACACATAGGAAGAAAAAATAGATGATGTGCATACATGTGACATAACTAAGAGTGAAGTATTCAGTGACCTTGGAACCTTATAGATTCAATGCTAAACACATCCAACCAATGCAGAACAGCAACCAGCAAAAATAATAGGACTTTGAGCTATATGGCGAGATTTTAACTTGCATAGATCCCATTTGCTTACACAGAGTTAAAATCAGGCCCTACGCAACTGAAACAATGAAATATAACTGACAAGGTAATGGTCAAACTGTACAGTGCTTATGTCAGATTCTGCCCTCAAAATGTTTCTGTTCCTGGTTGCCAAGAAACGAGAGAGGCATTCAAGTGGTTGGAGGCAGTGCGGAGAAAAGCTAGTAGATTGAACCATTGATCCACAGTGTCAGGGGATCTGCTTAATGAGGAAATACCAGAGAAACTTGGGCTTTTTAGATGGAGAAGAGGGCATCTTAGAAGATATGTCAGGTTGTTAAGAGTAGAGAAAAATAATAACTCAACTCAGAACATTCCTTAAAATCAAACTTCCGAAGTAGAACTAGGGGATTCAGTTTCAATTGGATAAATGGTAATTTTAGGGCTAATATTATGGTATTCTACATACTGGGTGATCAATGTCAGTAGTAAACATCTAGGTGGAAAAGTGAAGACCAATCTCTTGGAAATATTTTTTTTAAACTGAATGCTAGTTGGATGGTACGATTTCTCTGGATGGATGAATTAATATGGACCAAATGGTCAAATCAGTTTGTGTCCTAAAGTTTTTAGTGCCTGATATACCAGGCTCCACAGAGAGGCTGCTTGCCCCTAACCACTGGTGTATGTGGATGACACCCTCGAAGTCAGCTTAGGTGAATGCAAAGGTCTCAGTTCCGCCCGGTTACTAGCCATTCACTAGCCGTTCACCTGAACAGGAAACTGTACATTGGAGAACCCATTCTAGCAGTTGAGCAGGTAACCAAAGATAAAATTCCAGGATAAGACTGCACTGTCCGATGTATTATGAGCCATTAAACTAGTGCTCCTGTTTGCTCATTCAAGCAGGTGTAAAAGTGCTGGTCAATTCCTTTGGGAAGTTGCCTCCTCAACCTCCATAATGTCAGTGGAAGAGCCACGGACATCTTAGAAAAATAGTGCAAACACCCTTTCCATCAGAATCTCCATGGAGTTCACCCCTTAAATAGCTTTACCTGTCATTTCCTTGGGACATGTATCAAACTTCCACTGAAGTGGCAATAGTTGGAGAGATTATTGGATGTCAGGTTTCATCACTTGAAACATTAAGTATAAGTGCAAGGAAAGAGGAAGAAGAAAAAACTTCTATTTTGCACCTTACATGACCTCAAAAAAACCCCAAAGTGTTTCACCGCCAATTAAATATTTCTTGAAGTGAGTCACTGTTGTAATATTGGAAATACAGCAGTTAAACTGCACACTGCAAAGTCTCACAAACAGCAATGTGATCCTGTCAGATAATCTGTTCTGGATGTACTGGTTGAGGTATAAATATTAATCGAAGCTCAGAGAGAAGCCTGTGCAAATGTCTGCAACTCTGAGCTAGAGTCTGCGGTGTCTGGGCGTGGTTCACCTGAAGGAGTTTATGTTGAAGTGCCTAAGTTAGGTACAATTTAGTAAACTGGCTGACAGGCTGGCACAGTGGTTAGCACTGCTGCCTCACAGTGATAGGGACCCGGGTTCAATTCCCAGCTTGGGTCACTGTCTGTGCGGAGTTTGCACGTTCTCCCCGTGTCTGCTGGGTTTCCTCCGGTTTCCTCCCACTGTCTAAAGATGTGTGGGTTCGGCTGATTGGCCATGATAAATTGACCCTTAGTGTCAGGGAAATTAGCAGGGTAAATACGTGGGGTTATGGGGATAGGGCCTGGGTGGGATTGTGGTTGGCACAGACTCGATGGGCCAAATGGCCTCCTCCTGCACTGTAGAGATTCTATGATTCTAAATTCCATGATGCTGAGGAGATTAATACTAAGTGGTGATCTAATTGAATTGTTTAAAAGAGCAAACAAAACTGACAGGATCGATAGAGAACAACATCTACAGGAAGGGGATCTTGAGCAAAGAGACTATGGCCAGAATTCTCTGGTCTCGCATAGCTCACCACCGCTGCCAGCGATAACGGAGAACTTGGCACTCAGCCAAATCGTCATTCATTGCAGCAGGACCGGAGAATCCTAGCCGCAGGCAAGGTCAGAGAATCCTGGGCCTTGTGATTGGGGACTCCACAATTAAGGGGACAGATAGGAGGGTCGGAACTAAAGGTAGGGACTCAGGGTTGGTGTGTTGCCTACCAGGGGCTGGGGTCCGGGATGTGTCTGACAGGGTATTCAGGACTCTTAGGGGGGAGGGAGATAAACCACAAGTTATTGTACATGTGGGGACACACGACATAGGGAGGATAGGGGAAGGGGATATTAGGCAGGGATTTATGGAGTTGGGGTGGAAACTAAAGGCCAAGACTGACAGAGTGGTTATCTCTGGACTCTTGCCTGTACCACGGGATAGTTTAGAGAGGAATAGGGAGAGGGAAGGTTTGAATTCATGGCTGAGGGGATGGTGCAGGAGGGAGGGGTTCAGGTACTTAAGCAATTGGGGCTCGTACTGGGGAAGGTGTGACCTCTATGAGAAGGATGGTCTACACCTTAATCAGAAGGGGACCAATATCCTGGGGGGTAAATTTGCTAAGGCCATGCAGGGAGGTTTAAACTGATTCGGGGGGGGGGAGGGATCCTGAGTAGTGGGGCTGAAAGTGAGGGATGCATGGATGGGGACTGCAATGCACGGCATTGCAGAGGTGGGGTGGAGCAGGGTTTGAAATGTGTATACTTCAATGCCAGGAGTATTCGCAATAAAGTGGGTGAACTTGCAGCGTGGATCAGTACCTGGGACTTCGATGTTGTGGCTATTTCAGAGACATGGATAGAGCAGGGGCAGGAATGGATGCTGCAGGTCCCGGGGTTCAAATGTTTTAGTCGAAGTAGGGAAGGAGGTAGAAGAGGGGGAGGGGTAGCATTATTGGTCAGAGATTGTATCACAGTGTCAGAGAGGAGGTTTGATGAGGACTTATCTGTTGAGGTAGTATGGGCGGAGATTAGAAATAGGAGAGGAGAGGTCACCCTGTTGGGAGTCTTTTATAGACCTCCTAAAAGTTCTAGAGAGGTTGAGGAAAGGATTGCGGAGTCAATCCTGCTTAGGAGTGAAAGTAATAGGGCAATTGTTATGGGGGATTTTAACTTGACTAATATTGACTGGAATTGTTATAGCTCTAGCTCGTTAGAGGGGTCAGTTTTTGTTCAAAGCGTGCAGGAAGGTTTTTTGACTCAGTATGTAGACAGGCCAACTAGAGGTGAGGCTATATTGGATCTGGTGCTGGGAAATGAGCCAGACCAGGTGCTAGACTTGGAAGTTGGTGTGCATTTTGGTGATAGTGACCACAATTCGGTTACGTTCACCTTAGTGATGGAAAGGGATAGGCATGAACCTCGGGCCAGTGGTTTTAGCTGGGGGAAGGGTAATTATGAGGCTATTAGGAGAGAATTAGGAAACATAGGTTGGACTAGGAGATTACAGGGACTGGGAACGTCCGACATGTGGAGTTTTTTCAAGGAGCAGCTACTGCGAGTCTGTGATAGGTATGTCCCTGTCAGGCAAGGAGGAATTGGTAGGGCTAGGGAACCGTGGTGCACCAAAAAAGTTTCTTTGTTGGTTAAAAAGAAAAAGGAGGCTTATGTTCGGATGAGACGTGAGCACTCGGGTAGTGCACTAGAAAGCTTTAGATTGGCTAAGAGGGAGTTGAAGAGCGAGCTTAGAAGGGCTAAAAGGGGACATGAGAAGACTTTGGCGGATAGGGTTAAAGAGAATCCTAAGGCGTTCTATAGGTATGTCAAGAACAGAAGGTTGGTTAGGGCAAGTTTAGGGCCAGTTATAGATGGCAGAGGGAAGTTATGTGTGGAACCGGAGGAGATTGGTGAAGCATTGAACCAATATTTCTCTTCGGTGTTCACGCAAGGGGACATGAATATAGCTGAGGAGGACACTGGGTTGCAAGGGAGTAGAATAGACAGTATTACAGTTGATAAGGAGGATGTGCAGGATATTCTGGAGGGTCTGAAAATAGATAAATCCCCTGGTCCGGATGGGATTTATCCAAGGATTCTCTGGGAGGCAAGAGAAGTGATTGCAGCGCCTCTGGCTCTGATCTTCAGGTCGTCGTTGGCCTCTGGTATAGTACCAGAAGATTGGAGGTTAGCGAATGTTGTCCCATTGTTTAAGAAGGGGAACAGAGACTTCCCCGGGAATTATAGACCGGTGAGTCTCACTTCTGTTGTCGGCAAGATGTTGGAAAAAATTATAAGGGATAGGATTTATAGTTATTTGGAGAGTAATGAATTGATAGGTGATAGTCAGCATGGTTTTGTGGCAGGTAGGTCGTGCCTTACTAACCTTATTGAGTTTTTTGAGAAAGTGACCAAGGAGGTGGATGGGGGCAAGGCAGTGGATTTTAGTAAGGCGTTTGATAAGGTTCACCATGGTAGGCTTCTGCAGAAAATGCAGATGTATGGGATTGGGGGTGATCTAGGAAATTGGATCAGGAATTGGCTAGCGGATAGGAAACAGAGGGTGGTGGTTGATAGTAAATATTCATCATGGAGTGCGGTTACAAGTGGTGTACCTCAGGGATCTGTTTTGGGGCCACTGCTGTTTGTAATATTTATTAATGATCTGGATGAGGGTATAGTTGGGTGGATTAGCAAATTTGCTGATGACACCAAAGTCGGTGGTGTGGTAGACAGTGAGGAAGGGTGTCGTAGTCTGCAGGAAGACTTAGACAGGTTGCAAAGTTGGGCCGAGAGGTGGCGGATGGAGTTTAATGCGGAGAAGTGTGAGGTAATTCACTTTGGTAGGAATAACAGATGTGTTGAGTATAGGGCTAACGGGAGGACTTTGAAAAGTGTGGAGGAGCAGAGGGATCTAGGTGTATGTGTGCATAGATCCCTGAAAGTTGGGAATCAAGTAGATAAGGTTGTTAAGAAGGCATATGGTGTCTTGGCGTTTATTGGTAGGGGGATTGAATTTAGGAGTCGTAGCGTTATGTTGCAACTGTACACAACTCTGGTGCGGCCGCACTTGGAGTACTGTGTGCAGTTCTGGTCCCCACATTACAGGAAGGATGTGGAGGCTTTGGAGAGGGTGCAGAGGAGGTTTACCAGGATGTTGCCTGGTATGGAGGGGAGATCCTATGAGGAGAGGCTGAGGGATTTGGGATTGTTTTCGCTGGAAAGGCGGCGGCTAAGAGGGGATCTTATTGAAACATATAAGATGATTAGAGGTTTAGATAGGGTGGATAGTGATAGCCTTTTTCCTCTGATGGAGAAATCCAGCACGAGGGGGCATGGCTTTAAATTGAGGGGGGGTAGTTATAGAACCGATGTCAGGGGTAGGTTCTTTACCCAGAGGGTGGTGAGGGATTGGAATGCCCTGCCAGCATCAGTAGTAAATGCGCCTAGTTTGGGGGCGTTTAAGAGATCCGTAGATAGGTTCATGGACGAAAAGAAATTGGTTTAGGTTGGAGGGTCACAGTTTTTTTTTTTAACTGGTCGGTGCAACATCGTGGGCCGAAGGGCCTGTTCTGCGCTGTAATGTTCTATGTTCTATGTTCTTAATCTTAACATTTGGACAAAGTCAACTAAAAGTAAGACAGTCAAACAGTTGTGAAAATTTGAAATCCATTGTCCCAAAAGGTTACAATTGAAATAAACTAATATGTTTGTCAAAATCAATAAAAATTAAGGGTATGAGGAATGTAGGGAAGGGAATCGAAATTTTAAAGCAAGGATTCACTACTCCATTATTCCAGGACTCCTCTTCTAAGCTGCCAGATGCAAACTTGCATCCACGTGCTACCTATCTTATTACTGTCAATTTGTAAAACACTATTCTCAGACCTCTGAACTCTCTCCACTGTTGCCAAAATGCATCAGAGCCTTTGCAGTTTTCCCTGTTGCCCATGTCTCTTCTCCATAATTCTGATACCCCAAAACCCCTGAATAATTTCTTCAAAAATACTGTCTTCTTCCACTTGTACCACACCTGATGTACTCTTTCTTCCGCTCCCAAACACCAGTAGCTCCTTCTTGCTGTCAACTATCCTCTCACCTCTGCTATGGTTTGGGGCCTTCAGGACACATTGCATCCTATGTGTGCTCGTCATTACTCCAAGATTGTAAACTGTCTCCAGTGAATCTTAAATCTGATAAACCAATGGACAAACATTAGACATCCCAACACCCCCTCTAATCACTGACGCACATCAAACTTTCCTCCCTCCTTCTTCATTATATCAGCTGCACATAACACTCCCACTGGAGTCAAACGCTAGGGCACCCCTCCTATGGCCGCAATCTCTTTCCCTCTTCACCTCATCATTTTCTGAAATTTATAGAATAGAAAACAAAAACTAAAAACAATAATTAGCATAATGTTATCTTTCCTCATTCTCCCCTTTTTAACACGCTCTCACATACACATGCCCATACATGAAGGCACAAGTACACAAATACCAAGTTCCTCTCTGCTTAAAAATACACATCAGTTAGTTACACCTGAATAATAATATTCACCAAATTTATCAGCTGAATTTTTCAAAATCATTTGAGGAAAAGTCCCTGAGTTTCGATCTTGGGAACACTGAATATATTCAGGCTATGGTATAATTTGTGCGCACTGTCCAAATGCAGGTCCTTGGCTCATTGTCTACAGTTACTTCATTCTGAACCATTTTTGTCAGCAATGGTTTGCCATTGCCTTCCACTCTCAGGCAGAGCAAAGTGGCAGAGCCCAGGTCTACCTCAGTCAGAACAGGAAGTGAACCCATACTGTTCACATTGTTTTGAACCTTTTTTGTTCATTCAAGGGATGTAGGCTTCGCGGGCCAGGCCAGCTTTCATCATTCATCCATAATCAAAGGTGGTGATGAGAAGGTGGTGGTGAGCTGCCATCTTGAACCACTGCAGTCCGTGTGGTGTAGATACACCCCCAAAGCTGTTAGGGAGGGAGTTCCAGGATTTTGATCTCGTGACAGTGAAGGAACAGAGATATATTTCCAAACCAGGATGTTGAGTGGTTTGGAGAGGAACTTCCATGTCATGGTGTTCCCATGTATCTGCTGCCCTTGTGCTTCTAGATGATAGTGTTTGCGGGTTGGAAGATGCTGTCAAAGGAGCCTCGGAGAGTTCCTGCAGTACATCTTGTAGGTAGTACACACTGCTGTTATTGTGATGTGGTGGTGGAGGGAGCCAATCAAGTGGGCTGCTTTGTCCCAGATGGTGTCAAGCTTCTTGATTGTTGTTGGAGTTGCACTCACTAGACAAGTGGAGAGTATTTCATCACATTCCTGACTTGTGCCTTGCAGATGGTGGACAGATTTTGGGGAGTCAGGAGGTGAGTTACTCAATGCAGGATTCCCAGCCTGTGACCCATTCTTATAGGCACAGAGTTTATATGGCTAATCCAGTTCAGTTTTTGGCCAATGATAACCCTTTGGATGTTGATAGTGGGGGATTCAGAGATGATAATGCTATTGAATGTCAAGGGGTGATGGTTAGATTCTCTCTTGTTGGAGGTGGGCATTGTCTGACACTTGTGTGGTGTAAATATTGCCATAAACTAGCCATCTAGCCAACCGAGCAAACCAGGCTATGCAATCCAAATTCAGCCCAAAGGTGCACTCCTCAGGGCAAAATATCAATTTTAAGTTCAGATTTTTAGGAAAGTCTAAAAGGTATGAAATATAATTTATTAGATGAATTGGGATCAGGTTGTTAGGAACTACATAGGAAAAAAATAGTTCATGAATTTATTAGCCTGTTAGTGTTTCCCAGGTTCCTATCAAAAATAATTGTTTCATTCTCTCTGGGAAAAACACTTACAAATTTCCTTCCAAATGTTTTCAGTTCAGATCTATACTACTTCACTTCCACACCCTTCTGTTACAACAGCATAACCTTTAACTCAACATGAACAATGCCACAGGAAATTTTCTGGTATATAAATAAAAACATTGTAACTAGCATGTGTTTTGTCTATCACTTCTTAAGCACACTTTCTGCATCCCACTTCCTTCTATCACACCTCAGGCATCACACTTCATATTCAATGTATGTGCCATACTTGCACCTTACTGTGTGCATACTGGCTGCTATGTTTGAATATGCACTTTGCCATGTCCTCAGGACTTCTCAAACAATGCATGCTTTTTAGGTGCAGCCACCTTTGTAACATAGGCAAACATAGCCATCAGTATGTTCACAAAAAGATCCCAGAAATAGCAAATGAAAGGAAGGGCAGATCATTTGTTTTCAATGGTGCTTGCTGAGAGAAAACAGAGAAGCACACTTTGTAAAAGTGGAAAGGTCCAATGAGAAATAGTGAGAGGCATCCAGATCATGAGAGAGTTTCCCTGTGGGGCTAGGAGTCATGGGAGCAGAAGATAACCTTCACGTGGGCATTGTGCATTGTCACACACTGAAGGTTTTGTGGCTACTGCCTGGATAATGCCCATGTTGGATTTGGCTTCGGTTAGGGCTGTTTGGCCCATTTGCTTCATGCTGTAAATTCTACACACTATGCCATTTCATTGGATTTTCCACTGAGGTTTTGATGTGGGAGTGTGCCATGGAAATTAAGAGCAGATGTCACATGTATGCACCATCACTTGTTTTTTGCTGATCCCAGTAGGCTCACTAAAAACAGCCAGTGAGACATGGTCATGCAAGAATTGTTAAACTGCTTTATTTTGCAGAGAGCAAGTGAATACACAGTTTGAGATTATAATCAAAGCTGACTGCTTCACTTAACTTAAAGCACCTCATGAATAAGGAAAATAACACACCACACTATCTCATGTTAGTTGACGAGCTATGTCTTTTTTTCTGAGTTTCTAAATAGCCCTGAACTTGAGATAAACAAGCTTCCCCTCAGTGAGCTGGGCTCCTTTCCCATGTCTAACTAGACTGACTAGCCTTGCCTATTACTTGCCTTCTTTCATCACTCTCCCAAGAGTGGCGTTATGTCAGTCAATGGTCACTGGGCTCACATCCAGATCAGAAATTTCAACAGATCATCTGTCACACATGCTGGAATCGTGTGAATGGAGCCAATTTTAACCTTTCACGCAAAATAGGCGGCCGCTGGGCAAAGAGCTCATTCAAAGCTTCCCTTCAGATTGAATGTTGATGAGTTATTGCTACAAACCCGAAAGCATTTCCAACATTTCTTCTTGATTCAGTCTGATGTAAGAAGAAAATGTGTAAATCACTCAAATCACTCAAATAGCAAAATGATTTTTACGAATGTAAACTCATTTTTTTGTTGTAGTGAAAAATTAGATGCACATACAAGTAAAATAATCCACCAAATATCCATCATTATAGTCATAATTTCCAGTGTTTTATGTTTTCTGTATTTTTAAGCATGATAGCCTGTAATTTCTGTTCGATTGTGCTGGATCTTTTGGCACAATTTGTCTAAAATTGGCAAAACGAGTTTCATAAGGTTATGGAATCTTGAACACTATTTGTATTCAGTACCATTCAAGTTTCCACAATATAAAATTTAAAGTTTATTCATTATTGTCACAAGTAGGCTTACATTAATACTGCAGTGAAGTTACTGTGAAAATCCCCTAGTCGTCACGCTCTGGCACCTACCCGGGTACACTGAGGGATAATTTAGCATGGCCAATGCACCTAACCAACACGTCTTTCGGACTGTGGAAGGAAACCAGAGCACCCAAAGAAACCCATGCAGCCATGGGGAGAATGCGTAGACTCTGCACAGACAGTGATCCAAGCCGAGAATCGAACCCACTGTGAAGCATCAGTGCGAACCACTGTGCCACCGTGTCGTCCTCAATCTCTTGCTCTAGTTTTATTAACAATGTGCTAGAAGCTGACCCCACCCACGAAATTGGCCTTGTTCACATTAATCACCACTGGGGGCCTGATTTTACCATTTTGAGTCTAAGTGCCGAATCTGGGCGTCAAATAGATCCAAGCCCGGAATCCTCTTTGCAGCCCGCCCATACGCTTTTTGCCGGCTCCAGTCAGATCCGCGCAGTGGGCGGGACTTAGCGCTGCCGGGACGATCGGAGCTCTGAACTGCGCATGCGCAGTTCGAAAAAAAATCTGAAAAAGCACGCCCGTGTCAGATCGCAGATCTGAGGAGTAGAAATGACGGGCCCAATTTTACCAATTGGAGCCTAAGGGCGGGATCCAAGCGTAATACGGATCCGAGCCCGGAAACCTCTTTGCAGCGCGCCCATACGCGTTTTGCCAGATCCGGCTCGATTCGCACTGGGGGCGGGGCTTAGCGCTGCCGGAACGATCGGAGCTCTGAACTGTGCATGCGCGGTTCTAAAAAAAATCTGAAGCAGCGCACCCGGGCGGGGAGAAAAAAGCAGAGAGAGCGGCTCTCTAACCCAGATCATCTGGGGTGGGGGGAGGGGGGTGGGAGGCGGAGAGGGGGCGGGACCCAGATCACCCTCTTGGGGGGTGTGGGGGAGGAGGAGAGGGGGCGGGACCCAGTTCACCCTCTTGGGGGGTGTGGGGGAGGAGGAGAGGGGGGGGACCCAGTTCACCCTTTTGGGGGAGGGGGGGGTGCGGTGGGAGGAGGAGGAGAGGGGGTGTGACCGGTCCATCTGGCTCACCAAGTCAGTTACAATACTGCGTTCAGCATCTACTGAACCATCTTGGATACAAAGGATAATGGCATTAGGGTTCTACATGTAAGCCTTGCTTATGCTAAAAATTATATCCTTGGTGTCGGCAGCCATTCCTGATGTTACAGTTCTGATAACACCAGGAAGATCGACCAGTACCATTCATTATCCTTTGTATCCAAGATGGTTCAGTAGATGCTGAACGCAGTATTGTAACTGACTTGGTGAGCCAGATGGACCCACAAGGCAGAAGGACCATCTTTGTGTTGACCAAAGTGGATCTAGCTGAGGAACACATGCAGCTCATCTTGCTAACGGAAGGATGGTGGAGGGAGACCAGCGATCGAGGTATGTTGGGGGTGTGCTCTGCTGAGGGGGGCCTGCCTCCCGGGGGGGTCTGATCCCAGGGGAGGGATCTGCTGGGGGGGCCTGCCTCCCAGGGGGGTCTGATCCGGGGGGGGGTGAGGGGGGGTGGTGGTCTGCCAGGGTGGTTAGCGGGGGGGGTCCGCGAAGGATGGTCGAGGTTGGATGGGCTTCAGAGGTTCCCCTGCAGAATAGAAATCTGCTTCGGACTTTTATTCTGCAGGTCGCTAAAAGCGCAGATTCGGAACGGGCCAGAAGACGGTAAAGTGGGATTTGGTGGTAGAGTTGGGCGTGCGGTTCATTAAGTCGATTTAAATGCATGCAAATGCATTTAAATCATCGGGCCACCCGATTCGGGCACGGGCCGGACCCACGCCCGAATCGGGTGTCGGTAAAGCCGCGATCTGCTCGGAATCGGGTGCAGATCACAGTATAGGCCCGACCCCCAACTTTACCGCGATTTTGGCCGCGAAGTTTTGGTAAAATCGGGCCCAGGGTGTTTCTGCTAATTGTGTTGCCTTATAAGGCTTCAAGGATGCTCTAAAAATTCACCTTGTGTTGCAAAGACACTAAAGGTACATTTTGAAAGCTTTTGAATGTAATCCTTGATTAACTTTGCTCAGAACCTGAGGACTGTACCATCATTTGACAAGAAAATAGTTATGTTGATGTTTTACAAAAGAATTTAAGGAATTTAAAATCAGTTTATTCAGAGGTTGTGGATTGACACTATAATTTACAATGCTTACGTGATGTGATAAACCCATTTTTAGCTGTATAAATCAAACTTTACCAAGTTACCACTCTTTAAAAAATGTTCCTTGATTTATTTCCGCCAAACTTGTTCTAAGAATTGGATTTTAAAATACTGCCCAATTGAATGAGTGTAGTGGAAATGTTGAGTATTGCAACATTGAAATAAATTTGAGCAGGAATTGTCAGAGGCCAAAATCGTCCCAGAAATCATCGATGTCTGATGTCAGGTGGGAAAAGCGCTGCCAACACCAACAGCGGGGTTGTTTTTGCCGTATTGTGCAGCACTTAGTGAACAAGCATGGGTTTAGCATCAGATCGCTGGTGGAGTGGGATCTGATTTGCCAGTCCCAACATTATCTCAGTGTGAAAAATCCCAGCCAGGGGATGGGATGAGAATAAAAATGTGAATTTTAAAAGTGCCATGCTGGCTGCGTTCATACCAGAAACACCAATTTCACCCCAAAAGCTATTGATAAGAATGAATCCATATGTTCTGCATGTGGAAGAAACAACAGATTTATTATAGTCTCATATAATTTCCATTCTTCAATTGAAATTAATTGATCTCACTCCAAACGAATAAGCTGTTTTTCCTCTTGTCCTCCACTTTGGGTTTCTCATGCAGTGAAAATTCCAGCAGGGAGTAGGCCAGTGATCTTCTCCCAAACGTCTGCCTACGCCACTCTAAAATCAGCAACTGAGAGGCATGAAAGTAGCTCAGTGAGAGCTTTATTATCTACACTGATTTCCCTCGCTTCCTGTGAAAAACAATTTGTTAACCTCTCGTTACTTCCTGCATAAACGTTCCTCAGATTGGGAACTCAGCACGAGAAGCATTGTTGGTATGAAGCTGTGTTTCGCCATTCAGAAGTGGCATGCACCTGTCTCACATACATCACTGTCACATTTTCTTCAGTTTACCTTTAAGTTAATCTTTCATATTTTGTTCCAGCCACATCCATTTGGCCAAACAACTTCCAATTGCTTTTTCCAGTGGACCGTTTTAACAAACATTTGCGGCACTCAAACCATTTGGTTTTTATGTTATGGAAGTTGGGATATTTCCTGACATTGCAATCCCGTCTCCTGCCCGAGTATGCCGGCTGGCTGGATTTTTCTCGCATGGGAGTGGGAACGACCTGGATTCAGACCTCCAGCAGGAGATGGGGATGTCATAGTAGCACGGCACTGCTGCCTCACAGTGCCAGGGACCCAGGTTCAATTCCAGCCCCGGGTGACTGTGTGGAGTTTGCACATTCTCCCCGTGTCTGCATGGGTTTCCTCCGGATGCTCCAGTTTCCTCCCAAAGTCCAAAGGGTTAGGTTGATTGGCCATGCTTAATTGCCCCTTAGTGTCAGGGAGGTTACGGGGATAGGGACATGGTGGAATTGGTGTCGGTGCAAGCTCAATGGGCCGAATAGCCTCTTTCCGCACTGTAGGGATTCTATGATCTGCAATGGCAGCAAGTTGATGCTGAGGTAGCCAAATTAACAGGCCTGCCTCCATTTGCAGAGACATGGGTCCAGTTCTGAAAAGCAGGGTGAGGCCACCTCAGCCCGCACCCTCTATCATTCTCCTCACCACTCCCATACCTCCCTCAAACCCCCCAACCCATAAATCCATTGACCAGTAGAAACAGAACTCTCAGGCCCCAGAATAACATTTTGAAGTAATTGAAAACTTGTAAATCTGTTGAGATAAACAAGAATTACAGAAACACTGAAATAATCATTTAAATAACCCTTATTCACTTCAGAAGCTCATAAATCTGTCAATATGAACACATTCACATTCTCCTGCCCAGCTGTATAAATAGTATCTGCTAAGGCAGAATCCACTGTAACTTGGATGGCAGCCGAGCATTCAAATTGACATTCCCCTCAATAACTGTGTAAACAAACCCTTTTGAACATAATTGTTGGAGTCTTTTGAGACAGTGTAATGAATCAGGAAGCCCATTTGGAATGGAACATAGTTTAATACAAAATGCAAAGTAAAACCACTACCATGGTGTACACACACTAGCCCCTCCCTGGGCCTGCCTTATGTAATGCTCAGCTAACAAGTTCAAGCTGGGTAGGCCACTGCTTGTTCCCAGGGAAACTCATACTCAACAAGCTCCTCAGGGAAATCAATCAGTGATTCCTCATTGACCTCATGGGGGTTATCACAGACAGAAACTCAGCCATGTGTCAAAGTTTTGAAACAGCCAAACAGGTAGCTGAATTGAACTTAAGGAAAAAATTAAAGCAGTGGGCACATTTTGCACAATAAGAGCTGGATTTCAAACTGAAGTAGCCTTTCGAAATTATACAATGCATAATATCTCTTAATTCAGTGGATAATCTACTCTAACGCATCGATTACTTTTTCACTTTCACAATAACATTCATTCTCTTAATAGCTTGCTAGTTGTCAGAAGTAACAAGCTGACAAACACATTATTTAATGGTTAATTACTGTTTCCAATCAAAGCATTATTATCACTCTTTATAATAATAACATATGCTACAGCGTTTCACAATGTCAGGTAAAGTAGGCAACATCTTTAATATTGACCTTTCATTTGGTTTATGACTCCAAACATGGTTCACCACACTTCTGTGCTGTTGTGATTTGCATTATCTCGCAAAATCCACTTGCCTTCATCAGAGTTGTGGAAATTCGAAATGTCCACTTCCGCAATTATGCCAATAATGTCAGGACAGCAGTATTTGGGAGGGCCCTGATGAAACTTGCCAGCACTGAAAGTGACGGTGGGGAATCTAGAATCCAGGTCCTGCTTATCATTTTTAAAGCGCACCTGATGCCTTCCCTTCATCAGGAAGGGAATGTCCAGCCCTTTGTATTTCTTGCTATAATTCCTTGTAGTGGGCTTCATCTGCATACATATCCCAATCCGATCAAGCAATCGTAAGAGAGCCCATCTTAGTAGAGGTCAGAGATTGAGAAACTTAAGAGGTAGAGAGCTGCCACCAAAGTTTCTTCCACTGTGAGCACTGCCGTTTGTCAGTACCTTGTCCCTTCTGGTTGTGTAAGACCGTGAAATGAACAGCAGGTCTGATGGGAAATGGCAGGTAGGAAACGAATTGTAGGAAAAATGTATTCTTGTATTAACCAGACCTTTCATCAATCATAAGCTGGGAGTTTGGAGAACCTAGCATGGAAATCAGAACCTTTTGTAAACCCTATGTAAAAATAAGCCTCTAGCCTGGATGGATGCCTGCAAATGCTCTTTATAAGATATTAATTGAACATAGGGGGCAGGGAGACATGCAGTTCATTGCCAAAACATACCAAGAGGAATTGGATGATGCTGTATTACAACATTCATAGTATGAATCATATTTGTCACCTTCATAACAAAGGGTTTTCCAAATTGCACAAGCTTGACATCTGTTGTAGAATAAAACTAGTGGCATTAATACTTAGTCCAGTTCTTTGATATCTGTGACATTGTAATCCTGTTATTTAAAAGGAAAATCAATTTTACAAATTGATTGTTAATGCTATGAAGGAGTAAATGAATGCTAAAACGGTATTTTGTTGGTAGTTCACTAATTCCATAAACTAAAAAAAAGACAGTCAAACCATTCATTCTTCCCCCTATCCATCAGACATGAGCTGAGGTATGTACCAGGAGCTGGATTAGTGAAGGTGAAACAGAATATTTCTATTAAAGTGGACATATGACAAAATGCAGTGGTTAGTCAATATATGGTTGGTGCTTATGTGATATTTGAAGATTATTTATTGTTACATGGACCTTTAATACATCTTCATTCTTAAGTCACTTTTCATGACAGACATGGGTGATGTGGGTTTTAATCTGGTTTCTGTGACTGAGCAATTTGAAGTTCAAACTTAAAACACAGTGCTAAATTTAAACCAGAATGTGAACAAAAGCTGTGATGTCAGGACACCATCCGGCCTTCCACCCATGACTCATTAAAGTCATCACATGTAAGGTGCTACTTAGTGGCTATGCTTTTTAATGACAAAAAAAATCAGTTCAAGTTGGGCATGCAGCCTAAATGGGAATTGTTCTCCTAGCCGGCCAGTTCAAATTGACGTGTGGTGGAAGGGCAGTATTTATGCAGGTCAAAGGGTACATTTCCTGATAATCCACTCCTACGAACCCTGATATTAACTAAAGTTAAGTCCGAGGTGTAATACACCTCTAAATTTACTTCACTTGCCTTTTTTATGCTAGTTTCACCATCCTCTCTGGCTAATAAACAGATCAATTTTTTTTTCAAACGATCATTAGAAAATGTAAAAATATCAAAAGTCTTCACTTTAGTGCAGCTAACTAAAATGTTCCACGCTGCTTTTGGCTTTGCTGTTATAGCCTCTGACATCAGAAGAGTTCAATTAAATTAATGCCTTACAGCTCACTACCAACCATTATCTTGCATGAAGATGGGCATGCATGTAAGGACAGAAGTGAAAACCTAACTTTTGGGATTGTTATGCGAATGGAACAGCTCGCAATAAAAATGTTAAGGCATTTAGCTCTAATCATTTAAACAGTTTCTCATATAAAATTCACAAGAATGTTTGGCTTTGAGCAGCAAAATCTGGGCGGTAGTTATTTGGGTTTTTTTCTACACATAAGAAGATAAATCTATGCAAAATCAGAAGCATCTTATTCCATTAAGGCCTTGTTAATGTTTTTTTTTATTGTTACAAACATGAGTGAGAAAAATGCAACACGGTCAATGTTACCAGCTTGGGTTCATTAACAGATGAACCGTCTTAATTAAAAGAGAAGCAGTCACCTGCATAGTTGTCCTTCATTTCTGTGCCAAAAAATCCTTGCACACACCTATCTTCAGTATATGAGCAGCACAAAGGGTAATAATAGACGTCTATATAAAGTAACCAGTGAAACTCTACATTAGGCAAATCTGTCATCCATTTCCATTTTTTGAAAAGAGAAAGCATAATCAAAAGCCTAAATGACAAAGACTTGACAGTAAGATTCTGTTGCAAATGATTTCTGAGTCGCCAGCCTGTGGAGAAGCTGAAGAAGTTCCCAGCAGACCTGATTAATTCTAGTTTCTCCAGCTGCCGGGGGAGCAGAGGCTAAGCAGTTTCACAGAGAGGAGCCTATTACCGCTAGCAGGCTGAAATAGATCTAATCAACCAACAGCCGCTCCAAAGGAAACTTTACAAGTTCAGCTCGCTGAGGCAGTGCTTTTAAAATGAGAACTACAGAGAATCGTACAACTTCCAGCACATTTCAGGAAGACAATTGTTTATGCTTTGGCAAGGTTGCACTAATTTACTCGATACAACATTTTATTAAAAGTTTCCAATACTGTTTGTTCCCCCACCCCCACCTCTCCGGTGATGTTGCGATGCATTTCTTTCAAGTTTGCGGACATTCGAACTGTAACAAAATAAAAATTTCAGCATATTTGTTGTGGGTCTAACTAGTCCTGCCATTTAATTTAGGCTAACATGGTTGTGTCATTTGTCACAGAAACTGCAAAATGCTGAACGCTGCAATTTGATCAAGACTCAATATTCCTGCTGAGGTAATCAGCAACTCACCATCAATATATTAGCATGAGATGGGAGAAGTGGGGGAAAAAAAAGTCAGAAATCAATTTTGAAATCTTTTGCTTCAGTGTTTTGCTGCATTTTAATACACTTCTATTTAGCATCAATAATGCTTTAACAATTGAAAAAAAAATACAACAATTGACCAACTCATCAGGAACTAATTAATTGTGTTTGTAATTAACTGTTTGGAAGCATTGCGTGGGTTTCACTCACATTTATTTGGGTGGCATGATTACAAATCCATATATAAAAAAAGCACGAGAAATGTTTCACATAAAATGAAGGCAGTCACGAACATGTGATAATGGTATTTGATATAGAATCATAGAATCCCTACAGTGGAGAAGGAGGCCAATCGACCCATCGAGCCAATATCGACAACAATTCCACCCAGCCCCTATCCCCTTAACCCCACATATTTACCCTGCTAGTCCCCATGACACTAAGGGGCAATTTATCATAGCCAATCAACCTAACCCGCACATCTTTGGACTGTGAGAGGAAACCGGAGCACCCGGAGAAAACCCACACAGACACGCGGAGAATGTGCAACTCCACACAGACAGTCACCTCGGCCGGAATTGAACCCGGGTCCCTGGCGCTGTGAGGCAGCAGTACTAACCATTGTACCACCATGTCGTCCTTAATAGTTAAGTAAAATGTGATTAGCAAATGCTGCTATCAATTATGTAACAATAGGTGTTTACTCGTCATGTCTCCCTTAGAAACTGCCTGAATTAGTGGCCAATAAAATATTTTCAAGTGTCTCCATGTAATATTGGTGCTTCATTCAGGAGGCCATTCTCCATGTTCTCCACAGAGAATGTAAGCAGGTGATTTAACCAGAGCAGCGGTTGTCATTGTCAAGTCCAGTCCTACCTTCACCATGAAACCAAACACATGCACTTGCCAGTATGGGTCCCTGAGTTGTATACAAGAGCAGAAACAATGGTTGATTAATTCCCCCCACCTCCCAAAATTCCACCCTAACCCTAGTACCATTTGCCTCTTTTTATTTATGTAAATATTTTGGTACACACTTACCTTAGCACAAAAAGAACCTGTGCATCTAATTTACTTCTATTCTATATTTTGATCAGATGGTAATTAAGGAAAAGCAAAATTAGATATGGATTTTCTTTCAGTCATAGTATAAGAATGTGCTTGGACATGCTTGCAAAGTATGCTGTCTTCAATTATATTTTAAGTGCACTTGCTTCTAGTGCACTTCCTATATCCTTTTTTTCAAAGTGGTGGTACTGAGTGGAATATTGTGCAATGCAGCAGAATAGAGAGGGATTCTCATCCTCATTTATTAGGCAGCAACTTGGTCTCCTGTTGAATAAAGCAGGTTGCAGTTTGACAGAATATGGTACATTTTGTTCCCTATCCATTTAATCAATTAATTTCAGTCTTTGGCAAAAAGCAAAATTAAACTCATTTATGGGTGTGACAATCAAATACCTAAACATTATATGTTCGAGCACTCATGAGGATAAAATGTAGGAATAAATATAGACTGTCCACACATGTGGTATTCAGCTTTCCCGGTCCTAGGGTGTCAGGCTCGGGGGAAGGGTCATAGGGCTGAAACAATACTGGTGAGCCATGTTGGGCTATCTCCCCAATGCAATTCCATTGCCATTTTCCCCAGCATTGGAACCACCTGCCAAACAGATGTGGGCAGCCAATTTAATTATTTAGAGTCCTGCTTGGAGACAATTCTTCAGGGCCTCTGGCATTTTACTGGCAGTGGAGCTGGGCAAACTTCCCGCTTGCAGTCCTAGGAACTGCAAGATCATTGCACCAAAGTAGGGGCCTCTAATGCATCATCCATAGGGGCCTCTTGACTTGGCTCCTCTGGTTTTCTTACCTCTCCGACTTTGCATTCTCTGATCTACCTTCACAATGCCCACCCCTCTCAGCGTGGCTGTTGAGACTCTTGAATTGCTAGTTCTCTGATCGGACCTGCTGCATCAAAATCTCACCTTAATTGCACATCGAGTCTGGAAGCGACCAGTTAGGAGGACATCTTGAAGAAAATAGCCGAGTTGATCCTGCTGCCAGCAAGTATAGTCTGGGGTCTGTAAGCCCGTAGCAAAACCCTCCCTGTGATATCAGGCAGGCTCAGTGATCTGAAATAAAAACAGAAAAATGCTGGATAAACTCAGCGGGTCTGGCAGCTTCTGTGGAGAGAGAAACAGAGTTAACGTTTAAAGTCCATACGACTCTTCTTCAGAGCTGAAGAGGTGTAGAAATGTGAAACAAAAACAGAAAATGCTGGAAAATCTCAGCAGGTCTAGATAACCATCCAGACTCGAAACGGTGGCTCTATTCTCTCTCCACAGATGCTGCTGAGATTTTTCAGCATGTTCTGTTTTGGTTTCAGATTCCAGCATCCGCAGTATTTTGCTTTTTAGCTCAGGAGTAGAAATTGATGGATTATATAGTTGGAGAGTGGGTGGAGGAGTTGGGGCAGAATAGAAGGTCAGGGATAGGTTAGTGCTCAGGAGAGATTGCCAAAGATGCCATGGACATGTGACAAAGGGAGTGTTAAGATAGTGTTAAAGACTAAACAGCTAACAGAATGTGTTAATACCAGAACAAGGATCAGCACTTTGTAAAAGCAAAACAAATTACAGATGACCCTGTGAGGGAGGTGGTTGAGAAAAATAATCAAATGGAGGAGAGAATTCATGGTCTAAAGTAGTTGAACTCAAAGATAAGTCCAATAGGCTTTAATTTCCTAATTGGAACTTGAGATGCTGTTCCTGCAGTTTGCGTTTGCTTCACTATAACATAGCAACAGGCCAGGGAAGGAAATGCGGCCATGGGAGCAAGATGGCAAGCGATGGGATGCATGTGGACTGAGCAAAGGTGTTCCGCAAACTGATCTGAGTTTAGTCTCCCCAATGTAGAGGAGACCACTTTGGGAGTAGCAAATACAACAGACTAAATTGAAATACTGTTTCACCTGAAAGGGATGTTCAGTGTCTTGGGCAGTAAGGAAAGAGGAGGTAAAGGGGCAGGTGTTAACTCTTCTATGATTGTACTGGGAGGTGCTATGAGAAGGGGATGAGGATTTGGGGGTGATAGAGGAGTGGACCAGGGTGTCACGGAGGGAGCAGCCCCTGCGGAATCCTGATGGGAGAGGGAGGGGTGAGGGCAAGGTGTGCTTTGTGGTGGCATCATGCTGGAGTTGGCAGAATTGGCGGTGGGTGATTCTTTGAATGCGAAGGCTGGTGGGGTGGAAAGTGAGGACAAGTGGAACCCTATCATCATTCTGGGAG
This sequence comes from Mustelus asterias, assembly GCF_964213995.1. Lineage (NCBI taxonomy): Eukaryota > Metazoa > Chordata > Chondrichthyes > Carcharhiniformes > Triakidae > Mustelus > Mustelus asterias. The sequence continues at coordinate 76,752,405 of NC_135810.1, forward strand.
AGACGGATAGGTATATGGACAGAGGTGCAGGAGACGGGTTGGAATGAATATTGGTAGACAGTTTATCACCAGAAATGGAGACAGATAAATTGAGGAAGGATAGAGAAGCGTCGGAAATGGACCATCTCACCAGTTCATCACTGTTTCTAAAAATCATTAAAAATGAATTTCTGAAGTGATTTGATGCATACATGAGGGAGAAGGGAATTAGAGAGATACAGGGATAAGGTGACAAGAGGTAATTCAAATCAGAGGAGATTCGTATGGAGTACAAACACTGCTGCAGACCATTTAGACTGAATAGTTTCCTTTCATGCTGAAGACTCGATGCATATCTATGTAGCTAACCTTTGGGGGGAAATTATCTACTAATAAACAGATTGATTCTCCACCTACTGGGCCTGATTTTAACTCACTCCACATGCATTCATGATTAGGCTCTCAGTTTCAGCCTTCTAACGGCAGGAGTACTGCTGATCTCACTACCCTGCTAGAAGTGCACAAAACATTGGGATGCAGTTATGTTCAGTTATCAGGCCCCACCCTCTGCGGTTCATTAGCCTTCCACAGAAGAATGATAGAGGCCACAGAACTATACTCCAGTTAAAGGTTCAGAGAAACAAGGAAAAGGAGAAAATTTAGTAGATTGGGGCCCAATTGAAGAGAGTGCAGTCTGTCCTATTAATGGTGAGTGCCCCCACGATTAAGAACTCCAGAAATAATTGTTAACTGCTTAAATGTCAAAGGCTGGAATTCTCCAATTGCGTATGCCCCTCTACCGCTGCCAGCGAGAGTGGAAAATATGGCACTGAACCAAATCTCCATTCACAGCAGCCGGGCCAGATAATCCCAGCCGCGGGTGAGGACCAGATAATCCCACCCGCGGGTGAGGACCAGATGATCCCAGCCATGGGCGAGGACCAGATGATCCCAGCCGTGGGCGAGGACTTTGAACTTTTTGGCCTCACCCCCAGGGATCCCAAAGCACAGTTTGATTGTCTTACTGTAAGCATTGCAATCTCCCCTCCCACGCCATGGGTTAAAACTCGCGGTGGCAGGATGAGGCCCTTAAGTGGGCATTAATTGGCGACTTGAGGGCCTCACTTAGCAGCAGGGCAGAAAAGCCATCCAAGGGTCTTCCTGTTACTGATTTAATCAGGGTGGAAGAGGGGTGACGGAAGTCCCTATCCACCATCGTCCTATCTAATTAAATGTACTCCACACACCCCACCACTAAATGTGTCACAATAGAGGGCAGTAGATTCTGGCTGTAGTCAGCCTGCTTTTGGAGTTCCGATCCAGAAAGAGAGGACAACTTAGAAGCTCCACCTTGCTAAAGCTGCTTTACCATCAGCTTGAAAGCAGTCCTCTGGTTTTTCTTGTTTTCATCGTGGGAATCAGGAAAATGGATGTGTATTCAGGATGCTTTGTGACCAAATTGGAGCAGAAGTAAGTTCCACAATCATACTTGCCCTATTAACCAAAATGAATTAATATAATCAACATTAGTAAATGTAAACACATTGGAAATTTGTAGTCTGGGCAGGATTTCTGACTTATCATACTGTAAGTAATACTGTAATTTTATGAATGTTCAAATGCAATGATTGACATGGCAACTTTCAAGTGCCCTTCCTGTTTCATATCCCAATGGAGAAAGTGGAACAGCTCCTCTCGTGTTGCCCCAATAAAGTAGGTTACAGTATCGCAGTGGTTTACAGATTTTCCCTTCCTTTTTGTGAGAAAACCTGCCACACAGTACTAATACCTGTTAACACATTAGAGGCAGAACTCCCCATATGAGGAAATCATGTGTGTGTGTACTGCAAGACAGTACTCGAGTTTCCTCTTGTGCAGGTTCATCACTGCAACTCTGCAGTGACTTGGATGCAGTTTCTTGATGTAAGGTTCTCTACCTTTTCAGGCCCACTCTGGCAAGTTCCAACCAATGAGCAGGAGCTCACTTCCGCCTCTTTTAAGCAACAATTCTTGTTCTCAATTATTGAAGATGTTTAAGTCTTGAGTTGAGCCAAAGCCAAGAAACAAAGTGAATTTTTTAAACCTGAGGTGAATAAGAAATTGCATCATCTGCCTCCAGAAGCATCTTTATCTTAAAAGAGCCTAAGTTCTATTGCTCGCTCTCTCCACAACAATGGTGGTGTTAGCAATGGAAAGGCAAGGAAATCAAGCTGGCTTCAGGGTCATGCCCTCTTAACATCATTTACATGCAACAGGATGGTCAAAGGGTGTCTGGCACTCTTCTCTCTTGCTACATAGGGAGGAAAATCCATAGTGGTGTTGGTGGAGAAGTGACATGACAGAAAGCCTTGCTGCACAGTATCAACCACGATGCAATCTGGCAGTATAAAGGGGAAAAATCCAAGCCATACTGTTACGAGGGGCACAGTTTAAAAATAATGGATCTCCCATTTAAGACTAAAATGAGGAGAAGTTTGTTCAGAGGGCTATTAGTCTTTGGAATTCTATTCTACAGAAAGCAGTGGAGGAGTTATCATTGAATATATCTAACGTTGAGTTAGACAGATTTTTGATCAACAAGGGATTTAAAGGTTATGGGGTTTGGCAGGCAGGAAAATGGAGTTACGGCCATAGTCAGAGGAGCCATGATCCAATTGAATGGCAGAGCTCGCTGAAGGGACCGAAAGGCTTACTCCGGCTCCTCTTCCTTATGTTATTATTTTATATTATGCCACTATTTAACATAACCAAATTTGACCTATAAAAGTGGAAGCTGTAGCAAAAGGTTCAGGCGGCTAAGCTGTTGTTCCTCATAGTGCATGAGAGGCCCACCTGTGTGAACTGCTGGGAACCATTTAGAACATAGAACATAGAACAGTACAGCACAGAACAGGCCCTTCGGCCCACGATGTTGTGCCGAGCTTTATCTGAAACCAAGATCAAGCTATCCCACTCCCTATCATCCTGGTGTGCTCCATGTGCCTATCCAATAACCGCTTAAATGTTTCTAAAGTGTCTGACTCCACTATCACTGCAGGCAGTCCATTCCACACCCCAACCACTCTCTGCGTAAAGAACCTACCTCTGATATCCGTCCTGTATCTCCCACCACGAACCCTATAGTTATGCCCCCTTGTGATAGCTCCATCCACCCGAGGAAATAGTCTTTGAACGTTCACTCTATCTATCCCCTTCATCATTTTATACACCTCTATTAAGTCTCCCCTCAGCCTCCTCCGCTCCAGAGAGAACAGCCCTAGCTCCCTCAACCTTTCCTCATATGACCTACCCTCCAAACCAGGCAGCATCCTGGTAAATCTCCTCTGCACTCTTTCCAGCGCTTCCACATCCTTCTTATAGTGAGGTGACCAGAACTGCACACAATATTCCAAATGTGGTCTCACCAAGGTCCTGTACAGTTGCAGCATAACCCCACTATGTGTATTGTTTTCACTTGTTTGTAAAATTTCCTGCCTGTGTTATTGGATTAAAAGGAGAGATTCTGGAAATGCACAGCAAATGAAATAGAAAAATAAGCCCATTATTAAGGTGGGGCCTTTCATCACGACCTCTTCAGCTTTCTGTGACGGAGTCAAACTTCCATTTTTTAATTAGATTCGAGCGAACTTCAGATTATTGCCTGCATATTTTTTTATTTCAGTTTCCCAACAATTCCAGTTTTCTCTTTGCTTTATGTGGGGCTGCAGCCCTTTCATTGACCTACAACTGTTTGTCACATATTAGATTGCTTATTGGGATTCATTATTAATCCAAATGGTGTGGCAATGTCACCCTGTTCCTGTCCTCCCAGAACTGACTGTCCCCAGTTCAATTTCCTTTTGTGACAGAATAATAAAGGAAGTAACTAATTGCTATTTTGCGGTGCTGTCTAACTACCTAATATTTTAAATTATCTTTCTTCAGCCCCATGTCAGCGCCAACTACATTTCAACATTTCTGTTGAAGCAACACCAAATCCATACTTTAATATTATACGTAACATCAGGTTTGAAATGGTGATATTCAATTCCATATCTGGATGTATGCATGTCCTCATGTATGATGTCTGCTAGATGCACCTCACCATGGCATGTGACCTAGAGTCATTCAGGTCAGCAAGATCCCAGATTTGATCTCCAGCCCATGTAAAGTTAGCCAATCTGAGCTGGGCCAGTAATTTGTAGAAACAATTGACCTTAGAGCACCCCTGAGTTACGTTGGAGGATCATTAGCCATATTTCAAGCTCCCTGATCCATGTACCATGTTTCCCCTACCCCCAGAATGTACCATTGCTGTGAAGGGTACTTGGCAATGCACTCCACGGTTCAATAAGATGCTGGCAATCACTGTTCATTCACTAAAATAGTCATCTGTGAGTGGCTAACATCCATGGAACCTTACCACAGCAAAAATAAAAATCAGCACTTTCAGGAATAAAATTAAGAGAAAAGATTATTTTTTTAAGAACATATCTTTATGGAGATTAAAATGCTTTATGAGGACATTCACTTCACAGCAAAAATGTGTGTTGAAACATGAACCGTTTTAGTAGGTTTTCTCCATACTAAAAGTAATATGCAGTGTCATCTTTGGAAGCTCTTTATTTGTACAGGATAATTAAGTCAGGGCACTCATTCATCAGGACATGTTCATTCGTTGAAAACAGTCACTTGTTATTAATTGATGTGATAGCAATACTGAGGTAAAATTAATGTGCATTCAACAGAGGTCAGGCTGGCAGTAGTGGGTAGCTATCAAATAGCAAGACGTGAGATAAATAGTAGCTGTAGTGCCATGATTACACAAGATAACAGGAAAATATTAAGCTACACTTTGGGTGTTATCTACCTTTAGTGGCAAGATTTTTAAAAATTAAACTCGACATAATTATGTAACTGGTGCACATCTGCTATAACTATGAGTTGTTTTTTATTGTATTATCGTGTTCAGTATTTTTCTAAGATCCCTTTAGCATTGTGTTTGTGAAAAATACTTTCTGGAATTTGGGTTATATTTTAACATTTTGGTCATTTATACTCTTTCAACCTCCGACCTGTCTTCAGTGTGCTAAGCTTATTTGACGATGCCAAGCTGTTCTCTGTACCCTATGAGTTGGTAATATGCTTCCATCTCTCATTTAGGCAGACACCAGAGGCAAAGAATACACCAGGGCAACAAATTCTGTCTGCCTTGAACAGGCTGTAATGAATTGCTCTTTCAGCAGTGGGGCAGATAAATTTTTCTTTTATCCTTAGTCCGGCAATGAGGAATTCTGTCTCCACACCTGTTTAATAATGGCCATGAAAATAAATTTATCTATGTACGCCTGTTTACGGGTCGCTGCAGAAACACGTAGCATGCTACATTTTGCAGGGCTGCTGTACATAATGATGGTAATTGATGTTTGGAACAGCCAGTTTTCGGTAGCACAGGGTCTGCTTCTCCCAGTGAGGCCATGATCTGTGTTATCAGTCCAGCCCATAATTAAATATCTCTCCTTTACAATATGCTTCAGGTTCCTTAATGAGTCTGAACCAGAAACAGTCACCTCTTTCCCCTTAGAGCTTTATTTGCTAGTTATTAAACAATATTATTGAGCTGACAGTATTCTCAGCTGTGTTGCTGTATCCATATCATATCTGTTTTATAATTGTGCAATTAGTGGTAGTGCTTGCTTTCATACCTCGGTAAAACCTTTTAGTAAAACTAAAGGCCATCGTAATTCCATTAGATGAAAAGATTTTGCCAAATATAGAAAGAAGCTTTCTGTGGTTGTATTTCCATAAAAGAACCCCCCCACCCCCCAACTGTAATCCTGTGACTTTCGTCATGACCTTGTGCTGTGTTGTTAAGGGTCCAATTTGCTCATTGTTCCCATGCTTGCATAATTCCCAACCCCCCATACACACAGACATGCACATAGACCAAACCTTTGCCGTCAAATCTGTTCATTTAAATTCTGTGGGTAAATGCTATTCATTTGAAGTGACCATGCTGTATGGTTATAATAATTCCATCTAACTGCTTTCCACAATTTTTCTCTCTCAATCTGGCGTAAGCAGCGTATTAAGTTTGCTGTGGGAAAAATCCTTTCACGTTCTGTTATGTCACTCTTGCTCACGAGTTGCAGGCTTGCTGCAGATTGGCCTTTTTTTTTCGCTTGTAGGTTGCCACGGAGAAGATTTACAATGCCGGTTATTCACACATCTGCCTTCCTTTTTTTCCCCCCTCATTGTGAGGTCCCTTGGGTGAAGGCAACCTTGATACCCAGACTCGTAAAATTCATGCAGGACCATCGGCCTAACATTGCTGCCGTTTTCAGGCACTCATTACCTTAACCAGCTGCTCAGGCATTCACCCACTAAGGCATGATGGGACCAGAAACAAGCATGTGACCTGACAAATGCATCTGCCTTGCTGATTCTGATGAAAATATCAAAAACAGGCAAATTTCATTTGATTATACTTTAAAATCATCATAAAAAATCAATTTTTACTAAGTTTCAAATTAGGGCTTCTTTCTTCCAAAGAATCAAATGCTTAATTACTTCAGTAATGTCACCTGAACTGGGAGAGTGCAATTGGCATTGCTACATATCAATTTAGAACGGCATACTCTGTAGCTCTGTCATTAGGGAAAACATAAACTTCAATGCAATTTTAAAAATTTAATTGACAATTATTTAGATAGATGAACATAGTTCATTAATGCATTGCTTAAAGGAAAGTCTTTACCATGAGACTTGAAACTTTGTCCACAGTAACAGTATTGCTTATGCATTTCAGACGGTAAATCCACTATAATGTTGAAATATAGTCAGTACAAGTCAGGCTTTGGAGAGTTATTTGAGGTGGCAAATACTAAATTTCCTTAATTGCAGTAACATTGCTAATTATTGGTGTGCTGAACCAAAAAATTTAACTTAATCTTCGAAAGACTTAAGCAAGAAAGCAAATTAAATTTGCAGGGACTGTAACCAAAGTGAAATAGGGAGGTTTATTAACAAGTTGTTGGCCGAGTATAGTTTGATTTCCAGGTAGGTGGAGCATGGTAAGGATGACATGTGAATCTCACGGGCTGGTTTGATAATATTTCTGTGCATTGTCTTGGTGTCAACAATGGTATGACTGAATTTGTGACAGAATATAAACTTCTGTGTCCTGTCTGTTGCCCGAGAATTAATCAAGATGACCATTCTCTCAAACCTTAGAAACCAGAATAACCTTTAGTGGATAATTTATTTTAATTTCCTGATTCCACCCAGCCCCTCCCCCGCCACCCACTCCCATTCCGGACCTGATGCTTGATTGCTATTACTTTTGGAAATATTTCCTCCATTTCAAGCAACAGCGTCTCCAAAGAAAAAACTGTGAACAATTTGTTTGACAATGTGACAATGGGTGGCACAGTGGTTAGCACTGCTGCCTCTCAGCGCCAGGGACCCGGGTTCGATTCCCTGCTTGGATCTCGGTCTGTGTGGAGTTTGCCTTTTCTCCCTGTGTCTGCATGGGTTTCCTCTCACAGTCCAAAGATGTGCAGGTCTGGTTGATTGGCCATGCTAAATTGCCACATAGTATCAGGGGGACTAGCAGGGTAAATATGTGGGGATAGGGGCTAGGTGGGATTGTGGTCAGTGTGGTCAATAGGCTGAATGGCCTCCTTCCGCACTGTAGGGATTCTATGTTCCATTGATTTCTCAGTCTCAGTGCATCTAATACAAAAGCTTTCAACATAAACTTCAAAACTAATTAATTAAAAGCAGCAAAACATCTAAATGTTCCATTGCATAGGTTGGTAGCAGCCATTCTCAACCAAATATAAGGCAGCGTAATTGTGAGTGGAAATTTCCTGCACTGGTCTCATGGAAAGGTCCATTTCCAATGGAGTTACAACATATTAATGTACTTGGCTCCTTCAGTACCAGTTCAGTAGGCACGCAATATATAGAATGCCTGATTGTTGGGAGTGAATAATGTGGCTGTATTTACCCAGGGGTTTGGGTAAGTAGTTTGAGTAGTTTATGGATATCATTTGAACTCTGACATTATAATTTGCCTTGTTACTCATAATCTACCATTTCTGTAATGTGCAATGAAACTGCACTAACCGTTACAGATGATGTTCAAGTGTAAACAGAACATGTGCAGCATGTCTATCAGTGTCTGAAAGAGAAAGGGAACCTTGGGTGGGGTCCTTCATCAGACCGAGTAGAGGATCCAACCTGAATCATTACCCTATGCTTTCTATTTGGTTGAAAAAGTTTTGGGAAGTTAGTGTGCTGTTATTACTGTCAGATAATTGTGTCACATCATTCACCGCAGGAAATAAAATACAAGACCAGATGTAATTTACCATGTGTTCCAGGGAAATACAGTAAGGAGTCTAACAACACCAGGTTAAAGTCCAACAGATTTATTTGGTAGCAAACGCCACTAGCTTTCGGAGCGCTGCTCCTTCGTCAGGTGAGTGGGAGTTCTGTTCACAAACAGGGCATATAAAGACACAAACTCAATTTACAGAATAATGAATAATGATTGGAATGCGAGTCTTTACAGCTAATCAAGTCATAAAGGTACAGACAATGTGAGTGGAGAGAGCATTAGCACAGGTTAAAGAGATGTGTATTGTCTCCAGACAGGACAGCCAGTGAGACTTTGCAAGTCCAGGCAAGTTGTGGGTGTTACAGATAGTGTGACATGAACCCAAGATCCCGGTTGAGGCCGTCCTCATGTGTGCGGAACCTGGCTATCAGTCTCTGCTCAGCGACTCTGCGCTGCCGTGTGTTGTGAAGGCCGCCTTGGAGAATGCTTACCCGAATATCAGAGGCCGAATGCCCGTGACCGCTGAAGTGCTCCCCAACAGGAAGAGAACAGTCTTGCCTGGTGATTGTCGAGCGGTGTTCATTACCCCAGTCCAACGCCGGCATCTCCACTTCCAGGGAAATAACAGGGTAAGGGGTTAACCATGTTATTAATAGTCATTGTAATCCAAAAATTTGGCACTGTCTTGATGCATGCACTGAACTGAAATTGGGTTGTTCCTTATGATATATGGAAATATAGTAACACTTGGAAATATAGTGCTCCCTTACATTGTTCTGTACCCAGTCTTTCTTTCTTGCCTGTGTGTGTCAGGGATAGCAGCAGATTGATGGTTCTTGCTTATATACCACATGCTTAAACCAGCAGAGCTGTCGAGGTTTATTTTACTGTTTTCATAACTTGGCAGGCAGTATGTAGTTGTTGAGAGGAATTAACAATTCAAGACTGTTGAGTATTATAGTCTGACAGTGAACGGCTTCTAAGCGTGAGCAAACACCAGTCATTACGGGTTAGTAAATTACAAAACACAATGTATACAACAAATTTACAATTAATGGTGATCCTTAACATGGTAAGCATGTCCAAACACCCATCATCACTGTTTGGAAACTTTGTATGCTAATGCAGTTAGTAATTTTCTTCTTCCAACTCGCCTCTAAGTTGTATCATTGAAATCAGTCCTGTGATAAAAGCTGGTGGGATTGTTCATTTGCAAACAAATATTGTTAATAAATGGGGGCGATTCTCCCAAAAGAATTCAAAGTGTCAAATTGTGTAAAAACTGGAGTAAATCCTGCTGGTTTTTTCAGCGGGAGTTTCCAAATGAACCTTCCATGCTCTGTGCGCTGCAGAGTGCCCAAGCGTGAATCACGCTGAAAATCAGTGGACCTATTCCCACTGGAGAGGCCGGCAGCATTAGCGCTGAGCAGACCACTGCGCATGCACCGATCTGTCAGTGCCAAGATCGGCGCATGCAGAGTAGCCCCAAACTGCCGGCCTCCCGATCGCTGGCCAGCTCGATCACTGGCCAGCCCCGCGACCCCCGCAACAGCCTTGCACCCCCCGCCACCCCCCCGCCCCACCCCACCACCCCAATGGCCAGCCCCGATCACAGGCCACCCTCCCTCTGTCACCCAGCCAGACTGCAGAATGGCAGCAGGACCCCCCACCCCCATTGATCAGCCCCCCCAGGGGCCCCATTAGGCCCCACCCCCTTGTCACTGTCCAGTGGGCAGTGCCAATGTTCCCCTTGGGCAGTGCCAGGGAGCTAGGCTGGTACTGCCAAGCTGACAATGCCCAGGGGGCACTCCCCTTTGCCCATAACTGCCTGGAGGGCTTTGATGGCCCCCCTTCATTCCAGCGGGGTCGGGCCACCAGCTTCTAGCAAGTGGGGAGCGATTGTAAACTCCGTTGTAGTGAAACAATCCTGGTAGGGATGGAGAGACTAGCGGGCCCGGAGATTTCAGTCCCAGGTCCGCTAATTATGTGGAAATGATATTACCATGAGCGTTTAAATAAATTATACAGCTCTGCGTCAATTCCTGGCACCGACCTCACGGCGCCAAAGATCCGACCCCCGGAGAATCGCGGAGGCTGTAGTGCCCAGCAGGAAGCCCACTGAATGTCCTCCACTTGAGTCTCCCAGCCCACTGCGCTGCTTTTGCAGTGCAGCGAGCTGGGAGAATCGCCCCCATACTCTTTTAACTGCATGATCATTAATTGTCAGACTGGCGAAGGTAGTTATATGATATCTTGTCATACTGCCATGCATATTTCAAACCCTGTCTATTTGATAATCACTGTATTACCCCTTATAGCTTCGACAATGAAGTAATTGGTAACTGTTTAAATTTATTTACTATTCTTTAAAGAACTTACATAAATATCTACATGAAACATTTACCCTTCAATGTTAGCCTTGTCAATATTCAGACAGAAAACATTTGTTACTTTTTACACCAAATATCAGCATTAAATATTCCAGACCAAAGTATAGAACAAATGTGGAATAAAGAACCCTAATTCATTCTACTCTATGGACAGGTAATCATTGAACAGGTACATCACAGAAGGCTATTCAGCACATTCTGTCACTGCTGGCTCTCCGAAGGAGCAATTCAGACTGCCACTCTCCCGTTCTCTCCTCACACCCCTGCACATTCATCCTTTTCAGCTATTTAGAAAACTTAGAAATCATGTGAAAAGATTTACAGCACTAAAAGAGGCCACTCTGCCCATCATGTCTGTGCCAGCTGAAAAACGAGTCCTTCAGCCTCATCCTGTTTTCCAGCACTTGATCAGTAGCATGGAAGTTATGGGACTTCAGGCATCTATCAAGATACCTTTTAAATGAGATGAGAGTTACTACCTCCACCACCCTTTCAGGCAGTGAGTTCCAGACCCCCACCACCCTCAGGGTAAAAAAAATCCTCATCTTTGCTCTAATCCTACTACCAATCACTTCAAACCTGTGCCATCTAGATACTGACCTCTCCACTGAGGGAAACTGTTCCTTCCCAGCCACTGTATCCAAGCCTCTCACAACATTGTACATCTCAATCATATCTCCCTTCGCCTCATCTGTTCCAAGGAGAACAATCCCAGCCTGTCCCATTTTCATTCATAGCTGCTGTTTTCCAGTCCTGGCAACACCCTTGTAAATCTCTTCTGCACCCTCTCCAGGATAATTACTGAGGTGACCAGAAATCATAGAATCATAGAATCCCTACAGTGCAGAAGGAGGCCATTCGGCCCATCGAGTCTGCACCGACCACAATCCCACCCAGGCCCTACCCCCACATATTTACCCGCTAATCCCTCTAACCTACGCATCTCAGGGGCAATTTTAACCTGGCCAATCAACCTAACCCGCACATCTTTGGACTGTGGGAGGAAACCGGAGCACCCGGAGGAAACCCACGCAAACACGAGGAAAATGTGCAAACTCCACACAGACAGTGACCCGAGCCGGGAATCGAACCCGGGACCCTGGAGCTGTGAAGCACCAGTGCTAACCACTGTGCTACCGTGCCACCCTAACCACTGTGCTACCGTGCCACCCTTGAAACCACTTAACGTTGGGTAGACAAATATTATTTATTTCACAGCAGAGATCAGAGAGCCCGACTTTTCAACCAAACAATGTATTCTCTGGGGTGCAGATGTTTTAGTGCTCTAATGGTTGTCTGGGCTCTCAGTCAAGCATACATAATGAGGTTTGGGTAAAAGCCAAGAACTGCACAAGGTACTCACGATATGGAATATTAATGTTTTCTATAACTCCTGCATAACCTCCCTGCTCTTATATTCTATCCCTTGGCTAATAAATGAAAGGATTCTATATGTCTTCTTATCAACCCACCATACTACCTCCAGAGATCACTCCGTGGTTCTTCACTTCCTCTACACCTCTCAATAACTCTATAGTGAAATAGGATGTGTAAAAATGGTTTTAATCAGTAATTCATCCATAGCTCTCTCATATGTTGAAAAAGAAAGTTATTTCACTAGAAGTCAATAAAAGTTTCAATCATTCATACCTTTTAAAGTGTCAACAACAAAATCCACAAACCCTTGAAACCACTTAACGTTGGGTAGACAAATATTATTTATTTCACAGCAGAGATCAGAGAGCCCGACTTTTCAACCAAACAATGTATTCTCTGGGGTGCAGATGTTTTAGTGCTCTAATGGTTGTCTGGGCTCTCAGTCAAGCATACATAATGAGGTTTGGGTAAAAGCCAAGACAACCAGTAGAGTACTAAAACACCTGTGTCCCAGTGAAAGCAATGCTTGAATAACAGCTCAGACTCTCTTATCTCCACTGCCAATTTCACAATGTTTGTTAATCCAATGTTAAGTGATTTCAAGTGTTTCTGTTATAAAGGATGAATGAAACGTTTACTGGTTTGTCGTGAAATGAGCTTTTTCAACATAAGAGAAGGTTATGTATCAATTACTCTGTTAAAGCATTTTTTTACACATCCTATTGTCACTATACAGCTCAAGCGTTCTACACAATGTAGGTCAATAAGTATGGAAGTGCCATAGCTTGACATGAGAGACCACAGAGATGAATGAGAGAGCAGAACTTGGCATAGGAGGCATGAGATGCCTGAAGGCAGATTGTGGCTTATGGTGGCATAATGGGTGTAGAGGGTGTGTGGAAGGGTTGAGATTGGCGTGGGGGCATGAGGGGTTATGAGGGTGGGTGGAAGGGCAGTGCTTGGGATAGGGGGCATGAGTGGGGCCTTTTGAGTTTACCTGATAAAAGGACTCCTCATGTGGACTAGAGTTCATGACACCTCTGATGGGATGTGAACTGCGTCTCCTTAAAAAGCTGGCCTGACTCCATGAAAATTGCAGAGGAGAAGGGAATACCTATCGCCACAATGGAACCAGCCAAGTTAAGAGTGCCAGATGAGAGCTATTGACAGGAACCAGCCCACACCATTTAAAGGCACTCCCCAAAAATCAGACAGTCCAGGAATGAGGTCAGGAATCCTGCAATCAGGATGTTCCCAGCATTTTTAAAGGGCTCCCGAGTCATCTCAACTCAATGAAAGACATTAGACCATGAGATAAAGTAGCAGAATTAGGCCATTGGACCCATCGAGTCTGCTCCACCAATCAATCATGGCTGATAGGCTTCTCAAACCCATTCTCCTGCCTTTTCCCCGTAACCTTTGAAAGTCCAGACCTATGTTGGCAATATGGAAACATGATTCTGCATAGGTGAGGATTCTTTACCAAGTTTATTAAGGCTTGAGATAAAGAAAGCACCAACTTTCTCTTTGGAGAGTTAGCTTGTATATCATCAATATGGCAGGAAATTGAAAAGGATTATTCGTTAAAGTTATCTGACACCCTAAACAAGGAACTAAATGACAAGTTGATGGAGTAGGAAATAATAATTGACATTTCTATTCAGTGAAGTTACATCTGGGACCTCTAACAGTGGATTTGCAAATCTTACAGGGAAGGTAAAGTTGTTGCAGATATTTAAGTCTGATCTAGGTATGATTAGAGCAAGGAAGAATTTCAGCTCTGATGGAAGAAGAATGAGCTATGAAGTCTTCCATGACCAAAACAATAAGACCAGTTACTTCTCAAGCACAGATACAAGGCTCAGAAGAATAAAAAGACAACAGCATTAAAATCAGAGGAAAGAATGTAATTTGCTGCTGGGTGTTCTATAAGTGGCAGCTATGAGACAGTAGTTAGAGGGACTCCATATGAAAGGAAACTGTGCAATAGTTAAGATTGATGAAAAGACTAAAGAGAGTAGATGAACAGCACGCCAATCAGGAATATGGGTAAAGATAATAGGGGTAATAGGGGCCATTTTCTAAATTCATGTTACTGGCATGGAGCCTCACTGCAGATTATGCCCATCAGGAAGTTAAACTTGCAGTTTCCCACTGCATGCCTTCGATGGGCTCAGCTCTCGCCAGTGGGACTGATTTAGAAAATCAGCCCTGGTAGACTATTCAAACATAGAAGTTGAACTAAAATTGCTGCATCGCTTTCCTGATAATAGATCAGAGAGTTAAAGAGTAGGAACAAGAAAGATCAAGAGAAAATCAAATGAAATGGATAAAGAAAAGGAGTCAACAGCTTTCCCTTGACAAGTTTTCATCGCAATGTTTATCTCATCAGGTCCCTAAAAGCTGTAAATTTCCAGTCCGATCTACTTAGCAAATCTGACGTTAGCGAAGTGGCATAATTCATTTACACTAATATTGTAAGGTTGGTGTGAAATGTTTTGCTTTCACATTGACGTAACAGATACAGTAAATCCCCAATGTAAGTGTCCCCTTTTAAAGTGGTTTTGTTTTAATGGGTTTTTTTTATATGTCTGGGTCCCATATAAAGTGCAGTATTCCCCATTTTAAAGGGTGGGAGCAGTGTGATGAAGTTATCATGAGTTGAGTCTGGATTGTGATCAGCGCTATTTTGTTCTTGCTGTACATTCGAGTAACATCATTTCTTTGCTTTTCGGGTGCCCCTCCTCCCCCCCTCCCACCCCCACTCTGGTCCTAAACTAAACCTCATGTTAAAACTTTTATTAATGTAACTTATACTAGTGACTCTATGACTCATGTTGAGAAACACTGTGAACTTTGTTCTTCTAAAGAATTCTGCAATGTACAGATACTGTACTGTAAACTTTGTTCTTCATATTTCTTTGTTGCTAGTTTAATGTACAGTATGTACGGTGGACTTCTGTTTTTAAAAGAATGCTTTGCTATAAAACGGTGCTGCTCTGTACTGTACAGAGATCCTGTGTTTGAGGAACCTGTTGTAAATTTGGTGTTTTAAACAGGTCTCTGCTAAGATGAAGCCTGCAGGCAAGGCAGCAATTTAGTGCTTCAAACTGTATGGTACAGTGTTTCAATTTTTATATTGATTTTTCTGGGCAAAAACTGTCCTCAGGAACCTAACTCTGGCTTTAACATGGATTCCTGTGGGAAACCATGCTTCACTTAAAGGGGTTTCACTTAAAGTGGCAATTTCAAGAATGCAATCATCACTTTAAGTGAGGGCTCCCTGTGCTTGAATACTTGACAAACACATCACATCTTCATAAGCATGTAGTTCTGTCAATATGAAGAATGCGAAGCAGAGTTCTTCCATGCAGGTTCTCCCCTTATCCCTCTAATTCCCCAGTAAAGATTTTAAGCTTCTTCTTGCTGGGTTCCTGAACAGATCGTAATTTCATTGAAAGTTCAGGAATATTTTGCTTGTATTAGTCCTAGAAAGGCCTCCTAGATATGAGGTTCATTTTGTTTTGCTATATTTATGTTTGTTTGGAAAACATTCAATTGTACTTTCGAAACTATTGTTTTAATTTAAACAACGCTGGCTGAGACACGCAAGGTCAGCAGCTCTGTCATGAACAACAACAGCCAGATTGATATTGAATATGTGCAGACAAATGCCAAACCCATATCTGCTTATAGAAAATGCCTCCAGTGACCCAGCGATCAATGGACACTGTCAGACACTGGTGTGTCAGCACAATGATCAGGTTGTATTATGTTTCAGTAATCTGTACCTAGAATAAATGAAAACTCACGTGCTAATCTGACCACGGGAACAAGCAAAATGACGGAGAAGAGAGAAGTGAGAGGAGAAAGATGGCAAAACAGGAAGCAGCGGAGAAGGAATGACAGAACTGAGGAGGGGACAGAGAGACTTAAGTAAAAGAGAGAACAACCTTTCCTATAGATTCACAGGTTCTGGTACCCTTAGCTACAGATAGGTGAAAAAGGTCTGACGATCTTCTGTTTTGAAAAGGTTTGAAATGGTACAAAATATTATGGGCAGGATTTTCCGGGCACGCGTGACCCGATTCTGGAAATTCCCACCCCGCAGTCAACGGACCTTTAAATGGTCTGCCAAATTTTCTGTCCCACCTGCTACAGTTTCCACAGCAGGCGGGTTGGGATATTTCCACCTGTTAACAAAATTACTAAGAGTTACTGGGTAGGATTTTCTAGCCCTTCCCACTGGTGAGATCTCCTGGCCCCACCAAAATTGACCACCCCCTTGCCTGCAGGCTTCATGACCCCCCCCCACCACCCCCCACCCAAGGGCAGGTTCACATTGGTGGGATGGGTCAATGGGTCAACCATGCAAAATGCCACAGGCGGTGGTAGGACCAGAAGATCCTGCTGGGAGCCAATGGAGAGAGCTGCCTCCACCACTGGGAAAAACGCCGCGGGGTGGGGGTGAGGGAGAGGGGGGGATGGATGGTGGAGATTTCGGCCTAGTGTCTGAATTATTGCACAACGGTGAAAACCATTGCACCATCCACTGCTTAATCTATTGATGTTAACTACTAACCCATGTTAAAGGAATGGCAGAAATGAATTTCTTGCACTGAGTAACATTTTCAGTCCATGCTGATTTATGAACAAGTATTTCTATTGCTGACAGAAGACAAGACTTAGTCCCAAGTTTCCTCTGGTCCTATTTCACTGCTGTTCATATAATTCAGCAAGACATCTGTCCACCTGTAACTTGCACCTCTGACCTGGCCTCATTTCCTAGCATCAGAGACTTTGAAATATTTTGGACAGGTGGTGTCACTTACAGCTTCACTGGGGCACTCACCTCATGTAGCCTCTGCAATCAATTGCTTTCAGAAAAGTTCAACATTCACCCACCATGGCATACCCAACGTGCCCAGAGGCCTTTAACAACACTGGAATACATTGAAGTTATATCAAGGAAACTGGCTATTCAACCCAATCAGTTTGTTTCACTATTTACCCTCTACAAAAGCATATAGTTTTAATCACATTTAGCCAACCTGCTTCTATATCCTTTCAATCCCCTTTGCTTCATCCACCTATCCAATCTAATCTTGTTGACATAATTTCTGTCTCAAGCACTAACCCTCTGTTATAAGAACTCTCTGTGTGAAGAAGTTTCTGCTGCCATCTGTTCTAAATCTCTGACATTTAATCTAGTGACTATGACCCCTAATTCTTGACCCACATCTGCTGAAAACAGTCCTGCATCATTCAGCACCCCGCTCCCCCCACCCCCCGCCAACCATCCTTTCATAATTTTAAACACTTCTCTCAAGCACCACATGAGCTGCATCATTCTGGCAAAAAAAGACCCAATTTTACAAGATTAGAGATTTGTATTTCTGATTTGGGTGTCAGGGACGATGCCATTCTCCTTCGCATTGTTCGAGTGCACCTAATGAGAAGCGTGTCTTATGATCCTTCTCCATCATATACATATTGTATAATTTAGCCTGCAATTTTAGCCGGGCATGTTATGCATCCATTTTCACTTCCAATGCAGGTGTGGGTGGGTGCAGGAGTGGTTTGAACCCAACATGGTGAGTTCCCATCTGATTTTACACCCCTGCTTGCCCACATTGCAAGAATTTATTGGTGCACCAACAGATGAAAATGTCAGAATGTTCTTGACTGATGTAGAATTCAAGCAGCTGATTTGTGAGACCCTGTCGAGAAGAGACATGACTTAACGAGAAAATGAAAGTAAGATATTGATATCTAACTTAAGATAACCGTGCAACGTACACAGACATGGAGAAAAGTAGTGGTAGTCTTTATCCACCTGAATAATTTGAATAAGATTAGTAAATCCTGGCTTAATTAATAATAAATGTAGTTTCTCATTGATAGTTCCTTATTTTACTTGTACATCAGTATTTCCCAGATTTCCCGGACATCAATGACACACATGTACATTTAACCATCTAGCACACAGATCTCAGCATCAACCGCCTCATTATTTTCCTGCCCTTTTAATTAGAATACACCACAGTATGCATGATGGCAAAACGGAAGTGGTGTGGCCAATTTTTTTCCCCCCGAGATTTGACAAACATATTAGACCAGCTTGTTGAGTTGGAAGTGTGCACTACCTGCTGCTGAAGGCAGTTCTGAGTCTGTGTTACCATATGTACTGCATACTGGGTGCTGAGTAGACTGCAGGATCAGCATCCAAAGTGCAGCAATATTACCAGTATCCTAGAGCACACAGAATCATAGATTTGGTATGGCGCAAAAGGAGGCCATTTGGCCCGGCATGTCTGCATCGGCAATCCGAATGAGGAACTCGCCTAGATCCATTCTCCTGCCTCCTCCCTATTAGTCTGCACATTCTTCCTTTTCTGATAACAGTCATATTCCCTTTAGAATGATCCAATTGAGCCTGCCTCCACCACATTCTCAGGCAGAGGATTTCACTGTGTGAAAAACCTTTTCCTCATATTACTGTTGCTTCTTTTTCCTAATTATTTTAAATCTGTGTCCTCTCATTCTCGATCCTTTCATTAGTGGGGGTATCTACTCTGTCCAGAAACACACTATTGGTCCTTAGGATTCAGGTTTGAAACAGGGGGTTGTACACTTAGGAATAGTTTGTTACTTTTCACATGGAGACCTCCGTTTTAGGTGCATTATTCATGAATACTTCTCCTGCATCTCTCTTGCTGAGAGAAAGGTCACAAATAACCCTAACAGAGGGAATCTTAACCTTGTAAATGTCCATACAATTTCTGGGAATCATGGGGAGATGCCTTCACCCAGTATCATACATGAAATAGCACAAAAGCAGACAGTTATTATTCATGTCTTAAATTCTATACAGTATAGCCTTGAGACATGAGGGTTGTCATCTCTGAAGACATTGTGGTAGATTTTCAATACTAGGTCAGCTGCCCCTTTTAGATTAGTCCTAGTTTTCATTTTCACCATTTTCAATTGCCTGGTCAGCAAGTTAAAAATCTACCCCACTGAGTCCCAAGAGATTATGGCAACAGCAAGGTCTAAAGTGAATGGGCAGTGACGTTGCTAATGGACTGCTAATAGCCTTTAATTGGTGTTAATTTATTAAGTGTAAAGGATCTTAAGAATAACTCTGTGACTGCCTGGCACTCACCAGTACTTTAACCCGCTGAGCTCTGTGGATCTCAAAATGCCACTTTTGGATGGAAAGCAATGATTGGAATAAACAATAACACCACAGTTCTGAGCACAGCAAACTGTTTCTCCACTGTACATTATTAGTTGACACTGCCTGGGGTTAAACATACTGCAGGTTTGTACATGTCGTGGCCTCTACACTTCTGGACTGTTCTTTCCGCCTCTTCCTGCTGCTCTACAGTGATACACCTATCGACGGCTGATTCATCTGTGCTGCTGAACAGAAATCTCCATGCTATGCATCTCACTCACCGCTGTTACATTACTGGATCCTTTTTGTTAAACTCAGTAATTTCAGGTCTGATCTGCAGTGAAATATTGACTTTTCAATCTGACTCGGCAACCACACAGTGCTGCACTAATTCATCAATAATAACCTTTAATAAATTAAATTGACCTTTTTTCTCACTTTTTGCCCAACTGTTTTCATGCCGTTTAGAAGGGTGGCAATGTTCAGAATCGCACTAATCCTGGATAAATTGTCCACTGACACATTCTCCAAAAACCTCCAATGCTCCTTACCCATCCCAACCATTTTAATAAGATTAGTAAACCCTGGGCCTTCAGTTAGTAATGAATGCTGTTTTTCAATTACACTTCTGATTTACTTATGCACTAGAATTTGAGCCCAGATATTCCTGCAAGTGATATTGATGATGTACAGGTACGTTTAACCGTTTAGCTCCAAGCACGCTGACCACAGCATTGATAACTTTCTCATTATTCTCCTGCCGTTTTAATTAGAAGATGCCACAGCGAGCGTGACGGCAAATCGGAGGTGGTGCGGCCAATTTTTTTTTTTCCTGAGATGTTTGACAAATATGTCGGATCAGCTTGCTGAGCTGGAAGTACTCAGCCTCACTCAGCAGCCTCCGTTTCTCCAGGAAGTGGTCGAGCAGGACCAGCTGCCTGTCTCTGAAATAATTCAAACACGTACTTAAAAAGCAAATTCGCTCCAGTCTATAAAACAATGGTGCCTGTTGTCCCTGGGCAGCACCTTGTTCCCGGAAAACAGGTCCGCCAGGAAGGGATTGGAGAAGCTGCACAAGTGGGGTCACATATTTCCAATTTTTCTTAGATTAAATTATTCTGGTTTTTAACCTCTCAGTGTGATAATCTATGTGAGAAGCTGCTAATATCTGCAAACAAATGCAGCATTTGACTGAGGATCAGGGTCTCTGTGGATTTTATCAAACAAACTCAGCCTAGCTGTTTAGCCCGCACCACTAAAGTTTTAAAGTTTATTTATTAGTGTCACAAGTAGGTTTACATTAACATTGCAATGAAGTTACTGTGAAAATCCCCTAGACGCCACACTCCGGCGCCTGTTGGGAATCGAACCCGGGTCGCTGGCACTGTGAGACAACAGTGCAAACTACTGTGCCCCAGTCCAAGTCACTAAGGGCTCACCATTGCAATTATTTTTAAGTTAAAGTGGCAATGGTATGAAAACTGATGTCAGTGCAAAAGAAATATAGTCACTCACTGCTGATTTGAACAGGGTTGTGCTCTGATAACTAACTTCTCACTTTTCAGGGAGGATAATTGCGGGTTGGTGTAGAAGTCTCAGAGAAAATCTGGAGTGGCTTAATTAATGGTGTAAGTCATGTAGTCATAATTTCCTATTCTTGTGCCATGCAAGGCTGCCAGTGCTATAGAAGCACCATTACAATGGTGCATGGCCACAGGAAAATATTTCTTTCAGGAGAAGCAACCACAGTGAGAGTTGATGACCTTTGATCCATGCTGACTATATGTGACATCTGTATTATTTGTTCAACAAACACATATCCCATGGATATCAATAACATTTCAGGTGACAAATTTACAACACTATTTAGGAAACTAAAACTCGGACATTCTTTTACATCATTTTTTTTAAAAAAGCTGTTATTTTTCTCTAACCCCACTGCACGATTATTGAGTGATTGCCCCATGCTATCTCTAAGCTGCAATATTTTCTCAGTTAAAGGCATCTATCAGACAAATCGAAAATACAAAACAATGCAGATTCAGCTAAAAATTCCAGTCCAAAAAGTAGAAGAAAATGACAGGATTATGAAATCAAGTCAAATAGGATGATCATTTATAATATATACAATTCAATGATTTCAAATTGGAAATGAATAATATATTGCCTTCAATAGCATAGAACTCCTGAGAGAGATGTGCTCATGATCATCACACTGGCCAGAGGATTTTTTCATTACATCCAAACATTTCCTTTCACCCCCCATCCTCAAGGCAAGGCCGGGGCAACTCCCTTTACGGCACAAAGGGTAAAAAGCAAGGGGCCATCAGGGTGACGGTGCCTGACCCAATGGGCCCTTCTGTCAATCATCGCCCGCCCATCCCTGCTCCCTTTCACACCAGGCAGCTGTCCCAATCACTGTTAACCAGGTAACAACCCTCAAACAATAGAGGCCTGAATGCCTGGTCTAGACACTCTTTTAGCCACTTATTTGCTGCTCTTGGCAGCTGTTAGAGCATAAATAAGCAGTTTGTAATAAGAAAGCTGACATCATTCCAGCTCAGCTGAGAAATAATTGTTCCTGTGCAATGAGCTGCTTTTTTTTTCATTTTGAGACAACAGATTCAAGGGTGGAAATGCAGATTTGAGCCATGCTAGACTGGCCTTTGCTTTTATTTAGCAAACTGCAATTCAAGAAAAAAACATTGTAAGCTCTCAAAAGTTCTGGGAAAACAGCTTCTGTTCTGAGTTTTGTTCAAAAGTAATGCATGGAGTATTTTTTTCTCTACTTTGATCATGTTACCCTTGCAATTCTTACATTAAACATGCTATTATTTTAAGAACACTCATGGTCAGACAAGACTATTTGAATTGAGATCACAATGAAACACTTTGGAAATGCACAGCAGATCAGTCAGAACCTGAAGAAGAAAGATAAAACAAGATGGACCTTTCTTCAGAAGCAATGCCAAATGATCACCTGTGCAGAACTTTCTGTTCTGAATTCAGATTTCCGGTACTCGCCAGGTTTCCTTTTTGCCAAGACAACTTTAATTGATCTTTTTTATTAATCCTGGAAAAATATTACTGCCCATCTCCTAACTTGCACCAAGTCCTATTCACCCATTACCCAGTTATGCTGACTGGCCTTCATTCCCTCCTGGTTAATTTAAGATTCAATTTGAAATTCTCATCCTTGTTTTCAAATCCTTCCACAGCCTCACCCTTTCCTCGCTCTGTGATCTCCTCCAGCTCTGCTATCCTCTCAGATTTCTGCGCCCCTCCAATTCTAACATCTTGAACATACCCGATTTTGATCGCTGGAACGTCACCAGCCACGCCTACAGCTACCAGGGATCTAAACGTTGGGAACAGAGGGACCTGGATATATATGTGCATAAATCATTGAAGTGGCAGGACACGTTGTGAGAGTGGTTGATAATCCATACCGTAATAGGAGCATAAACTACAAGAGCAAGGAGGTTATGTTGAACTTGTATAAGTCACTAGTTCAGCCACAGCTCATAGAGTCAAAGAGGTTTACAGCATGGAAACAGGCGGTTTGGCCCAACTTGTCCATGCCATCCCTTTTTTTTAACCCTTAAGCTAATCCCAATTGCCTGTGTTTGGCCCATATCCTCTATACCCATCTCACCCATGTAACTGTCGAAATGCTTTTAAAAGACAAAATTGTACCCTCCACTACTACAACCTCTGGCAGCTTGTTCCAGACACTCACTACCCTCTGTGTGAAAAAATTGCCCCTCTGGACCCTTTTGTATCTCTCCCCTCTCACCTTAAACGTATGCCTTCTAGTTTTAGACTCCCCTATCTTTGGGATTTATGCCCCTCATTATTTTATAGACCTCTATAAGGTCACCCCTCAGCCTCCTACACTCCAGAGAAAAAAGACCCGGTCTATCCAGCCTTTCCTTATAACTCAAAACATCAAGTCCCGGTAGCATCCTAGTAAATCTTTTCTGCACCCTTTCTAGTTTAATAATATCCTTTCTCTAATAGGGTGACCAGAACTGTACACAGTATTCCAATTGTGGCCTTATCAATGTCTTGTACAACTTCAACAAGACGTCCCAACTCCTGTATTCAATGTTCTGACCAATGAAACCAAGCATGCCGAATACCTTCTTCACCACTCTGTCCACCTGTGACTCCACTTTCAAGGAGCTATGAACCTGTACCCCTAGATCTCTTTGTTCTATAACTCTCCCCAACGCCCTACCATTAACTGAGTAAGTCCTGCCCTGGTTCAATCTACCAAAATGTATCACGTCGCCTTAATCTAAAGTAAATTCCATCTGCCATTCGTCAGCCCACTGGCCCAATTGATCAAGATTGGGTTGCAATCCAAGATAACCTTCTTCACTGTCCACTATGCCACCAATATTGATGTCATCTGCAAACTTACTAACCATGCCGACTAAATTCTTTTCTAAATCATTAATATAAGTGACAAATAACAGTGGGATCAGCACCGATCCCTGAGGCACACTGCTGGCCTCCAGTTTGAAAAACAACCCTCTACAACCACCCTCTGTTTTCTGTCATCAATCCAATTTTGTCTCCATTTGGCTACCTCACCCTGAGTCCCCTGAGATTTAACCTTACGCAACAACCTACCATGTGGTACCTTGTCAAAGGCCTTGCTAAAGTCCATGTAGACAACATCAACTGCACTGCCCTCATCTATCTTCTTGGCTATCCTTTCAAAAAACTCAATCAAATTTGTGAGACATGATTTTCCACTCACAAAGCCATGCTGACTGTCCCTAATCAGTCCTTGTGTCTCTAAATGCCTGACGATCCTGTCTCTCAAAATACCTTCTAAGAACTTACCCACTACAGATGTGAGGCTCACCAGCCTGTAGTTTCCAGGCTTTTCCCTGCAGCCCTTCTTAAACAAAGGCACAACATTTGCCACTCTCCAATCTTCAGATACCTCACCTGTGACGATCGATGATTCAAATATCTCTGCTCGGGGACCTGCAATTTCCTTCCTAGCCTCCCACAGTGTCCTGGGATACATTTAATCAGATCGTGGTGATTTATCTACCCTGATGCGCTTTAAGACTTCCGGCACCTCCTTCTCTGTTATATGTACATTCCTCAATACATCACTATTTATTTCCCCAAGTTCCCTAACATCCATGTTTTTCTCAACAGTGAATACTGATGAGAAATATTCATAAAGTATCACGTCCAGTTTTGGGCATCGCACTTTGAGAAGGAAGATTCACAAGAATGGTTCCAGGAATGAGGAGTTCAGTTATGAAGATAGATTGGAGAAGTTAGGACTGCTCCTTAGAGAAAAGAATGTTGAGAGGAGATTTGACAGAGATATTCAAAATCATGAGGGGTCTGGATAGAGTAGATAGGGAGAAATTGTTCCTACTCATGGAAGGATTAAAAATGAGAGGGCAAAGATTTAAAGTAATTAGTGAAAGAAGCAGAAGTGATCTGAGGAGAAACACTTTTTATGCAGCGAGTGGTTAGGATTTGAAATCTTCTGCCTGAGTGTGTGGTGGAGGCAGGTTCAATTGAAGTATTCAAGAGGCAATTAGACTGCTATCTGAAAAAGAACAATGTGCAGGGTTACAGGGAGAAGGCGGGAGAATGGAACTAGATAAGTTTCTCATTTGGAGCGCCTGACAAATATATGTTATTCTGATGGCTGGCATTAGCAAATATGACACATTTAGTTGGGGTTGAGGTCACCTATACAAAACCTGTGCATCAGCAATAAAACTAGAAAATTCTGGAAATACTCTGCAGGTCAGTGACCCCGGCTTGGGTCACTGTCTGTGTGGAGTTTGCACATTCTCCCCGTGTCTGCGTGGGTTTCCTCCGGGTGCTCCAGTTTCCTCCCACAGTCCAAAGATGTGCAGGTTAGGTTGATTGGCCATGCGTAGGTTAGAGGGATTAGCAGGGTGAATGTGTGGGGTTGCGGGGATAGGGCCTGGGTGGGATTGTTGTCGGTGCAGACTCGATGGGCCAAATGGCCTCCTTCTGCACTGTAGGGATTCTATGAGGTCAGGCTGTATCCATGGAGAAATAAACAGAGCGAACTCTCAGGCTGGATGACCTTTTATCTGAATTGCGCAATAGAGCCTTGCAGCTCTCAAACCTCAATAAATGGAATGGAAATGCAGCTTTACCAGTTCCCAAATTAAGTGCCCTATTTTTATCCCAAATATTAGAGAAAGTGCCGGTCTTTTCCTGCTGTTGATTCCATCTCAGAGGCATTGTAAAGATGACATAGGTTAAATTTTCCAATTGCATGCTCCTAATGCAGAACCTGGCCTTTCGGGAGCACTTATTAGAAAAGCGTGTAGAGAGAGCCCACAATTTTCCATTCATTAATTTTAATATAAGAACAATTATGGTCAGCTCATGCTTCATTTTCCTAATATGTGCTGGTGGGGCAAGTAAGATAGTCTGCCAGGAGCATGCAATCAGAACATTTACCCTTGTGGCTCCAAAATTACAAGACTCCATTTCCTTCATTGAGGCTTGCCTGCTCGCAGCTCAGCGGATTGGATGCAGAGGTCAGTGTACCTGATTTTCAGGCCATTACTGGCTGGAATATTGGGAACTGCATAAATCAAGCAGGCTGCCTCTCCAGCCCAAACTGTGGGTCTGCTTTCTGCTGACAGGAATGTAAGAGTTTGAGGAAAGCCCTGGCCCATCTTGCAGCCTTTCCACAGGGATCCACATGTCTTAGAATGTGCTACTTTTATCATATGAACCATTGTGTTCCAGACTTGGTGCAGGGAAGCGTCAGCGGATTGTGCCAGGGTAGAGTGAGACAGGAACATCTGGCAGGAGTCAGCATTATCAGCTCCCCTTTCTTGAGGTCTCATTCAAAAGTAGAAATCAGGTGCTTTTGTCAAAGGAGGGAAAGACAATTTATGGTTGGAATTTACTAGCCCTTTAGAGATGGGCCGGTGGTAAATTGGCAGGGAAGGCGCCAGGAGGGAAGCTGAACATCATCCCACCATGAGGGAATATTATGAAAGAATGCAATGGTAGTAGCTTGGCTGCACATCAATTGGAGGAGGACAGCTAATTAATTGACCTGTTGTCCATTTCCACTCGGCCACTTTTACTAGTGCCAGAATGGCCCTCACTACGTGGTGAATCCGTTATCTGCAACAGGGCAGCTTACCAGCAGGTTACCGGGTTGGGAGCTGTTATTTTCCAGAGGCTCCATGTCCCAAGGGACCCCGAGCAGCGATGGTTGCCTCCCCACCCCCACTCCAACCTGTCACCAGCTCTGCTGCCAAAGGCATTCACCTCTCTGGTTGCCAGGCTCTGCCTGGCCCCAGCATCAATTAAACACTTTTGTGCCCTTCAATGGCACCCTAGCATGGAACTCCAAGAGGCTAAGGACAGCAGTCCTGGCAGTGACTTACTACTGCTGGTAAGATGGACCTCGCATGGGCTTGGGAACCACTTTTAGTCCTGACATCAGGATCCACAGTGCGCCCGTAAGATCCTGGACTGAGAGTCAGTGTTCTGGCACAAATCTTTCAATTGCCAATCACAGAGCAATATTGTCAGAGCGTTTCAGTAGGGTGACCTCCATTCTCTTCAAGCCAGGGGACCAATGCATCGCCTTGTTAGGCTGTGCAGAGCCATGCAACAGTCTGGATGGTACTGCGTAGGTGTTAAATGCAACAGCCAGGATTTTCCATTCTGCGCACTGTGTCGCCGTGGGTGTGAAAATCACCGTTTTTCCTGTGGGCTGCAATGGCAGTTTTTCTTGTCATATCGTATGCTTTCAGGCTAGTTAAATATGCACACATGAGAAAGTTGCCGGATCACTGGCAAGCGGCCTCAGATTCACCTGTCATGCTGCGACCACTCTGCTGCCTCACTCCAGGTGCTATTTTCAAAGTGCAACTGCACACTTATATCACTCTGGCTGCACACAACAGCAACAATTTACAGAGAACATTGGATAGACAGTCTAATACCACCCAAGACAAAATGTCTTACCTCAGGAGAGATAGAGATAACAAGATTACAAAAATAGATGGGATAAGGATAAGCAGAAACAAACTGTTTGTTGCTAAGTACTAATATGCGATCATCGAATGGAAAGATTATTGAAGAGCTCTCCTCTTCAGTACATATGCAAATCTGGTGCCATATTAGTGACCCATGTATGTTGTAATTTAATGAGAATCGAATGACACACTGCCTTCTTTGTACACTAGTTTACTAACTATGTGGCTCGATGACATTCTTTTGTGTATGATTAGCAGGCTATGGATTCCACTATTAACATTAATCATTAGCACGCTATTAAAGCTTATTACATAATAGCACGGCTGAATTAATATTTATTTGGCAATGCACAATTCACCACTGAACTCATAATTCAGCTATCATGAGTGGGAGGAAATATTATTTCGTCATTAGTCAGGAATATATGCAAAACACATTTGTATGACGAGACGCACATTATTTAAGACATGCATCATGTGGTAGATCAGGAAGAAATGAAATATGAGCATTGCTGCAAACTCAGTTAGTTGGGAAACTCATAAACAGTACATTGTACAGAATCCTTCCTAATAATGTGTTATTTTCAGAAGAAGGGGGTGAATGATTTCTGCTCTGTACATTCTTCCAGCTTTCCAACAGTAGTGGGTTACTAATGTCCATTAGTAAAAAACTGGAAGATTTCTATTTTAATATTGGGTAATTTGTCTTTGAGAACTGTAATGCTTTTATAAGTTCATGGCGAACAATTTAACTTTGGAATTCTGCTCTTTCATAATATTTCTTCCATCTATACCCTTCCATCATTGTGCTAATATCACTTTTGGCCTGCTTGTGGGATTCCATGCTCCCCCAGGAATTCCCCCAATTATGCATTTTATGTGGCCAGTGCTAAACCAACATACTGGCCGTACAGGGCTCTAAATGGATCTCTCAATGCTGTATTCAAATAGCTATTGATCCAAGTGACAGCAATTGCTAAAAGCAAAATACTGCGGATGCTGGAACCTGAAACAAAAACAAAATGCTGGAAAATCTCAGCAGATCTGACAGCATCTGTGGAGAGAGAATAGAGCCAATGTTTCAAGTCTGGGTGATTTGATTTATTATTGTCACATGTACTGGGATGTAGTGAAAAGAATTGTTTCTTGCACACTATACTAACAAAGCATACTGTGATAGAGTACATAGGGGAAAAGGAAAGGAGAGGGTGCAGAATACAATGTTACAGTCATAGCTAGGATGTAGAGAAAGATCAGTTTAGTATGTGGTAGGTTCATTCAAAAGTCTGATGGCAGCAGGGAAGAAGCTGTTCTTGAGTCGGTTGGTACATGACCTCGGACTTTTGTATCTTCTTCCCAACGGAAAAAGGTGGAAGAGAATATGTCCGGGGTGTATGGGGTGCTTGATTATGCTGGCTGCTTTTCCAAGGCAGCGGAAAGTGTAGGCAGTCAATGGATGGGAGGCTGGTTTGCGCAATGGACTGGGCTACGTTCATGATCCTTTGTATTTTTTTGCGGTCTTGGATGACCCTTCGTCAGACATCGATTGCTGTTTGGATGTGGGCCCACCAGCGAGAGAGTAGCAGCAAATGACAGTGGAGGCATCAATATCTCTGACTACACCAGATTGAGCCTCTCAACATGGAGTCAACAGCCCATTTTAACGTCCAATTACAGCAGGAGGTTGAAATACAGCACTTTCCATTTTGGATTTGGCTTCTCCATGGGCTTGCAGGGCATACATTATAATTGTTAAAATACGTCTCCTGTACTTGCTGCAATGCCCTTTTGTGAAATCAGTCTCACCAGTGATAAACTCAACCAACAAACTTGCAGCACGAACAGGCAGGAAGGATCCTTCAGTAGCGCGATCCAAATGGCTCATCCGTTCCATGCAGTTCAGTTACCAGGTTGGTTTGCTATGCTGTTGATTAAATTCTGTGCATTTTTTTCCTCCTATTTCCTTTACAAAATGCAACATTGAAATGTTCACCAGGGCCGTGAGATGGGACAGCCCTGTCACACAATGCTTATTCAAACACTCAACCCACCTTTCCACCTGAGGTTTGAGCAGGGTGACCTGTCTGGCATTCTCCCTGTCCCTGAACTCTTCCCACCAGCCCACCGAGGTGGGCAGCAGGGCTTTAGGAACTTCATTATTGGAGCTTCATTATAAAAACAAACATTATGCAAATTCCCCATTGCTTATAAACTATAGGTGTCATTGAGACAACAGTAAAGATGCACATTGCCCTTAGCTGGAACTTCCCTATTCAACTCTGGTTTTCAGTCTTTCATTGCGAGCAGGAACTTTTCAATATGAGACCTTTCTTCTGAAGTACAATTAATTGGATTATTTTCCTCACATGTCATAGATTTTGTACAAAAATAAAATCATGCTCGGAACAAATATTACTACACTTGAACTCTTGAGCATATTGCTGGGGAATTTTCAGTTGATTAGTCCAGATATTGCCAGCACGCTTTTCACTTGTAACTTGAAAATGTTTTTTTTAATACTTGTGGTTCAAATGAAAATTAAAATGTAGAGCAATTTTCTAGAAACTGAAGAGGTGAATCATGAACACGGTGATCTGAATTTCACCAGGGTCCTGGCTATGGGCTGGGAGGCGGCTGAGGAGGGGTGGTGAGCTGTGAGGAGTGGAATGTCCATTATCTTTCTGCCATTATGCCATCTTGCCAGCAGCAGGGAAGGTGGCAGACAGCCCTCCCACCCAGAGGCACATTGACCATGAATGAGCCCTTAATGGCTCATTAAGGGCCTCTTTTCATCATTGCTGACATTTTACCAGCAGCCAGTATGCCCTCTGCCACATGGCGAAAATATCAGACAAACTCTGGCAGGCTCCCAGGAGGTTGAAGGTAGCCCTCCTTTTCGGGACTCTGGTCCGTGGAGTGGGCTCTCGGCAGCAATGGTTGCACTCGCCCCATTCCTGACAAAGCCCACCCCCCCTACCCACCGCTCTCACCAACAGCACCCCACCATCCCCAGGGCCTCCAGATCGCAATGGAATTGGTCCCATCCTTCCATTGCATCCTGCTTTTCCAGTTGCAGTTTCAGCAGAGGCCACTACACCTGGTGGCACTGCTGAGCTGCAAACCCTCAATTGGCTGTCAGCTCTTGGCAGGGGGGCGGGGGCCGGGCTGCAGCCATCCTAATTAATTGACTGCCACTGGCCTGGGTCCTGTGAACATTGGAGCGGGATCAGCACACCCATGTCGCTTTCAGGCTTGTTGTGAGAACCCCCCTCCCATGAAAACAAAAAAAAAAGTAAACCCTCCTTCCCTGGTTTTATCCGCCTAGCATTCTGGGTGCTCCATTGTTGGCTGTATTTAAAGTTGGGGGAGACAGATTTTTGGTGTCTCAGGGAATCAAGAGCAATGGGAAGTGGGCAGGAAAGTGGAGTAGAAACCCAAGATCAGCTATTATCATGTTGAATGATGGCGTAGACTTGATAGGCCATACAGTTAACTTACGCTCATCTGCCAATGGGTTTGAAGGCGGGAAACTCATTAAATCCAACAGACAGCTTGCTAGCCGCCTACCCACCCCACTCCACCTCAGCACCCCTGGCAATTATTCCCAAGACAGGGCAGTTTTGGGCAGCCTGTCCCCCAGTGGACCAATTGAAGCCTTTAAGTAGGCAGTTGATGATTTGATTTGATTTATTATTGTCACATGTATTAGCATGCAGTGAAAAGTACTGTTTCTTGCGGGCTATACAGACAAAGAATACCGTTCGTAGAGAAGGAAAGGAGAGAGTGCAAAATGTAGTGTTACAGTCATAGCTAGGGTGTAGAGAATGATCAAATTAATGCAAGGTAAGTCCATTCAAAAGTCTCACAGCAGCAGGCAAGAAGCTGTTCTTGACTCGGTTGGTACGTGACCTCAGACTTTTGTATCTTTTTCCCGACGGAAGAAGGTGGAAGAGAGGATGTCCGGGGTGCATGGGGTCCTTAATTATACTGGCTGTTTTGCCGAGGCAGCGGGAAGTGTAGACAGAGTCAATGGATGGGAGGCTGGTTTGCGTGATGGATTGGGCTTCATTCACACCCTTTTGTAGTTCCTTGCGGTCTTGGGCAGAGCATTAGCCATACCAAGCTGTGATGCAACCAGAAAGAATACTTTGTATGGTGCATTTGTAAAGGTTGGTGAGAGTCGTAGCTGACATGTCAAATTTCCTTAGTCTTCTGAGAAAGTAGAGGCGTTGGTGGGCTTTCTTAACTATAGTGTCGGCTTGGGGGGACCAGGACAGGTTGTTAGTGATCTGGACACCTATAAACTTGAAGCTCTCGACCCTTCCTACTACTTGCCCATTGATGTAGACAGGGGCATGTTCTCCTTTACGCTTCCTGAAGTCGATGACAATTTCCTTCGTTTTGTTGATATTGAGGGAGAGATTATTGTTGCTGCACCAATTCACCAGATTCTCTATCTCATTCCTGTACTCTGTCTCGTCATTGTTTGAAATCTGACCCACTACGGTGGTGTTGTCAGCAAACTTGAAAATGCCCATGTAGGTGCCTCATGCCACTGCTGCCAGGATTTAATGGGTGAAGGGAAAGGCACACACCAGTCGCCCAGCCCAGCTGGTATCCAAGCATGGGCTGGTGGTGATCTGTTGAGCTCCTTCTTTAAAGGGCCTCTTGGGCTCATTGGAAAGGCCCCTTCCATGGTATTACCCCCTCCCAGGTTCCCGCACCACTGAGGCCTCTCAAACCCCGTATCCTCCCCACCCCCCTCCACCACCTAGCCCTCTCACCGGAGCCTGCCAACTTGGTGCTTGGTGAGGCCCCATGCACCTTCCCAAATGCTGATCCAGCACTCTATACTGCTGTCAGAAAATTCTGGAAAGCTGCCGGCCTCTGGTTGGCTTGCAGCGTGACCTCCTGCCCCGAGGAGCAGAAATCCTGCCTCCAGCCTCTTAAAGGATATGTTAAATATCTGTCAGGCAGCCGGTGTTCCCTTCTATGGGCTACCCCTTGGACCTTTTGGCCAGGGTGGGGGTGAGGAACCTGGCACCTTGTATAGTTTAGCCCCTTGTGTCTTTACAGTTCCAAACTTACTAACTGCCATTTGCCACAAAATTTCTCCATGAGGTAGAATGCAGTAATCCTTGCCTTTTTTGTTTTAGTATTTTCTCCCCTTTTCCTTGCCCTAACCTTGGTTTCCACCATTCAAGTCTGAGATCAAGAAACTGGCCTGAGATAGGACATTCAACATTTGGGTAACCGAGCCCAGAATCTACAACCCACCCATTCACCACACAGAACTTCACTATTGCAAAGAAGCTTATTATGGTTTAGTTGATTTCTACAAAATAGAGGCAAAAAGGATTGAGAAATAAACAGTCTAAATTTGACCCGTTAGGTACTAATACAAACTACTGTCATTGTGCATGCACCAAAATATACTTAGGCCCGAGGCTCCAAGACAATGGGATACAGACTCCTATTCAATGGAAGGAAGATAAACTTAGTTTAGATTTAATTGCTTTGCATAGAAATTTTAAATGTATATGACGTCAGGAGAGACAGTTGAGTTGGATAGTCTCTATAAATTCAAGAGGATGCTTGAAAGATGTTTGGCAGAGAAAGAAATTCAAATGTATGAGTAATAAGTTAATGCACAATATTTTTTTAAATTTTGAGACTGACCAGATGGTCTTTCTCAATTCATATGTTCCTGTATTCCAATATATCTGAAACAGTTTCTCTCCACAAATAACACCTATTTCTTCACCAACTCAACTAATTGCCATCTAGTTATGTAGGACATGTAACAGAAGCCAAGAAGAAAAAATATTCCATTGTTTTTGAACCCTTGTTATTTATGATTTTGTTTCTTTAAACGAAGTTGGAATCCCAACCAATTGATATATCAAAATACATGTACCGGATACATGAAGCTTCTAATTTGTGGCAACCTAATCATGTACCCAATAGAGCGGAAAAAGCGAAATGCAAAACTTGACCTACGCAAGAGGCAGAATTTTATACTCCTGGGGGGCAGGCGGGCAGATAGATGGAATGGGGGGGAGGGGGGGTGGGGTGAAGCATAAATTGAGCATAATGTCATGCGTGCTGTGGGTATAGATTTGTTAAGTGAGTGGGAAAAGATTTGGCAAGTGGAGTATAATGTGGTAAAATGTGAAATTGTCCATCTGGGCCAGAAGAATACAAAAAAGAAGTGCATGATCTAAATGGTAAGAGATTGCGGAGGATGCAGAGGAACTTGGGTGTCCTAGTGTAGGAATCACAAAAGGTCAATATGCAAGTACAGCAAGTAACTAGGAAAGTGAATGGAATGTTTATTGT
Source organism: Mustelus asterias (assembly GCF_964213995.1). Taxonomy (NCBI): domain Eukaryota; kingdom Metazoa; phylum Chordata; class Chondrichthyes; order Carcharhiniformes; family Triakidae; genus Mustelus; species Mustelus asterias. The sequence continues at coordinate 76,786,020 of NC_135810.1, forward strand.
GAGAGGAACTGATTACAAAAGTAGGGAGGTTATGCTTCACTTATGCAGGGCATTGGTAAGACCACACCTAGAGAACTGTGCGCTTTTTTTCAGGAGAGATGTAAATGTATTGGAAGCAGTTCAGTTCAGGTTGACCAGACTAACACCTGGAATGGGCGGGTTGTCTGATGAGTAAAGGTTGGACGAGTAGGTTTGACTCTGCTGGAGTTTAGAAGGGTAAAAAGTGACTTGATTGAAAAATATTGGGTGAGATTCTCTGGCCTCCCTTCAGCGTTTTTCTCAGTGACAGGAAGAGGCGCTCGCTGGTGGTGGGATCTTCTCTGCCACTGTCAATGGAAATTCCCACTGAAGCCACCCCATGCATTAAGAAACCATGTGACAGGGAGTGTCCTCCGGTGGGACCAGAGAATCCCGCCAGCGTGAATGGCCGGAGATTTCCGACCATAAGTTGCCTCGGGGTCTTGACAGGATGGATGTGGAAATGTTATTTCCTCATGTGGGAGAAACTAGTACTCGGGATCACTTTGTAAATGGAAGGGGTTGCTTTGTTTAAACGTAAGAGATTGCTCTCTTAAGACAAAGGAGAATCTTTTTTCTCTGAAGGAGTTGATTGTTTGGAATTCTCTTCTCCAAAAGGGATGGAGAATGTCTTTAAGTCAGAGCTAGGTAGATTTTTGATTAATAAGGAAAAGGTTATCAGTGATAGGGAGGAACATGAGGCTGAGGTTCCAATCAAATCAGCCATGATCTTACTGAATGGTAGAGCAGGCACGAGAGACCGAGTGGCTTACTCCTGCTCCTGGTTCGTATATTCGTATGCCATTCCCAGTGCCTACCTGCCAACCCAGTCCCAGTGGGGAAGGCATCAGATAGCCCACCCATCCTTCAGCCAATTGAGGTCCTGAACTGGCCAATAATTAAGGGGCTCTTCCCGCCTGCCTCAATTGTTGCTGTGGCAGGCCGAGGCTGGCGCTAAGTTTGAAGCCAGTTAGGCCTCGCTCCTCGACCTATTGGCAGGGAAGGGGTGCAACCTCCCCCTCCCTTACCATCACCTTGCCTGTGCACTATGGCTCCCAGCACTCTTGACTTCTCATCAAGGCTTCCGGGCCTGGTCCTGCTGAAACCAACCATCCACAACCTATCCCCATCAGCGACTGGATGCGGCCTCAACAGTGGCACTACCAGAACTACATGAAAGATTTTTGATTGGCCAGCAGCTCTCATAGGCAAGACCTACTCCCACCCTGAGCGAATTAGCATCCTGCCAAACATTACACGGCTGTGGGGCAGCAAGGGCAGGTTCAGGACTGACTTTTTGCTGGGGGCACAGCAACTCTGGCGGTACACAAAATCCTGCCTTAGAGGCCAGATTTTGAGACTTCAAGAACATTTATATCTATTGCATTATTTTATGGCTCCCACAATCTAGGTTAAGGTGCTTGGACCAGCCACAATGGGTCTGAATGCAACACTAAGTTTGAATGGTCCTGCTGTGTTTGGCGTCCCCTCCTGTGTGAGCCGTGCCCTGCACCCTTCTCCCACCAGCAAGAATTCGATCTGAATGAAATGGGGGCGAGAGCTCCACATCTGGGTCCCAACCACCCGAAAATCTGTCCCTAGGTCTGAGCTGACGTCCGTTCTGGGCCAAGATGTACTTTCGTTTCTACTCACCAATTATGTGAACCTCTTTCCTTATTATGATTGTGACGAATATCTAGTTCATGGTTCACGTTAATATTCCAGAGGTAATGTTTAGTACTGGGATGATTGTTGTTGTGCAGGTAATGTAGTCAAACAATATTGGCCTTTAGAGATTATCACAACACTTAAAAGAAAATGGTAGTTCAGAAGGTTACCCGCATTTGCTCAATAGAGTCAAAAATGAAGAGATGGAGCCATGAAACAGCAGGTGGGCTGACTTAGCAGGAGGACTGGAGATGTCTGCGTCGCTCACAAAGAAGAGCAGTCCAGAGAGAGGTTTTGTTTTGGAAGTTAGAACTAAATTAGTTTAGAAGTATTCAATGCACCCTGAAAGTTCACGTCATCATGGAGATGGCCAGAGCTGAAGAAGGTTCTCTGCTTTTAGATCATAAGAGCATAAGATATAGGAGCAGAATTAGGCTATTCGGCCCATTGAGTCTGTTCCGCCATTCAATCATGACTGATAAATTTCTGCCGCCTTTTCCCCCTAACCTTTGATTTGCTTACAGATCAAGAACCTATCTATCTCTCTCTTAAATACACTCAATCAGCTGGCCTCCACAGCCTTCTGTGGCAAGGAATTCTATAGATTCACCACCTTCTGGCTGAAGAAATTCCTCTTCATCTCAGTTCTAAAGGTCATCTCTCTACTCGGAGGCTATGCCCTCAAATCTTAGTCTCTCCTACTAATGGAAACATCTTCTCCTCTTCCACTCTATCTAGGCCTTTCATTATTCTGCAAGTTTTAATGAGATCCCCCCTCATCCTTCTAAGCTCCTTTGAGTACAGACCCAGAGTCCTCAGAAATTATTAAAGTAAATTGTACAGGGAATCGAAGATGGCACTGATGTGAGAGGAAGCATGATCCAAAGGTGGCAAGACCCTTCTTGAAATCCGGCTGTTTGTTGCGGTCTGGAGAGAGGTTAAAGTATATCAAGCAAGCTTTACCTGGAATGCAGTTGCAAAGAGAGAACTTTGAAAGTCTAGCTGGAAAGGGTTATTTTTAGACTCCCACCTGCTGGTTGGAATTTACTGTGTGTCCCTCAGCAGGGGAGGGGCTGTGGATTGCAGCTCAGTCTGCAAACTCTCCGTTCTTTTTTCACCCAAGAAAAGGTGAATTAAAGTGCGAAGCAGGGGGCACTGAGGTCCTGCTGCAAATTGCAAGCTGCTATTTTTACTTTTGGAATTTTTTTTGCAGCTAGAGCTTTATGAGAGCATGTTGGGACTTGCAGTTCAGCCTGAAACCATCTTGTAGCTTTTTCACTCAGTCAAGTGTGAATTGGTTTAGGGTGGGGGGCAGCCCAGGGAAGAACTCCTGTGTCATAAAAACTGCAACTGTCAGATCAACCTGGGTGCACTGCTGTTTCTTTTTTCACCCAACGAAGGGTGAATTAAAGTGAGGGAGAAGAGATGGAACTTGCAGCTCAGCTGGAAACCCTTTGCTGCTTCTGTTTGTCCAGTTAAGGGTGAAGTAAGGTGAAAAGCAATCCATGTAAGAACTCTGGTAGATCGAAGAGCGAGTTAGCTTGATACGTGGACCAAGAAATAGTGCTTCAGGCTGGAGGAAATGGATAAGCCCACAGGCACTGGCACTGACAAAATGGCAGGAGGCAAACCAAAATTGAAGAGTGCTCCCACAGGGGCAGAGGAAGGATCCCCACCGTGCTCTCCTGGAGGGATCCCTGAACAGAGCATGCTGAGCGAAAGGACAGGGGAAGTATTATGGAGGCCATGCAAAGATTGGACAGTAAGTTGGAGTGGTGGGCCACTGAGTTGCAGGCTAAGATAGATGAGCTGAGAGAGGAGCTCGGATCATCTGTTAAATCTCTCCAAGGTGTCACTGTCGCCCATGAGAACCACCTGAAGCAGCTTGAGGACTCGGAGGCATTTAGTGGAAACACTATCTCCAAGCTGAAAAGCCAAGTTACTCATTTTGACATCAGAGGTTAAGTCCCTAAGGGGGAAATGTGGTTGGTTCCCCGTGGCCGGTGGGGGGGTGTGGGGTGGGGCCCTGGGGTGTGGCGTCTGCCGATGTCAGCGGTTAGAGGGAATCTCCCCAGTGAGAGGAGATACCAGGCTACTGTTAGGAATGTGGGATGCTGGCTAGGAGGTCCTTGCGCTACGACCTCGGAGCAATCAAGTTCACTAGCTGGAATGTCAGAGGATTAAATCATCCGGTTAAGCGCGGTCAGATATTTCAACATCTTTGACAACTGGGTACCCAAATTGCATTCCTCCAGGAGACCCACCTCAGGCCAGTGGACTATTTTAGGCTCCGTAGAGGATGGGGGGTGGGGGGGGGGGGGGGGGGGGGAGGGGGGAGGTGTCAATGCTTTCACTCAACTTTTCACACCAAGGCGCGGGGGGCAGCAATCCTCATCCACAAGTCCTTACCCTTGATAGTAGCCAATGTCATTTCTGACTCAAATGGCCGATAAATCATTGCCACGGGTAAATTACATGGGATGTTAGCCAGTGTGTATGCCCCAAACTGGGACTGTGAAAACTTTTTCCAGTTGTTTTTCACGTTACTTTCAGATTTGAATTCACATCGGTTGATATTGGACGGAGATTTCAACTGTTGGTTGAATCCTGCCCTGGATCATTCCTCCACCAGGACCGCTGCCAAGTCAGCAGAAATTATTAAATAATTTCTCACGCAATACACAGTGTCGAACCCATGGAGGTTTCTTAACCCAACTAGTCGGGAATATTCTTTTTTTCCACCTGTCCACTGAACGTATTCACGTACAGATTACTTTTTGATAGATAATAAGTTGCTCCCGGCTGTGTGTTCATTCTCCGATGAAGCCATTATAATCTCGGACCATGCTCCCTTGACGATGGACTTGGTAGTGGGGAGGAGGGTGGGTCCCCGTACGCCTTGGCGATTTAATACTTGTCTGCCCTCTGATGATGAATTTATTAGATTTCTGTTGACCCAGATTAATGATTTCTTAGAGTTTAATGATGCTCCGGGAGTCTCAGCAGCTACCTTATGGGAGACATTGAAGACTTATTTCAGGGGCCAGATCGTATCTTATTCAATGCACGAGGCGAGGCAGAGAGGTAGGAGGTTATCGGAATTGCTGGGGCGTATCGCCCGACTTGATGCCGCGATACGGCATCAACATCAAGCGGAAGAGATGCTGTTCAAATCTAGGTATACACATTATGAGCATAGGGACAAGGCAAGCAAGCTACTAGCTCATTAGCTGCGCCAAAAGTTGAATACCACAAATGCAGATTCCAAATGGGGTCTCCACTGATCCACAGTGAATAAATAAACTGTTCAGGGACTTTTACTCAACCCTCTATAGTTCGGAGACTACCGCCAATGAGGTGGGCTTTCAGGAGTTCTTTGGGGCATTGAATCTCCCCGTGGTGGACAGGGGAGGCGCCACGGCATGGAGAAACCAATCGACATTGAAGAAATTGTTAGGGCGGCTAGAACTATGCCGAGTGGGAAATGTCCGGGACCAGATGGGTACCCCATCGAATTTTATAAAAAATGGATAGATTGGCTCCCCTGCTACTGCGCATGATCAATGAATCATATGAAAACCGCTCTCTCCAGCAGACTTTGAGGCAAGCGACAATTTCGCTTATCCTTGAAAAGAATAAGGATCCGCAAATCTTCAGCTCTTACAGACCGATCTCATTGCTGAATGTGGATCTCAAAGCGATCTCTAAGATTCTGGCCATTCACTTGGAGGACATTCTGCCCTCTAGCATCTCACCTGACCAGACTGGGTTCATTAAAAATAGACATATGTACTCGAATATTCGGCAGCTGTTTAACATTATGTATGTGCCTGCCACCTCCAAGCTACCAGAGATGTTAATCTCGCTGGACGCTGAAAAAGCGTTTGATCGGGTGGAATGGGATTATTTATTTTATGCTCTCGTAAATTTGGGTTCAGCCCAAAGCTCATCTCCCGGATCCAAATACTGTACTCCATCCCTCTAACCTCGGTCCAGACAAACGAAGTGCATTCAGCTTTTTTCCCTTTGTCCTGGGCACGAGGCAAGGATGCCCCCTCTCCCCCCTGTTATTTGCCATTGCTATTGAACCTCTTGCTGCGGCTTTCTGCAACAGCAAACGAGTGGTGGGGATTGGTCGGGAGGGAATCGAGTGGAAAGTATCACTGTATGTGGATGACCCGTCCAACTCGATTCCCGAAGTCTTATCTATACTACAGAGGTTTGGTTGTATTTCGGAATACAAGCTGAACTTGAATAAGAGTGAGCTCCTTCCTTTGAATGCAGAGGCTCGTAGCCTTCCGCTCCATACCCTACCTTTCAAATTTGTCACTAGGCAGTTTACTTACTTGGGAGTGCAAGTGACTAGCAAATTTAGTGGGCTCTTTGGAGCTAACTTTGCTCCACTCATGGGTCAGACGGAACAGGACCTCAAACGTTGGTCCATCCTCCCGTTACCGTTAGCGGGCCGTATCAATGCGGTGAAGATGAACATACTACCTAAGTTTTTATATCTCTTTCAGTGTATCCCTGTGTTCATCCCCAAATCCTTTTTTCACAGACTTGATCGGCTCAATACAAGCTTTGTCTGGAATAGGACAAACCCAAGAATGCAGAGGACAGTCTTGCAAAGCCCTAAACGGGCGGGGGGTATGGGATTGCCCAATTTTCTATTTTATTATTGGGCAGCCAGTATGAGAGCAGTAGTGTGTTGGGTGCAGAGAAAGAGGCAATAGGAGGTTCCTTGTTGGCTGCAGTTAGAATCCTCCTCCTGTGCTCCGTCTTCCTTGCCTGCCTTGATATGTTCCCGGTAAATTTTCTCTCCTCTCAGTATACTAGGAGTCTACTTGTCAAGTCAACTCTTAGAAGTTGGATGCAACTTAGACGCCACTTTGGGTTTCAGATCTGGTCGCTTGCCTCCCTCGGCTAACCATTTTTTTCCTCCACCTGTTTTGGATGGTGCCTTCAACATATGGGTCAAGCACGGGATCAGAACATTCTGGGATTTGTATGTGGTCGGCGTGTTTGCATCATTCCAGCAGGTGGTGGATAAGCTTTATAGCCTGGGCTGCTTGGGCACTCAGTTTGTTCTCCAGCGGCGTTCCTCTGCCTTTTTGTTTTTATATTATTACCGTCATTACCGGTGCAATTAGACGGGACTTGGGTGGGGTGGGTGTCGGGGGTACCAGGGGTTTGTCCCCCTGGCCATGGGCAGCCCTGTGCCCAGTTGTGTTAGAATGTACACGCGAGCACTGTGTGGATCTGTATCTGTGTTTGTTTGCTCTGTAAAATATAAGAAAAAAATTAAATTGTACAGACATAATAAATTGGAACATGTATATTAGGAATTTTTCTCTCTCAATTTGCAACCATTTTCCCTCTTGTTTCTTTTCTCACTGACTCCACACCTCTTTCAGGTTTGCTCACCCCACCCCCAGAACCTGTATCATTCTTCAATGGCTACCATAAGGCCTACAAGAATGGCCCAATGATTCCTCTCCTTCTGTTTCCCTTTCCCCTTGTGGAAAAGTACCACCTGTACAGCTAGAAGTCAATGAGCTTGGGCATCATTTGCACGGTGCCACATGTCAGTATGCCAATGCACCATGCCATCCAACATCATACCACATTGTAAAGGGTCATTAACAGCAAGAAAGATACTTGTCAAACGTTTTTAGCTCCTTATTTATTCTTTTGTGTCATTTGTCACTCTTCCCTATTTGCACTTGAGTGGTGGTGGTGAGCCACCTTGTTTACAGGCAGGCATGCAACATGGAAGCACATCAGTATGTTGATACCTGTGACTTATGTCATTGTGATGAAAAATTACACATGGATTGTCTCCCTCCTGAACAAAAATAAAAAGGTTCCCCAAAGACTTGCTCTGGAAGGTAGTATTCTTTTAATATTCATCTAATGTCAGAAAGAAAATATTTCCTGTATCTTAATAATCTGCATAATGTGAAAACCAATGCTTCACATTGCCTTTCCCCCTGTCTGTGTAACTATCTCCTTAGATTCTGTGCCTTGAACTCACTTTCAAATTTCAACTCATCTGCTGCCCATATCTGACCCTACCCTGGGTTCTACTCACCATAGAACCATAGAACCATAGAAAATTACAGCTCAGAAACAAGCCTTTTGGCCCTTCTTGTCTGTGCCGAACCATTTTATGCCTAGTCCCACTGACCTGCACTTGGACCATATCCCTCCACACCCCTCTCATCCATGAACCCGTCCAAGTTTTTCTTAAATGTTAAAAGTGACCCCGCATTTACCACTTTATCCGTCAGCTCATTCCACACTCCCACCACTCTCTGCGTGAAGAAGCCCCCCCCTAATATTCCCTTTAAACTTTTCTCCTTTCACCCTTAACCCATGCCCTCTGGTTTTTTTTCTCCCCTAGCCTCAGCGGAAAAAGCCTGCTTGCATTCACTCTATACCCATCAAAATCTTATACACCTCTATCAAATCTCCCCTCACCTATCACCCTTGTCCTTGCTGACTTACCCTGGCGTTCAATTCCTCAATGCTTCAAAATTTAAAATTCCTCTTCTTTTTAAATAACATCATGACGTCACCTCACCGCATGCTTGATTTTCAATTGCCTATGGGGGCGAGATCGGATACAGACACCCTTTGAAAATATTGCTCCCAGACAGTGTGCCATCAGAAAGACAGCACTTTTGACAATGCAGCACTCCTCAGTACTGGAATGTCAGCCTAGATTTTGTTGTTGCAGACTCCAGAGTGGGATTTCAACCCACAGCCTTCTGACTCAAGCTGAGAATGCCACCATTTGAGCCATAGTATCCGTCCCTCCTTTCCACCTATCTCTGGTGTCGATGCTTTCAGTCACCTGGGTCCCAGTCTCTGGAATTCCATGCTTAAATCCCCTTTACCACTCCACTTCCCCACCTCTTTTAAGACCACCCCTGAAATCCTGCCACTTTGACCATCGTCCTCCTAATCTCTCCTTCGACTCAGCGGCTGTTTTTCCTTACTCATCCTAGGATGTTTCCTTATGCTAAATGCGCGAAATGCAAGTTAAATGTTGTTAAAGCATTTGATTTGTTCGATCCAGAATAGCTTTGTAAAGTATTCTGATTACGGGCGTCATATTTTGTTTTTGACCCAAGTGAACATGGTAGATTTCACCAAATTTGCATTTTACTCGCATTCAGGAAAATTGATGTCTGAAAATTAAGTGGCCATCACATTATATAAAAATAGATTAAGTAGACATATTGTTTAGATACAATTTATTTCATGTTCAGCAATAATGCAGACTTTCTGTTCGATGAATGTTGCATTGCGAGTCTGATTCTGTAGTTAGATGACAGGCTTGTATTGAAACAGCATAAAAGGCTCCACCACCATCTTCAGGATAAATGCTGACCTGACATTGTAATGATGTCTGGTATAGTTGAGGGAGCTCCTTTGCTGCTAACAGCATGCCTTGGCTGCTGTTTCACTATAACAGCAGCAACAACCTGGATTTGTGTAGCATATTGAACTAAAACAGTTAGGTTTTGCTTGATTTTAAAAAACTTTCCACTTTTAATCATTTGTGAACAACTTGATGTCGATTCTTTTGAGTAATGAGAAATGTCAGTGACAGATCGGATACAATAAAACTCCATATGTTTGGTTTTGGTATATATTTGCCACATGTTGTAATATTTACCAGATCGCTGCTATCTCGCATCGATGGCAGTGGGGATGGTGAAGAGTGTGGTGAAATCATGCCGGTTGCATCATACTGTTGAAATACATTCAATAATCGGAGGTAATAGCCGGTATTTTATGACCTCGCTTGGGCAAGGCTCGTAAAATCCCCTCCAAGGCCAACGGAGAATTCCGGTCAATGGGTTTGAGATATTAAGACGAGGTTTTGCTGATGGGAAAATCACAGGCCGTTTCCCAATTTCCCAAAATTTGCTCCCCAGTCTACATCACAAAACAGGGAATCTCCCTTTTTAGGACTTGACAAATGATTTTACCAACAGAGCGGCATGGACAAGTTGGGCCGAAGCGCCTGTTTCCATGCTGTAAACCTCTGTGATCCTGTGATTCTAACAGCTCGGTTGGAATTAGATAAAATAAAATCACTGAACTCTAAACTGTCATATTAACTCTCCTCCTTCAGAAGAAGTGAAGTTATTATTGATGGTTTTGTTTCTCACCCAGGCTTGGACACTTAACACTAGGCCTAACATAATCTTTGACAAGAAATGCTGAGATAGCCATGGAACTATAGTTTCCCATATAAAGGACATACTTTATCCCTCCAGGGATACATCCAGAGTTGTTCAATTCAAACTTCAAGGCTTAAGGTTTTTTAAAAATTTAATAGTGTCACAAGTAAGCTTCCATTAACACTGTAATGAAGTTATTGTGAAAATCCCCCAGTCTCCACACTCCGGCGCCTGTTCAGGTACACTGAGGGAGAATTTAGCATGGCCCATGCACTGAACCAGCATGTCTTTCGGACTGTGGGATGAAACCCACACAGACATGGGGGAGAATGTGCAGACTCCACACAGGCAGTGACCCAAGGTCAGAATTGAACCCTAGGCCCTGGTGCTGTGAGACAGCAGTGCTAACCACTGTGCCACCGTGCCGCTCTAAAGACCTTTAATTGTGCAAAAGGCTAATGTCTAATCAAATCACCTACACCACATGGACAGCAGAGATTCAGGAAGGTGGCTCACCACCACCTTCCCAAGGGCAATTAATGACGGGCACTATAAAGAACAAAAAAGAACTTAAAACCTTGTTTAACCAGCATTGAACTCGTCCAACTATGACCACTCGATTGAAAAGGATGCTGACTTTGCAGGGCTATCTGGACCTGGTTAAGAAGAATCCCAGTCAAGGTAACAGGTTTACATCTCCAGCTTCTATCAAAGAGTGAGGTTGATCCTTCATTTGGAGTGCTGCAGACCTACAGGCGCGGGTGTTGGATCACTGAGTCTGGCGTGAATGGCAGGCAGTTTCCCAATCCTCTATCAACCAGGCATGTCCTCTTGAAGTTCATGAAGGATAGATCTATTTCTGAAATGCCATTGCTTTATGTTGTGCTTAGCTGTTACGGAGTAAGATTATCTTTCTGTATTGTGCAAACTTTATTATTAAATCACAGAATTTCAAAGCTCAAATATTTATTTAAACGAAGCAATGCAGAAACAAATTCTTGCTAGCTGAAATGTAATTGAATCAAACTTCAGCGTGATAATGTGTCACCGACAGAACTGAAATGACTTGGCCCATCTCCATTAGTGAGCTGGGGATACTGTTGTTATTTTTATTCTGAACTACAGTAAACATAACACCATTTTTTTTTTTAATTGCATGACTAATGTATAACAATCCCACTGTAGCTTTTACAAGCAAAGTTTAGTTGCTCTGTTGTAATAACTAGAAAAGTTAATGTAGCTTGAACAAGGTTCCTAATTGTTCCTGTCTCTGTCATATTTGTCTACTTGAATGGTCCTAAATACCACAGCGATTAATTAGTGCAGAACAGGTATTACAAGATGTTATCACCCTTCCCAGACTGTCTGGGTGAATGGAGGGAAGGCAGTAGATTGTTACAATGTTTCATCCATGCACTTCCTGAAAGACAGTTTAACCAGAAGATTTAATGTGTCAAAGTTAACTGCGTTCAGCAGCAGATTTTCACATTCTAATTAAAGATTAAGAACATAGTACATTACAATGTGATTTGTCATACATGGCTTGTTAAATAGGAAACCTACCGGGATTCCACAACATTTTATAAACATTATTGAGGCTTTTAATGTGGAATAGGGAACAATTACAAGAACACGCTGTTGACAGCATTACAATAATTTACATACATTTCTTGCTTTATTGAAAAACCAATAGAGTTCTTGATATCAATTTATTCTTATTCTTTAGCAGTTATGAAATATTTAAATATGGACATATCTGAAATAATGCAATTCTTGAATTCCAACCACCCCCCCCCCCCCCCCCCCCAACCAACCTCCGACACAGGCCCCAGAAAACAGATACAAAAAATGATGTATTTTTCTTTATGCTAAGAAATGATAATGGAAGTACGTTGGTGGTATGTTATTCATGTGGGAAAAGTCACCACACTGAAATAATAGGAGAATTCTTTTTTCTCCTGAAAACATATTATAGTTTGGTGAATATATTTTCACCTGTTTAACTCCAATGCTTATTGGAGTGCAAACAAAATACTGCAGACAAATTTCTGTCGCATTGCAGAACCATAATATATTTCAGTTTGCCCTGTGACTTTCACAAATAAAGATTATTTGCGTTGCATTTTAGTAAAAGAAGGATTGTCCCGGAAATCTACAGACTGCAATCCTGGTGATGTCTGCCACTGGAGTTCTCAGGGTCAGCAAGGGGGGGGGGGGGCAACTCATTGGCATGGGGGTCATCAGGCACACACACCACCATAGTTTCACTCCCAAAAACAAATCCACCAAATGCACTTAGAAAGGTTGCCCACTATGTGAGAAGGCCCTGGTTGCCTCATTCAAACCCCCATCCATCTCCCACTCACCCTGCAAGATTAATGCCAAAAAATTGTCTTTTAAAAAGCACTGATCCCTTTTTTGGCAGGCAGCTGCTCCTTTCTTCTGGATCTTACCCCCATCTTCACCCCCACACTCTGCTCACACACCCTACCTGTGCCCATCAGAAGACCAGTGCATTTCAGTCTCCTGGTGCAAGCCACTTTTCAGCATCAAACCAGGTCCCTTAGGAAATGGGGGAGCGAGATCTCTTGGTATAGAAATCCTAATCCCTTCTGGCAATATTGACTTTGTAAGAGGCAAGCAGAAAGGATCATCATCTTACAAGGCCAACTGGTTCATAAGATTCCCTCGTTTATCCTGTGGGTTCTGCTGGTGTGCCACTGAAGTTATGGGTGGGGCCATTCAGGAAACTTGGGGCCATTTTAGTTTCTTTTAGTACTGAAACAGGAAAGAAAGATATGTAAATATTCTTGACCATTCACTCACAATAATATAATGAAAAACAATGTTGATTTTACATTTTGTTGAAAGCGATTTGCTATTTGTCCTCTAATTCTAAACTAGTTTGATGCATTCAGATATATTTAAACATCATTGCAATTTAGCAAAATAAACAGCCAATCTCTCCTCATTATGAGTCTGTCTACGTATGAACAAAATGTACTGTCAATAGCATTAACCCCTCTGTCGTTTTGAACATCGTATTGAACCAGGATTAACTGCTGTACCATTATCCTGGCAGTGTCAGGTTGGGGAATGGGTTCAAGCTGAAAGTGCCCTGTGATTGATCTGTTTCTTACTCAAAGGTCATCACTAAAGAAACCAACCTGACTAGATCTGTTTAGTGATTATTTTATTTTTAATACTGGGGATACAAACCAGTTTGTTATACCGAAAAATTCTGAACTAACCACCCTGGCACCTGCCCATGTGGAAATCATGATGAAGAGCAGGAAAATGCAGCATAACAACGACAGCAACATGCCTTTTATGTAAAAGTACAGTGAAAGCTGCTTCCCACAATATGCAGAATGAAAATAGATGCTCAGTTAGTAAAGGATTACTGAAAACTATGCCAGACAGTGCAGTTTTGAAGAGATGTTTTGAAGGTAGAAGCATATTTGTAGGTATGGAGAGATTAATGGGGGGGGCAGTTCCAAAGAAGAGGCCCAAGATGGTTGAAGATTTTCTCAACAATGGAGGGTTGAAGGAAGGCAGGTGGGTGTGCAATAGGCTGGAATCGGATGACTGGTGCCTTTGGAGAGATTTTAGGGGTGGAGGAGACTGCTGAGCTGGGGTAAAACAGAGTTAGGTGGGAGAGGGTGAGTCGGAATGGCAGGATATTTATAGACTAGGATAAAGACTTAGAATTAGATGCATTGAGGGATGGGAAGAAAATATAGACAGTGCAAATTCTTGGGATTTGGCAATGGGATGTGGGTATCACTGGCTGGACCAGCATTTGTTGCCCACCCCTAATTGCCTTTGAACTGAGTGGTTTGTGGGGCCAGATAAAAGTTAACCACATTGCTGTAGGTCTGCAGTCACATATAGGACAGAGCAGGTAAGTGTGGTAAACCACTGTTATCTGTTGTGGTTAACCACTGTTAGTTAGTATTTATTATTACCTCTATATGTGGCACATCCCTGTCGGTTCCGCCCAAGACTCCTCCCCCTGGTCCGGGTACAAAGGCGGTGGCTCCTCCCTCTAGCCTTCAGTACAGACCAGATCTCCGACAGGGATGGCTCCAAGTTCTTGCTAATAAAAGCCTATTTGTCTTGCTCACAACTAGTCTTGACTTGATTGATAGTGCATCAATTTTATTAGCAAGTTTTTTTAAATGGAGCAGTTACTAAAACCCGTCAGACTGAATCTGGACCCTCAAACTGCAAGAGCGTCAAACACGTTTGATCACTGGCTGAAATGCTTCGAGGACTACATCGAAGCCTCCACTGCTGTCCGTACAGATGCTGACAAACTACGGGTGCTCCACGGCCGGGTAAGCGACGTAGTATATTCTACGATCCGGGACGCGGAAAATTACACGGCCACTATCGAACTTTTAAAGGGCCAGTATAATAAACGGCCTAATGAAGTCTACGCAAGACACCTCCTCGCTACGCGCAGACGGGCGAATCAGTTGATCAGTTCCTGCGCGCGTTGCGACTGCTTGCCCGGAACTGCAACTGTAAGACTGTGACTGCCACCCAATATACAGAGGACTTAATCAGGGATGCCTTTGTCACGGGCATCGGAACTACCTATATCCGACAACGGCTACTGGAACAGGGTGCGCTGGACTTAAAGAAAATGGTGGAACTGGCCGAATCCTTAGAGGTGACCTCCCAAAATCTCGAAGCCTACTCACCTGACCACGTGGGTGCATCGTGGACACCGCAGCCGTCGCTACCGGAGGACCACAGACCTACGCCGCCCCACGCCTCAGCGGTGACCTGACCACTGCAGCAGCCTCTGGAGGCCCGAAATGCTACTTCTGCGGCCTGGGTAAGCACCCCCAACAACGCTGCCCGGCGAGGGAGTCGTTCTGCTCCGCGTGTGGGAAGAATGGGCACTATGCCAAGGTCTGCCGTAAGCCTACCTCCAAATCCACGAGCGCCGCATGTGACCCGCGGGGGCTGCCATCTTGGACGACCCCAGCTGCGTGCGACCCACGGGGGCCGCCATCTTGGGCAGCTCCGGCCACGTACGACCCGCGGGGGCCACCATCTTGGATGACTTCGGCCGCGAGTGACCAGCAGGGGCCGCCATCTCCTACCTCATCAGCCCCCTACGGCTATCTGCAGGATTCAACGGTGGCGTAGGTTACCCTGGACCAGACCAAGCTTCATCGACTCGCCAAGTCCATGATGGACATTGAGGTAAACGGGCACAGGGAACATTGTTTGTTTGACAGCGGGAGTACGGAGAGCTTCATTCACCCTGATACGGTGCGTCGATACGCCTTTTCCGTGTGGCCCGTCAAGCAAACGATCTCCATGGCATCGTAGTCCCGCTCTGTAAATGTCCTCGGCTGCTGTGTGGTGACCCTGAAGGTGCGGGCACAGTATATGATAACTTCAGGCTCCTCGTGCTGCCACACCTCTGCGCTTCTGTACTCCTGGGGCTAGATTTCATGACCCATCTGAAGAGTGTCACTATACAGTATAATGGGTCTTTTCCCCCGCTCTCCACCTGCGGTCTCTCGACCCTTAAAATCGCCCCTCCCTCCTTGTTTGCGAATCTCACTCCTGACTGCAAGCCCATCGCCACCAAGAGCAGGCGGTATAGTGCTGGAGACAGGGCCTTTATCAGGTCCAAAGTCCAGCGACTCCTCAGGGAAGGGATCATCGAGGCCAGTACCAGCCCCTGGAGAGCACAAGTGGTAGTCGTTAAGTCTGGGGAGAAACACAGAATGGTCATTGACTACAGTCAGACCATTAATCGATATATGCAACTGGACGCGTACCCCCTTCCCCGCATATCTGACATGGTCAATCAGATTGCACAATATCGGGTGTCCTCCACCATTGACTTGAAGTCGGCGTACCACCAGCTCCCTATCCGCCCGGAGGACCGCCAATATACGGCGTTCGAGGCGGATGGTCACCTTTACCACTTCCTTAGAGTCCCTTTTGGCGTCACCAATGGGGTCTCGGTCTTCCAGCACGAAATGGACCGAATGGTAGACCAGAACGGGCTGCGGGCCACCTTCCCGTATCTGGATAACGTCACCATCTGTGGCCATGACCAGCAGGACCACGATGCCAACCTCCACAGATTCCTGCACACGGCTAGTCTCCTTAACCTGACCTACAATAAGGAGAAGTGCGTGTTCAGTACACACCGCCTCGCCATCCTCGGGTACGTAGTGGAGAATGGGGTCATCGGCCCCGATCCTGACTGTATGCGTCCCCTCCTGGAACTTCTCCTCCCCACTAGCCTCAAAGCACTGAGAAAATGCCTGGGTTTCTTCTCATACTATGCACAGTGGGTCCCCAACTATGCGGATAAAGCCCGTCCACTTATAAAATCCACCCTTTTTCCCCTGACGGCGGAGGCCCGTCTGGCCTTCGACCGCATCAAAGCTAACATCGCGAAGGCCACGATGCACGCTATAGATGAATCCATCCCATTCCAGGTGGAGAGCGATGCGTCTGATTTCGCCCTAGCCGCCACCCTTAACCAGGCAGGCAGATCCGTGGCCTTCTTTTCACGAATCCTCCAAGGTCCCGAAACCCGACACTCCTCTGTCGAAAAGGAAGCCCAAGCCATAGTGGAAGCTGTATGGCACTGGCGCCAGTATTTAGCTGGTAAACGGTTCACCTTACTCACGGACCAACGATCCGTTGCCTTCATGTTCAACAATACGCAGCGGGGCAAGATCAAGAACGACAAGATATTACGGTGGAGGATTGAACTCTCCACGTACAATTACGATATCTTGTATTGGCCCAAGAAGCTCAATGAGCCACCTGACGCCCTGTCCCGTGGAGCATGTGCCAGTGCGCAGGTGGACCGGTTACAGGCTCTCCACAACGACCTCCGCCACCCGGGGATCACCAGGTTTTTTCACTGCATTAGAGCCCGTAACCTGCCCTACTCACTTGAGGATGTCAGGTCTATAAATCGGAATTGCCAGGTCTGCGCGGAATGCAAGCCGCACTTCTACCCACCAGACAGGGCACACCTCATAAAAGCCACCCGCCCCTTTGAACACCTAAGCATCAAGTTCAAAGGCCCCCTTCCCTCATCGGATCGCAACATATACTTCCTCAATGTCATTGACGAGTACTCAAGTTTCCCCTTTGCGATTCCCTGTCCAGATATGTCCTCGGCCACAGTCATCAGGGCCCTGCGCAGCCTCTTCACCCTGCTTGGTTTCCCCAGCTATATCCATAGCGACCGGGGATCTTCCTTCATGGGTGATGAGCTGCGACGGTACCTGCTCTCCAAAGGCATAGCCTCAAGTAGGACTGCCAGCTACAACCCCCGGGGTAACGGACAGGTGGAGAGAGAGAATGCCACAGTCTGGAAGACCATTTTACTAGCGCTACAGTCTAAAGGCCTTCCAGTCACTTGCTGGCAAGAGGTCCTACCGGAGGCACTACACTCCATTAGGTCCCTCCTGTGCACAGCAACCAATGCCACCCCCCACGAACGGATGTTCGTGTTCCCCAGGAAGTCTTCCTCAGGGACTTCACTACTGTTGTGGCTGGCATACCCGGGCCCTGTCCTGCTTCGGAAGCATGCCAGGACCCGTAAATCTGATCCCCCCGGTCGAAAGGGTTCAAGTCCTCCACGCCAACCCCCAGTACGCCTATGTGGCGTACTCCGATGGGCGGGAGGACACGGTATCTTTCCGTGACCTAGCACCGGCAGGTGACTCAGGGACCACTATAGCCCCCAACCCCTCACCCCCAACCCCCAACTTTGTCCCTACCACATCAGAACCACTATTCACTCCTCTCACCCCCGTATACAGCTCGCCTGAGCCCCATGCACTCGACGAGCGGACGAGACTACGGATGATAGCAATGTTCCGGCGTTGAAACGACACCGCGACCTGAAACTACATCGGAACCGGCACTACGGCAATCGCAGCGGCAGAGCAAGCCCCCGGATAGACTGAACCTGTAAATATTGTTCACTCTGCCTCACCCCCGACGGACTCTTTTTTTTAAACAGGGGGTGAATGTGGTAAACCACTGTTATCTGTTATCTGTTGTGGTTAACCACTGTTAGTTAGTATTTATTATTACCTGTATATGTGGCACATCCCTGTCGGTTCCTCCCCCTGGTCCGGGTATAAAGGCGGTGGCTCCTCCCCTTAGCCTTCAGTACAGACCAGATCTCCGACAGGGATGGCTCCAAGTTCTTGCTAATAAAAGCCTATTTGTCTTGCTCACAACTAGTCTTGACTTGATAGTGCATCAGTAAGGGTGGCTGATTTCCTTCTCCAAAGGACATTCGTGAATGAAATGGGTTTTTACGACGATCGTTTCATGGTCATCACTTGACTTTTAATTCCAGATTTTTATTGAATTCAAAGTTAACCTTTGCCACAGTGGGATTTGAATCCGGTTCCCCAGAGCATTACTTTGGATTTCTATCTAGTCCAGTCAAAGAACAAAGAACAGTACAGCACAGGAAACAGGCCCTTCGGCCCTCCAAGCCTGTGCCGCTCCTTGGTCCAATGAGACCAATCGTTTGTATCCCTCCATTCCCAGGCTGCTCATGTGACTATCCAGGTAAGTCTTAAACGATGTCAGCGTGCCTGCCTCCACCACCCTACTTGGCAGCGCATTCCAGGCCCCCACCACCCTCTGTGTAAAAAACATCCCTCTGATATCTGAGTTATACTTCGCCCCTCTCACCTTGAGCCCGTGGCCCCTCGTGATCGTCACCTCCGACCTGGGAAAAAGCTTCCCACTGTTCACCCTATCTATCCCCTTCATAATCTTGTACACCTCTATTAGATCTCCCCTCATTCTCCGTCTTTCCAGGGAGAACAACCCCAGTTTACCCAATCTCTCCTCATAGCTAAGACCCTCCATACCAGGCATACCAGTCTAGTGACAAGCCACCACCTCCCTGGATTGGTGAGGATGGGGAGGTGAGTAAGTGGGGTTTAGCACGGGTTGGGTTATGTGCAGCAGATTTTAGGACAAGTTGGAGTTTAAGGAGAATAGCGGACAGGAGGTCGGCAAGGAAAACATGGCGGTTGAATCTGAATGTGATGAAAGTGTGCAAAAGGATTTCAGCATCACCATCAGAGTGTGCTGTACTGATCTGTAAATCAAATTCATGGCTTGAATAATGCTGCATATTGGCAATTTAACATCTTATCTGAAAGGTGGCATCACTGACAGTGTAGCACTCCCTCAATACTGCACTGAGGTGTCAGCCTAGATTATGTGCTCAAGTCCTGGAATCGAGCTTGAATCCAGGGCTTCCAATTCAGAGGCAAGAGTACAACCACTACCAAACTAATGCTAGTCCGGCCAGTGACACCCACATCCCATAAAAGAATTTTTAATATCTATATATTCTTCCCATCCCTCAATTTGCGTTTTGTGTAGCAGACAAGGAAAGATACCAAAGTGCATCATTTGAAGTACTTTTGAAGTATAATCACTGTTGCAATGTTGGAAAATGTGACAGCCAATTAATACGCAACAAGATCACACAAACAGCTATGACCATATAATTTGTTTTCGTGGTGTCAGTTGAGGGATAAATGTTAGCTAAGATATCAGAAGAACTCTGGTATCTTCTTCAAATAGTGTCGTGGGATATTTTACATTTACTTGATAAGACAGCTAGAACTTCAGTTTAACATCTCAGCTGAAAGATGGCATCACTGGCTGTGTAGCACTCCCTCAGTACTGCACTGAAGTGTCAGCCTAGATTATGTGCTCAAGTCTTGGAATGGAGCTTGAACCCAATACTTCTTATTGAGAGGCAAGAGTACATCTACCACCAGACTAAGGCTGACACCTATCGTATGACAGCAGAGAGTGGCAGAATTGGCACTCTCAATTTTTAATTTGCCGCAAAGTTAATGTGTAACCTCAAAACAATAACTGGACAATTGCTAATTAAAGTCTTGCCTTCTGAGAGAGGGAGGAAAATGAGGGAGTAATTCATTTTTCAATGGTTGGGCTATCAATATTTTGGCAGTGGTTTTGTTGCTTCCTTCTTGTTTGCAAAATGTTTCTCAATAAAGTGAAGGAAGCTAAAGAGCGATAAACAAGTAAAAGAATGGATTAAAACAACAGACCATACAAATACATAAAGAATGGGACTCATTTGGAATGCAATTTTGAACAAGCACATTCTTTTGGTAATATCTGCATGTCAGGAAAAATTCTCGCACAGAAGGCTTAAATTTATTTTCCCATATCTATAGCATATAGAAATACAATGTAATGTTTGTGTAAAATAGTCATCATAATTATTGTAATGGAATTAGAATAATATGCCAAAAATATGCAGTATTCTTATTCTTGCATTATTTATAGAAATACTTTAGCTTTTTAGAAATAGAGGCGACAACAATGCCTTCACAGTGGTCATTGTTTTATATAGATGCTTACAGAGCAATGAAAAACATATCAAAATATCACATTGTTCAGGTTAAGAGAGCACAGTATTGATTGTATTTTTTTATTATGAGTGGTGATTGTTGTCAGAATGCTGCTAATGGTTCAATATATTGTCCAAAATTGTGCTATATCTTTTGCTCTCACACATTTCCCAAATGTACAATCAGCAGATGTATCCTCTATTGCCGCATTTTCATATGCAAAGCATGTACCCACTGTATCTACAGTATCCCATCCTCCCCAAGCAGCTTTTATGAAACACAATCTCACAGCATTGGAGCCTATATAAAATTTCATTTGGATTTGGCCTCCTGCTGAGAACGACACTGCTTTGTTTTAGCGGCAGAAGCAGTAAGCCAGAAAGGTATGTCCTGTTATTTTCGTGGCTAGAGCGTGGGTTTGAGGATCACAATCGAGTCGTTGATGCTGTCAGGCTTCGGAAGCTCATCCTCATCTCACGCCGTTCTCCTCTTTCCCTTTTCTATTTTCTTTTTGTGTTTTAACTCGTCCCCTGCCTGTCCTCTACCTGGAGGGCAAAATCATGATTAATGGTTTGTCTTTGCAAATTGTGGCTCTGCGATCATCTTGTTTATTCTTTTTTTCTTCTCTTCTAGGTATTGACCACAGAAACACAGATTTAATGAAAAACTACGTAAGTAGAATGGGTGTTTAACTTCAAACCTTTCTAAAGTTGCCAGGAAAATCTTTTTGAGAATCATGGTGAAAATCTCTGTATCTGTGCAGTTAAAAGAGACCTTTTTTTGAAAAAAAAGCTTTTACTTAATTCTAAAGAAAGCTTACATTTGCCTAGCAACTTTCACAATTTCAGGAGATGCCAAAGCATTTTAAAACAATGAAGCACTTTTCAAGTGTGGTCATTGTTGTTACACAAAAAATGAGGAGGCCTATTAAGCAGGAAAATCAAAGAAAACCAAGGGGTTGTAATTACTTCTAAAAACTATACTGCTTCCTGAAGCAACAGGCAAGTAGTTTTACAGTATGTTAATGCATTGTCCTGAGAATCTGCAAATATTATGGCTGTGCAATTCTGTGCTGTTTGGATGTATATTTCATGTCGCATTGATCATTTTATTAGTTGTACTGAACGTACTGTTTGTGGAATACAGATAGTTTGTTCGGAACAAGGAATGCACGAAAAGCAGGACACATTCATTCTCTGTACTGTTTAACAATCAAACTGAGGGGTAATTGATCAGGCATATCTGCATTTTGTAGCACCCTCTGTGTAAAAACATTTTGTGTTTTTAAAGGAACAGTGTATTGCTAAATATTTCATTCAGTTTAAATCATGGAGGGGTGTTGAAATTCCACTGTGGTATGGTTAATGCATTGCTAATGGACTTTTACCGTACTGTAGCCTGCACTATTTTAATAACATTTTAACCCATTAATTTTATGTGGTTTAACAATCTTGTTAAACAATATCCTGGAATTTGGCATGAATACATGGAGCAAGACAGTAAAAATACCAGAGAGTAACTTATCCTTATCTTTTAAATAATTCAATTAATTTCGCCTAATCCTCACCTAGCTGGTACCACTTCCCTTCAGAGCAGCAAATAACTGACTGTGATCCTATTAGATCTACTGCCTATCTGGGAAATGGAGCTATCTCTCGGTATAAGGGAATGCATAGCTCCAGTCTAAAAACCTTGATCAAATTGAAAACAGAGGCTGAAATGAAGACTGATCAATAAGAATTCAATGCAGTAGTGTATGTCTTTACATGTTTCTTGCATCAGTGATGAAGATTAAGCTGAATTATTTTTGTCGCATTTCTGCTTTGTTGAATTAAAATACACGTAAGGGGCTAAATCTTCCTCAGTCACAGGGAAACCTGACCTCCGCACTTTTGTAGCTCACAAACTGCACACCCGACATGTGTCTTTGCTCGGCACTTTTGTCTTTCCACCCCAAACGTGCAGTTTGTGAACTGTGAACCGATGTGGGACGAGTGTGGATGCGAGCCAGTTAGAAGTCCTGCCTCAGTTCCCAAACCAGTATCCCAGCTGCCAGCAGAGTTTTAAGGCCCCTTAAACCTCACCCACCCCTATGCCAGGTCATGTCCCCTCAGAACGTCCAGGCCACCTCTATGCCCTCCTGTTTCTTCCATACCCTCCCAAGATCACCCATGTCACCTCTATGTACCTCCATGTATCATCCATAGCCACACCAGATGCGCACTATGTAGAGTCCTCGGATTACATGCAGTGTTAATGCAAAATATTTTACATTCCTTGGAGAAAAGAAATGAACCTATCACTGTCAAATAAAAGTCTCCATACCACTGATACTGATAGAAAAATATATAATCTGCCATATCAAAAAAATCCTTTTAATACTTGTAAACTTATTAGGTTGTGCCAACAAAACACATTAAAGGTAGAATTCACTTGTTGAAACTATCATTCACCCTCAGATGACTAATGGGCTGAAACCCATTAAGCACTTGAAACTCAGGGCAGGATTTTCCAAGCCTTCTCACCAGCAGCTTATTCTGGTTCTACCAAAGATGACAATCCCCCCCCCCAACCCCCCCTGCCCAAGGCAGGTTCCCTGGCAGCCGGGCAGGTGAGCCATATAAGATGCCATCAACCTTAGCGGGACAGGAAGATCCCACTGCCAACCGATATTAAGCTCCTCCACTACTAGAAAACATGCCATGAGGGGAGGGAGGCAGCAAATTCTGGCGTCAGTGAAGTATTCATAATGGTCACAGCTATCCAAACACTAGATTTCTCTGTGGGGAGGAAAATTCAGGTTGTGTTTATCTCAACTTCAAAGCAAAGTTCCTGCAAAGCAATGTAGGATTGTAGATGGTTAGATTTTTTTGTCAAGTTTCAAAATCAGGCTTTTTTGTATCAGCCAGAGCCGTTTAAATCACAGTAGAAGAGATGTCAGCACAGGCCAATAGGACATTTTGATACATGTTTTCGCTGCATTGTGGTGTTTTTCCATGCACAGTAATATGTGTGAATAAATAGACAAGGCTGGTCAATGTAAGGGTCCACCTACCTTTAAAAGAGAGATCCCTATGATGAGTCGCTGCATTTAAAACACATCTACACCACAAATCAGCACCCAATGCTGAAGTTTGAAGGTGTGAAAATACTTACATTTCCGAATGTTGCAGATTCCTCAACAAGCTTTCCATTTTCTTCGCAAACTCATAAACATGACATGCTTTTATTGGGCTTCTAAATGCCCTCAACACCAGCTGGAAATAGTGTGCAGGAGAAAATGAGACTTTTATTCTCCATTTAAAAGGGGTGCCCAAACTCATCGGAGATGGGTATTTTGCACGCGATTTCTGACCCACAAAGAAGCGAGAAGGAAATGGCGTGGGATCAGGAACGCAGAAGAAAATTCGATTTCCTCCAAAGAAAAGCAAAGTTTGGCCTTTGCACACTCAAAAACCTCCACGCCCAAACAAAAACTCAGCCTAGAATGTTTTAATTGAAGATGATTGAAACTAATATTCCAATATTAAAAATGGCAGCTGAAGAATACTGCTCCTATAATCCCACAACAGATTATCCCACAAACAGCTCATTTGAAATAATTCTGCTGTAAACCTTTTTATCACATTTCCTGTTTCGTACAGTTTGAAATTTCTAAAACTTTCATCAGCCATGTTAGATCCAGAATCAGTGTGTTTTGGCTAACTTAGTTGCAATCAGGCAGGGGCTATTTAACTTTATATTGATAGATATTTATGGGATTATTTATATATAATATATTAAACTACTCTGTGTTATGAAGAACGTATGTGTAATATCAAAATGCTGTGAGTTAAATTCTTGATATATATGTGTGTGTTTATGTGTATACATCATAATGTTGAGAACTAAAAAAATCTATATATATCCATAAACATATATAACACACTGCTGTTATGTGCTAAACAGCCAAAGTGTATATATTTTATCATCGTGCTGTGCATTCTTTTTTATTTGATCTTAGGATGTGGGCATTGCTGGCAAGGCCAGTATTTATTGCCCATTTATAATTGCCTTTGGGAAGATTGTGGTGAGCCACCTCCTTGAACCACAGCAGTCGATGTGGTTAGCTACACCCACAGTGCTGTTAAGGAGGGAGTTCAAGGATTTTGACCCAACCACAGTGAAGGAACAGTGATATATTTCCAAGTCAGGAGACAGGATGGTTGTGACTTGAAGGGGAACTTGCAGTTGGTGGTGTTCCGAACTGTCTCTAGCGGACATTTTAGGCAGTAAAGGTTACGGTTTGGGAAGGTGCTGTCAAAGGAACAGGAACTGGTTATATTCTGCACAATATATATATTTTGTGTGGTTTTGAGACTTATATATTTTATGTGCTTTTATAACAATGTACACTATAGGTCTACAGAATTTGATATTATGTTGTCATATTCTTTATCACACATTCTCCGGAAACCTTTATCCTTTATGAATTTATGTCCAGATTTATAATGGGTTTGCTGATGTCTTTGATTGTAGAGCTTGGCCATCAGGTTGACACTCATCGCTCATGCCGTTTTCAGAAAAATCTTCATCTGCCAATTATTTCTCATTAATGGAATTTCCAGGATCCAGAACAGAAGTATTTATAGGACGCTTTTTTAAAATCAGAAACTTAGCTACTTGACAATAGGATGATTGCATCTATCCATTTCCTTGTACCTTGTGTCTTTTAAAGCCTTCATTACAGTTTTCACTTCAAAGCCTCTGCTTTTCCAAAAAGCCGGGGCTTAGTGTTGATATTTTGCCCAGAGCTGTGACTCTGTGAGCTGAATTAAGATCGTAGTCTGAAAGCGTGCAGTGTAGCAATTGTTCCAGAATGCATCCGTGCCACTCAAACATTTAGACTGCAGCAACGCCAGCCTTCAGCTTCTAGCACTTCCAAGTTGTCGTCTCGGTCCTGTAATTTTTCTTTAAGTACTGGTAAAGCACAAAATGGCAGGTTTCAAAAAGTTTTATTGAGGTGATAGTGAGTGGATAGATTTTGGCTCTTGGGCAGCAACTGGCAGAATGTGCTGATTGCCTGTCTAATCCTGCTGGCAGGAGAGCTCGTCCATCTTGCGGGTGAAGCCTCATCAACCCTGTCGCCAGCTGCCGACTGGCACAATATAATGTAACAGGAAAGCTGCTCCAGGCCACAGGAAGGTAGGGGCATGATTGGCGTGATGTGGGGAGGGTGAGAGCCATGGACCTGAAGTAGCTTGGGGGTACATTCCTACACCACCTTACCCTGCAGTTATAGAGTGAGATTTGGATTTGAGAATGAGAGAGGGGTAAGAGAGGTTGAGGTGAAACAGAGCGAGAGTATGAATTTTTCTTCATTAAATTTTATTCCAAAAAGCCATGCATTTCGAAGCCAACTCATAATTACTCACTTGCACTTTGTTGGCTGTTAGGAAAGGTCAATGATAATCACTTACATCTCTAAAGAAAAGGGAAAATGATACAAAGAGAGAGACTGACAGATGGGTAGTATTTCTTTTCCTTCAAATTTGATTTCATTTTTAAAAAGAACAGATTAATTTCTGAAAGCAGACATAGCCCCATGGGAAGAGAGGGAGGTTCAGAACTGAAGGGAGGAGAGAAACTATTTGAGGGTATGGGAGCCTCCAGCCTCCAATCAAACACATTTGAGAGGAGCGAGCAAAAGTGTGGGGAAGTGATTGGAGAGTTAAGGGTGAAGTGACTGATAGCAGAGCAAAAGCTGAGGGAGGGATAAAGTAGTTGAGAATATAATTCAAAGGGGAAGAGGTAGTGAGGCGTTGAGGTAGTGGGAAGAAGGGAGGATGTTGAGGAGGTCAGCAATGTGATTGGAGTGAGGGGGTAGTGAAGCACAAGTGATTGGACAAGGGGGCCATTCTTTGTAATCCCCATCTCAAAGGCAGGCTGCAGCCATTGGTGGTCCTATTCCTCTCTGGGTCACACCATACCTGCCACCCAAAAGAAAAGAACTTAAAAAAAGACAGAGAGAGAGAACCAGAAGATTCTCTCTCTCTGTAAAAGAAGAGTTATGGGGAGGTGAGCGGCAGAGAAGTTGAAAAAAGACAAAGCAGAAGAGAATCAGAAGCAATAAGACATTAGAGATAGACAACAATGTGACCATACTCTGCAGATAAGTGTGTGCAATGCGGTGGGAGATCAACTAATAATCGCTCATTTGAAAATATTTTTTGCTTTTGATGCTCCAGGTTAATCAGAGTCAAGCTTCCACAGTATTAAATTAATACTTTGCATCAGTTTGTACCAGGGAAGTAGATGTTAGCCAGACCACGCTGAACAAGGTAGTTCAAACACCAAACGTTGTTTACGATTAATAAGGAGGGAGTATTGGATAGGCTGTCTGTACTTGAAGAATTGTAAATGTTACATCTTTGTTCAAAAAAGGATTTAAGGATAAACACAGTAACAACAAGCCACTCAGTTTAACTTTGGTTTTGGGGATAATTTGAATGGACCTACCTTATATTAAGTTGATCTTTCTCTACACCCAAGCTATGACAGTAACACTACTTCCTGCATTCTCTCCTTTCCTTCTCCCCTATGTACTCTATGAACAGTATGCTTTGGCTGTATGGCTTACAAGAAACAATACTTTTCACTGTATCCAGATGCATGTGGCAACAAATCAAATCAAATTTTAGAACCAATAATTTGGGACTGAATTAACAATCAGATGGAAAAATATAGATTAATTAAAAAAGCCAGAATAGATACCTTAAGAGAAATTTGACGAAGCAACAGAGGTTTGATGAGGGTGATCCTATGATGTAGTGTACATGGACTTTCAGAAGGCATTTGATACAGTGCCACACCACAGACTTGTGAGCAAATTTATAGTTCATGAAATAAAAGGGACAGCAGCAACATGGATACAAAATTGACTGAGTAACTTACTTTGCTTAGGCAATCCCTTGGAGTCGAGGATGGCTTGCTTCCACACTATAAAGTAGTTCTGAGGTAACCGAGGAGTCCAATGTGTGACCTATGTTCTCTGTCACAATGGGGCAGATGGTGGGTGGAGTGCCCGGGTTGCCACGCACTCCTTTTGCTGTCGACGCTTGGCTTCAGCTTGTTCTCGGCAATGAAACCCGAGATGTTCAGCTCCTTCCTGGATGCTTTTCCTCCATTTTGTGCGGTCTTGGGCCAGGGATTCCATGGCATCAGTGGAAATGTTGCACATTCTTCAGGAGGCTTTGAAGCGTTTCCTCTGCCCTCCTGGGGCTCGCTTGCCATGTTGAAGTTCAAAATAGAATGCTTTTTTTGGCAGTTTCATGGTCTCATGTCAGGCATGCAGACGATGTTGCCCACCCAGCAAAGCTGTTCGAGCATGGTCAATGCTTCAATGATGGAGATGTTGGCCTGAGCGATAACACTAGCATTGGTGTGCCTATCCGGCCAATAGATTTGCAGGATCTTGCAGAGACAGCACTGGTGGTACATCTGCAGAGTTTTGAAGTTTTTGCTGTATATAGTCCATGTCTCTGAACTAATTAAGAGGGTGAGTATCTCTACTGCTCTGTAATCCATCAACTTGGTGCAGGGTCTGAGGTCCTGGTCTTCAAGCACTCTCTTCCTCAGGTGACCGAAGACAGCGCTGACACACTGAAGGCAGTATTCAACCTCATTGTTGATATCTGCCCTTGTTGACAGTAAGCTCCCAAAGTATAGTAAGTGGTCCAAGGGCTCATCGTGGATTCTTTAAAATAGGGAGCAGATCTATGTGACAAGTTAGTGGAGGACTTTTGTCTTGCAGTGTAAGGCCCATGCTCTTGTATGTCTCGGTGAGTGTGTTGTTGAAAGCTTGGAGCTTGGCCTCTGAGTGTGCGCAGATGCAAGCATCGCTTGCTACTGTAGCTCAATGACAGAGGTTGGGACAATCTTGGATCGGGCCTGCAGGTGGCGGAAGTTGAACGGATGCCTGTTTGTTCTTTAGTTTACCTTATTGAGGGTGAGGTGGAGAATTGCAGCAAGGAAGATCAAGAAGAACGTTGGTGTGATGGCCCAGCCTTGCTTGATCCCAGTCTGAATGTGAATTTGGTTCTGTGGTGGATTCGTTGGTCAGGATTACAGTTTGTATGTCATCATGGAACAGGCAGAGGATGGTGACAAACCTTTGCCAAAACAGAGGACAATGCTCCATAATCCCTCATGGTTGACAATGTCAAAAGCTTTTGTGAGGAAAGAGGGCCATGTACAAGGATTGATGCTGTTCACTGCATTTCTCTTGTCGTTGCCATGCAGTGAAGATCATCTCTGTTATGCCCCTTAGTGGGCAGAATCCACATTGCAACTCGAGGAGGAGCTCTTAAGCCACAGGGAGAAGGTGATTAAGGTAAATCTTGCAATGACCTTTCCTGTTCTATTTTCTGCAGTCAGACCTGTCACCTTTCTTGAAGATGATCAAGATTACGACTTGATCTCTTGAATGTTCTCCTTCCAGATAAAGGAAATGAGGTCACCTTTTTGTGCCAATAATGTTTCGCTGCCATGTTTTAGTGCTCCGGCAGGGATTCCATCTGCTCCTGAGACCTTGGCTGTCGGATGGCCTTTTCTACCTCGTGCCACGTTGGGCTTGAGCTGAACGGTGGTGGGTATGAAACCAAGGGCACTCTGACACCCAAGATTCTCTGTTGAGGAGGTCTTCAGCGTGCTCCTTCAAGTGGGCACTGACTGCCTCTCTGACCTCGATGAGCACCTCTCCGCTCTTAGCCAGCAGTGGGATGGGGCTTTGGGTGCTTGGGCTGTAGGTGTTAAAGAACTCTCATGTTGAGTGATAGGAAACAAAAGTCTTGTGGTTAATGGATGTTTTTCAGGCTGGAGGAAGGTTTATAATGTAGTTCCCCAGAAGTCAATGTTGGAACTCTTGCTTTTCCTGATATATATATTAAATGATGTGGAGATGCCGGCGTTGGACTGGGGTAAACACAGTAAGAAGTCTCAAAACACCAGGTTAAAGTCCAAAGTGCTGTTGGACTTTAACCTGGTGCTGTGAGACTTCTTAATATATATTAAAGACATGGACCTTGGTGTACAGGACACTATTTCAAAGTACAAAGTACTAGGACAGAGTAGATAGGGAGAAAATGTTCCCATTTGCGAAAGGATGAAGAACGAGATTTAAAGTAATTTGCAAACGAGGCAAAAGTGATATGGGAAAATAAATTTCATGCAGTGAGTGGTTGGGGTCTGGAATTCATTGCCTGAAGTATGATGGAGGTGGACTCAATCAAAGCATTCAAAAGGGAATTAGACTGTTATATGAAAAGGAAGGATGTGCAGTGTTACGGGGAGAAGGTGAGAGAATGGAACCAGCTGAGTTGCTCATTCGAACAGCTGGTGCAGACACAATGGGCAGAATGGCCTTCTTCTGCATTGTAACTATTTTGTGATACTGTGATATGAACCTGAGCTGCTTCAGTATTTGCGATGTCTCAGATATGTCAATATGGATGTATTTTGTTTCAACGTTAGCTACATATAAAGAGACACATAGAGAATCCACACTCCCGTTATGCAAATAAATAATACTTTGATGAGACTTTCAGTATTAAATGCTGAGTTTAAAAATTGCTCTCATTTGTCAGCTGCCTTCCCACCCTGCTGCTGTTACTCATTACAAGCTGTCCTAGTCTCACTCTGAGCACTCCTATTTTTTATTCCTAAATGAACTCTTGAAACTCGGAGGACTTCCTCACCCCTTTCCAAATCCATCTGTTCATGCTTGCCATTGTCAAATAGAAAATCATTGAAGTGCTGAACTCTAAAAAGAATAAATCATGCCAGCACTTTTTTATTCATTCATGGGATGTGGGTATCGCTGGCTAGGCTAGGATTTATTGGGCATCACTAATTATCCATGGGAAGGTGGTGGTGAGCTGCTTTCTTGAACCGCTGCAGTCCATGTGGTGGAGGTACACCCCAAGTGCTGTTACGGAGGGAGTTCCAGGATTTTGACTCGGTGATCGTGAAGGAATATCAATATATTTCCAAGTCAGGGTGATGAGTGATTTGGAAGGGAGCCTCCAGGTGGTAGTGTTCCCAGGTATCTGCTGGTCTTGCCCTGCTAGATGGGAGTGGTCCTGGGTTTTGAAAGTGCTGCTTAAGGAGCCTTGATGAGTTCCTACAGTGCATCTTGCAGATGGTACAGATGGCTGCCACTGTTTTTCGGTGGTGGAGGGAGTGAATGCTTGTGGATGGGCTGCCAATCAAGCAAGCTGCTTTGTTCTGAATGGTGTCAAACTTCTTGAGTGTTGTTGGAGTAGCACCCATACAGCCAAGTGCAGAGTATTCCATCACACTCCTGACTTGTGCCTTGTAGATGGTGTACATACTTTGGGGATGTCAGGAGGCGAGTTACTCACCACGGGATTCCTAGCCTCTGACCTGCTCTTATATTGACAGTATTTATATGACTAGTCGAGTTCAGTGTCCAGTCAATGGTCAGTGTTGAGAGTGGGAGTTTAGCAATGGTAATGCCATTGAATGTCAAGGGGTGATGGATAGATGCTTTCTTGTTTAATAATTAAATAAATAGTCCTTGCTTCCGAGATAAAATTCTATTAAAAACCCATCATAATTGTGCTGTCATGGCTTTAGCACACATACAAACAAGTGACTGCAAATCCTCAGAATGAATGCAGTGCGTGCGGTATAAATTATTAAGCAAACCTAGACGTATACCATTTGCATCATCAATCACTGTGCTACATGAGAGTATTTTGCCAGCCCCAATTGATGTGCTGGTGCTGAGCCCAACCTTGTTCTGACTCTGCCCCCTTTGAAGTTGTCAACACCATTTCTACTTTCTTAGCACTTGATAAAGTGAGGGCCGACTTGCTGGAGTTTCTTCACCTACTATGGACAGATCTGGTAACTTGTATAGATTTAAGGCTCAAGTTCTTCATGATTCAGACTCCCGATGAAAAGCATTTTCAAACAGCGAATTCCAGTGTATGATTAACTTGAATCATTTTCTTGTAATTTAAAAAAAAATTAATTTAACTGTGAAAGAACTAAGGGACATTCTTTTACATTGCTCTGGTCTGGATTGCCTGAAAGAGGGGTGTAGAAAAATTCGATCATCTTCAAAAAACAACTGGATAAATGTTTGCAAAATAAAATAATTGCACAACTGTAAGGGAAAAGCAAGCGAGGAGGACAGATTGGACAGGTCTTTTTTTTTTGTTCATGGGATGTGGGCATCACTGGCTAGGCCAACATTTCTTGCCCATCCCTAATTGCCCTTGATCAGAGTCAACCGCATTGCTGGGGGTCTGGAGTCACATGTAGGCCAGACCAGGTAAGGATGGCAGATTTCCTTCTCTAAAGCATATTTTACAACAATTGTAAATGGTATCATGATTAAACGTTTAAATTCAAGATTTTTTAAAAATTGAATTCAAATTTTTCCATCTGCCATGGTGGGACTTGAACCCATGTCCCCACAGCATTAGCCTGGTTGCTCAAGTACTAATTCAA
Source organism: Mustelus asterias (assembly GCF_964213995.1). Taxonomy (NCBI): domain Eukaryota; kingdom Metazoa; phylum Chordata; class Chondrichthyes; order Carcharhiniformes; family Triakidae; genus Mustelus; species Mustelus asterias. The sequence continues at coordinate 76,817,845 of NC_135810.1, forward strand.
AGCTATTACCATTATGCCACCATCTTTAGCTCTTTTAAAGAACTAGCATCAGCATGGGGGACTGGATAGCCTCTTTCTGCGCTGTATGAGCGATGTATTTGCAAAGCTTATTTCCAGTGTTGTTTTTCTCAGTGAGAGTTCAAGTAGGCAGATGAAGGATCACAGCAGTGGTGCATGTTGATTGGCTACATTTTGCTCCTTACTTTTGAAAGCTTTTGCAGACTGTTACTATTTTGATTGGAAGATTTTAAAATTGCTGTTTGGCGGTTTTTATTCTGAGCTGCTGTTTGTTAATTGACATTTTCATTCATGTCAGCTGTGATTTGTTGCTGTTTTAGGAACATGGAATTTAAGCCAATCAGTGCAAATATGATGCAAGAATCTGCATCTTAAAAAGTTGTTGTACCACAAAGTGTCACAGCCTGAACTGGGACAGCCAATGATGCCTTCAATTTGGAATGCTTCTTTGAATATGTTACAATTGTGGAACATTGGGGAGCCGGTGGCATAGTGGTATTGTCACTGGACTAGTAACCCAGAATAATGCTCTAGGTTCTCAGGTTCAAATCCCACCACACATTCAGTAAAATCAATTGATGATCCATTGTAGATTATTGTAAAAACCCATCTGGTTCATTAATGTCCTTTCTGGAAGGAAATCTGCTATTCTTACCTGATCTGGCCTAAACGTGATTCCAGATCCACACAAATATACTTGATGTTTAACTAGTCCCTCCACTGCGGTTAAGGATAGGTACTCAATGCTGGCCCAGCTAGTGATGTATCACATCCCATGAATGAATAAAGGAAAGGAAGTCCTGAAATGATAATAACGTGGATTATTTTTGTCTGCACCGTGAGAGTAATGCTTCTCTCTTGCCTAAAAATAATTCTACCCTCCCTTTGGTGAGCTCATCAGTTTCATTGTCCATGGAGATGGCCAAAGCCCACACAGCACAGGCTCAGGCTGAAAATAGCAATCAGGATCCTAACTTATATCATAAAACCCCAAATAGAATATCACAACAGGCCTTTCATCTGTTGCAGGCAGGCGCTGAACACCCGACAAACGGCACGGTGGCACAGTGGTTAGCACTGCTGCTTCACAACGTCAGGGGCCCAGGTTCGATTCTGGCCTTGGGTAACTATTTGTGTAGAGCCTGCACATTCTCCCTATATCTGCGTGGGTTTCCTATGGGTGCTCCAGTATACTTACACAGTCCAAAGATTTGTAGGTTAGGTGGTGTTGGTGGGGTTTCCAAGGTGGCCAGTACTGTCAGAAATTCAGACAATACAAGGCTCACAAAGCCAGTGTCTCAGTTTAAAGACGTAACCTTTATTTTGACCAGCGGCCGCTAGGAGAAATCATCAAAGGGTCAGGGCAGCTCACGAGATGGAACAGCTAGACCTCTCTAATGAATTCTGACGTATACAATTCCAAACAGATCAATTATAGGTTCTTTTATCAATTACTCCTGCCTTTCATTAGCTTTAAATCAATCATCTTCAACATACATAAATCAACAATAATACCTGTCATATATCTTAGCCAATCGCATCTTACCTGCTGGCATAATGGCATTTTTATTAGTCCGTAGAATCCAGAAGCTAACTCTTGTCTTGGCTGATGCCATTTCCTGTGTTGCCGAGTACCTGTGACGCTAGCCCAAAGTTCAAATGAACACTCCCATGAGTTCTCCTATAGGTCACTGCCAAACCAGATTAACACATGACTCCACATCTGGGAATGCATCCATCTTATCTGGACAGTGAATAAACCCTCTTCAAAAAACTGATTAAGTGTTCTAAATGTTCTAACTATCCAAAACTCTACTGGTAAAACTTGTGTATTCTCAAGGCTTAAACATTCTCTTAGAATATGGCTTTGCCCTTATGCCCTTTACCATGATGCTTCGCAGCAATCTGCCTTTGGCTAAAGTGTACAATAATTCTTAAAAATGCATTAATACATTCAAAATACCAGCTTATGAGTTTTAAATCATAATCACTTGTTTAAATCTCTTACTGCATTTCATACAAGTATAAATTGCTTTCTTGTTAGTTTATAATTCTGTTTTAAAGTCATTTAACTTTATGCTGGGAGTTCTGTCAGTGCTTTAATGTCTAATGGTTTAAAAATTACTAACCTATTAGGATATTTCCCCTTACAGGTGGATTGGCCATGGTAAATGCGTGGGGGTATGGAAGGGTGGGCCTGGGTAAGATGTTCTTTCAGAGAGTCAGTGCAGACTCGATGGGCTGAATGGCCTACTTCTGCATTATAGGGATTCTATGGCTTCTATGAAACTGAAGATGGCTGTTTTCCTGGATGTTAACATGGGCAATAAGTCTACCAACCCCATCTTGACGTTGTTTCTGCACTTGTAATGCCAGGCAAAGGCAATGAAAACCAAATTGCATGTCTTTATCCATTTTAAAGTGTTTTAGAATTAATTTTCCATGACTCAAAAAATAAATGCCAGTTTTTCATTAATAGTTCACGTGATTTTCGTGCATTCCCGTTGTGAATTCAACTCTGGAAATCTCATATCTAAGAGCTGCTGTTTATCCTTACCATCTGTCTTGGATAGCTTTCACTCCTTGGGAATGTTTCTGCCTGAATGCGGCTTCCACAACAACAAGTGAGAATTTAGTCTTATATAACATTAATGAACTCAATGAGTGATAGGAGTTCCTGATGAAACAGCAAGTCAAGCCAATTGTCCCATCCACATTTTTTGGATGAGACAGCCTTGTCTCCTTTTCTTACATGGTAACGTTATTTCTCAGCTTTGTTTACAGTACATTTGGGCAAAGATTTCAGAACCAGCATATCCACATTCTTTAAAATTGCGGGAGGACAACAGAGTGGCAATGCAGTCAGGATATTTTCTCGCTTCCCTCGGTCAAAGGAAGGAAAGTACTGCTGGTTTACTCCTCCGCTTATGTGTCAGCATCAGACTCTGATATATTGTAGCATTCGTTCCGAAAGCTCCAGTGGATTTCTCATTTCATCTCCTTTCATTCTTAAACTTCTCCTATTACTCTATTACCAGTACCGGTTTCACAGTCTGACAGCTACACTTTGCCCATTATTCTTTCCTCACTGGAATTTTGTGCATCAGGTTCAATCTTTGCCTCCAACCTAATTGTGCCTGACAAAGGTTTCATTCTCTTCTGTCTTCAGCAACTTCCTTTATTTCTCCTGCAGTTCTTAACATGATTCCCCCTTAATTTGGTCTTAATGTCTCGCTAACCTTTGTGTCAGGTATATCAGTTTTAATTGCGCCTACTTTGTCGAATTTTCCGATGCCAGTTCCAAATGGCAATGTTTCAGATCCATGTTATGCATCCACCTGTGGAAACCTTCACTATTGTGGTTAGAAGATTTTGCTAAATTTCCTTTCAGAATTTCATCAACGTGTTCTTGTGGAGAAGGTTTCAAATCCCATCATCGATGCTAATGTAAAATCTCTCCCGTTCTCCACCCAAGCCTCAGGAGGCTCTGAATATGGGTCTGTATTTGTTTTGAAAGGTTACCAATTTTCTCATTCTCTTCTGGCGATGAAATTGAATGTTGTTCGAGTAGTGGTCTACTAATGCTGGATGGTCTCTGCTTTCTCTCATACGAGGCCATTTCTTGCTTATCTCCCTAGATAATGAGACTTGGTGAGGAACTTGGCCTTCGGAGTACCAGGGGGAGCTCACCTTCTCCCTCACCTAATGCTTACATTTGTGTTTTTCACCAGGATATGAGTGGGACGCCTGCCAAATGTTTTTATTCTTTACCTGGAGGCAATTGCAATAACCAGATTATTATCCTGTCTAATTAAGAACAGACCTGGAATCAAACCTTGGCCTACCTGTGCTTTAGTTTCCTGTTGCCTTTGCTGAATAAACCTTTAATGGAGCTGAATAATCATATTTGACCTATTTTTTCTTAAAAGTGATCTTTGGGCACTTTTCAACAATTTGATTTCAATGCTGCTAGAACTTCAGATCTTTGTAGTAGATGAGAGAACTAATACCTCGGAGATGAAAGCATTTCTCATATCTGGTAAACAAAGTGCTACGGGGATGTCTCTAGATATCAGGGCATTGCGTATGCCTTCAACACACTTGAACTTTGGAGGCTTGTAAAAGCATCAGATATGTCCTCTGTTTTCCTGTTGCGTCTCCCAGATGGTTTCATTCATGTTGTGCTATTTTTCTTTCCATATTAGAGCCGTGTCAGACTCGATGCTTTATTTTTCTTCCTTTTATCTTTAAAGTGGTTGTGGATTGAACCCAATTTGAGTCACTCAGTAGGCATGGATTGAAGTTTCCCGACTCTGTCCTCATGATGGCATTTAGCTGCAAGTCCACAACCTTTATGCAGTAACTGCAGGACGCGCAGGGGCTGCATTCTGCATCAGAGTAGACAAAGGTTTCCAATATAAAAGCAAAAAACTGCAGATGTGGAAAATCTGAAATATAATCAGAAAATGTTGGAAAATCTCAGCAGGTTTGTTGGTGGAGAAAGAAACAGAGTCAATGTTTCAAGTCTGCATTACTCTTCTTCAGAGCTTCAAGATGCTGTTCAACTTTGCCCGATTTGTCATTCGCTGCTATCTGCCACTCATCCCCCAGGAATAACACCGACATTCCCAGTCACAAAGACTTGTAGAACCCACCAAGATAGCATTTAAAGTCATGCCTGCCATACTGGGAAGCAGCAACTAATAATAATGGAGCTGGTACCAACTTACTCTCGAGACTGATAGAGTCACAGGACGCATGCAACATAGAAAAACAAACAATTTGAAATTGACCCAACAGTTCCTGGAATTCTTGGTTTTGACTTCCCTCAAAGGCAATGGACAGCCCTCAACTGAATCTGTGTAGGGAATGGGGGAAGCAGCCACTCGCTCCATAGGTTAACCTGAAGTGAGATTGTGGCCATGAATCTTGGACAATAGAACACATCTAATCAATGTGCCCACCAAGATCTATTGTGGGAGGCACCTCATTTCTTCATTTGGCGATAGTCAAACTAGACATCCCGTTGGAACCTCACTCATATGAAAGCAATGGTACCCAATTTGAGATCCTCTTTGTGCATTGTGCAACATCTTACACCCCTTTCTAACATTTTAGTCTTTGAAACCCTTTTATTGAGGGAGCAAGAAGCAAGATGAAGGCCCTTGTAAACTTGCGTCAAAGCAAATTAAAAGAGGAAAAGGAAATGCAAATGAATCAGAAAGTTATGATTGGATGGTAAAAGCATAATTTTCAAGAGCAACAGATTGGAGAAACACAGTGATGTCCTGAGAAATAATGGGATGAAATTTATTAATGGCAGATTTTGGGCACCAGAATATCAATGCGCACAAAGTAGATGCCAGAAATCACAGATTTTCTTGTCCAAATCTGAAACTGATGCCTCATTAGCATAATTTCTATAAGCTGGCAATATGCTAATTGGGCATTCTGATGAAATTTGTAGGTCACAGTGATAACACTTGGAGCTGGATGTGTTGCCAACAGCCGTCCTCATATAGGACCTGGGAAAGGGGACAAGGTGACTGGGAATGTGGTGGTGGGGGAGGGAGGTAGAAGCCTGTGCTGGCAGCAGACTGCAGCAGTGCTGTAAGACGAGGAGCAGCTGCTCTGCAGGAAATTAAAATTCAAAACCATACGGTTTTGTTGGCGGTGCATGCCAAATTTCAATGTGATGAAACAAGTGTTCGGCCCTTCATCATCGCTATACGCAAGAAACCAATGTCTCAGGTTGCTGCTGCGGATAACACCTGAACCAATATGGTGCTGGATGTATTCAGACACAAGACATATAGTCCTGCAAATTTGTTGCTTTTTCTCCCCAGTTTGCGATCAAAAACCATGCACAATTGGGTCCATTTTTTCCACCAGTAAGATAGAATAGAGGAATGTACAATGAATTCTTAGTTCAAAAGAGTAGAAAGGGACAGAGGAGCTTAGGATTTAGGAGCAGAAGTCAGACATTCTGTCCATCGAGACTACTCTGCTGCTCAATAGGGTGATGGCTGATCTGGGCGTGTCTCAACTCCACTTTGTCACCTGCCCTCCAAAACCTCCCACATCTATCAAAAATCTGACTAACTCTGCTGTAAATATATGCAGTGACCCAGCCACCACTGCTTTCTGAGGAAGAAAATTCCACATACCGACAACCCTTTGAGATAAAATAAATTCTCCTCATCTCCGTCTTAAATGGTAGAGCTCTTATTCTTAAACTGTCCCCTGGTTCTAGTCTCACCCACCTGGTATCCAACCAATCAAATCCCTTCAGGATCTGATATGTTTCAATGAGGTCACCTCTCATTCTTCTAATGGGTAAAGGCCCAACTTGTCCAAACCTTCTTCATAAGATAAGCAAATGGAAAGTATTCCATCACATTCCTGACTTGTGCCAAGGAGAGATGGTTAGATTCTCATTTGTTGGCCATTGCCTGGCATTTGTGTGGTGTGAATGTTACTTGTTACTCATCAGCCCAAGTCTGAATGTTGATCAGGTCTTGCTACATATGAACACAGACTGCTTTTGTATCTGAAGGAGCAGCATGGTGGAACAGTAGTTAGTTCAATTGTGGCCTTGGGTGACTGTCTGTGTGGAATTTGCATGTTCTCCCCATGTCTGCATGGGTTTTCTCTGGGTGCTCCGGTTTCCTCCCACAGTCCAAAGATGTGCAAGTTAGATGAATTGGCCATGACAAATGGCAGGGTTACAGGTGTAAGGCAGGCACGTGTGCCTGGCTATGGTGCTCTTTCAGAGAGTCGGTGCAGACTTGATGGGCCAAATGGTTTTCTTCTGCACTGAAGGGATTCTATGAAGAGTCACAAATGGGACTGAACATTGTGCAGTTATCAGCAAACATGCCTGCCTCTGGCTTTATGATGGAAGGATGATCATTGATGCAGCAGCTGAAGATGGTTGGGCCTTGGACACTACCTTGAAGAACATCTACAGTGATCTCCTGGGACTAAGATGATTGACCTCCAACAAATACAACCACTTTCCTTTGTGCTAGATTTGACTGCAGCCAGTGGGGAATTTTCATCTGATTGCTATTGACTTCAGTTGTGCTCGGGCTCCTTGATGCCATACTCAGTCAAATGCTGCCTTGATGTCAGGGTTGAATCTTCACCTCACCTCTAGAATTCAACTCTTTTGTTCATGTTTGGGTCAATGCTGTATTGAGGTCACAAGCTAAATGACACTAGTAAAACCCAAACTGAGAATCAATACGCAGGCTATTGCTGAGCAAGTGGCACTTGATAGCAATGTCAACAACCCCTTCCATCATGTGGCTGATGATTGAGAGTAAGCTGATGGGGTGGTAATTAACTGGTTGGATTTGTCCTGCTGAAGGATTTGGAGCTGAGGCAGGGTGGTCAAATTGCTCTTGCCTTGTTACCGGAAAAGGAAGCGTTTAAACAGGTCTATGGATGTTTAATGTTCTCTGTTTTGAAATGTATATCTACACTGTGAGGTAATGTCAGGTTTTGGGGCAATGAAACAGTTGAAGGAATACAAGAAGATCAATGCTTTTATCAGTCTTCATCTGGCACCTCACATCCTACATGCCCAACTCTCAATGCGTCTTCTGTGCATTTTCCCTGGAGTTACCTGGCTTCCTCTTTGTAGATGGTCACATCAAGGTTTCTTCAGCCAGTGGCTGATGTGCGTCACTGAAAGTGGGCAATTGTCTCTTGTGCAAAGAGTGCTCAGTTCTGGTTTTGAGTCTCCTGAGTGAAAATGTAGCTCATTTTCTGATAAAGGCATCTATCAACTTGAGAACTAAACGCACCCCTCGGCAAACTGTAAAATGCAGTCTATAACAGCGCAAAGTAATTTGTGATGCTTCAGTGTCAGGAACAGGGAATTGAAGTTTCTGTAATTGACTTTTCTCTAAATCATCATTGCAATAAATCGAGGGCGACTCGATGAGGCTTAAGTAACAAAAGGCTTTATTGCCAACAAATAAATACGTATTTACACTAATGGGGTCAGACAGAATAACTATCCAACTGTACAACTCTCCTCCCTGACTCCAACTGAGGATTCTTCCTGAGCTGCGTTACACGCCCTTACACTCAACTGGGTCCAGCCCAATCATGTCACCTTCAGGAACACCTCCTTAAAGGGGCCATGCTACCACAGTCAAAAATTAGAAATGTTTCCTTTGACAGCATCTTCCATACCCGGGACCTCTACTCCTTAAATGACCAGGGTAGCAGATGTATGGGAACACCACTACCTGGAGGTTTCTCTCTAAGCCATACGCCATCCTGACTTGAAACTATATCACTGTTTTTCCTTTGTTTGCTCAGTCAAAATCCTGGAATTCCCTCCTAACAGGACTGTGGGTGTACCTACTCCCCATGGGTTGCAATGGTTCAAGAAGGTGACTCACTACCAGGGCAATTAGGGATGGGCAATAAATGTTGGCCGAGCCAGCGACACTCACATCTCTTGAATAAATTTGGACAATCACAAATGGTGCCACATCAGATCATTAGAGTCAGTCTATTTTGCATGTGCGTTTTTGCATAGTTGCATTGTCAATGTTTTTAGTGAACAAACTCTGAAACACATATTAGCAGAATACTTCATGCTATAAATGCCATGCAAATACAAATTTCCAACAAAGTGATTGTGTGGCCACTTTATTGGGAGTTTGCATTAACTGTAAACTTGAGGAGTTTGTAAATATGTGAGATTGAGTTGAAGGGATAAGAGTCAATATACTTTCAAAGCATTTAAACAAACTAATTGGCCTAGAGGGAGGCTATTAAACTAATTGAAATGTATTTAGTGTCATTACACTAAAAGGGTTAACTTTGTGGTTTTATTTTCACAGGACCCCAAAGCCAGCTTTGATTTCAATGACCATTTTGATGATAGACATGATCCTGTTCCTAATGATTTGGATGGAAGTAATGGGTAAAAGAAATTTCAACTGATTTTTTGATCCTGAGTAATAATACAGTTTCTGAATGTTTGCATTTTCTGATTGGTCAGTGGTTTGATTTGGTGACTGGAACTTCTAACACATGCCTCACCTACTGGCTCTGGCCGCTGTCCCCCACCGCTCCATAGGCCAAGTCACGGTGCCCAGCAACTCATCGACCCCCCCCCCCAAAATCTCCTCAAAATGACTTTGTTTCTGGCTAATGACGATGAGGATTATGTGTGAAAAGGTGTGAGAGGGAGTGTCATGGGGGTGGGGAGAGGTGAGGATGGAATGATGGGGGGGATGTGGGTGGAAAGCAGTCACATGGGAAGAAGGTACACGTATGGAGAGGAGATGGCATTGGAGGAAGAAGTGGGGAGGGGGAAAAGGACAGATGACATGGGGGAGATGGTACGGAAAGTGTTACTGAGGAAGGGTGCTTGGGTGAGGGAGGGCAGCATGGGGGAGAGCGAGGTGGGGACAATGGTGAGAGATGGAAAGGAGACAGCATGGGAGGGCATCTGGGATGTCAGGGAGGTATGGAATAGGTGATGGAAATGACATAGGAAGAAAAGGTGGGAAGTGTGCCAAAGGGACGCAAGATCTGGATTAGGTCACTTGGCCCCTCGAACCTGTTCCACAATTCAGCCAGCGCATGACCCATCTGTACCTAAGCACCATTTACTTATCTTATCTCTTTATATCCATACATAACAAAAATCTATTAACTCAATCTTGGTAATTTCAATTGATGAAACATCATAATTTTATTCTTCATCCATTCATCTTCTGAAATCAACTTCCACAATTTTCAAACACCATGTGGCATTAACATTGTTTTTATTTCCCTGAAGGGTGCTGCTGATTGAAGTGGTATTATTGGTGTTGGTGACTTGCACATGTTTGGCTTGTTGGACATTGCCCCAACTGGCAAATATTCCCATCAGTGACATTTGGCTTCATTTTAATAGGACCACAAGTTAAATGTCAGCAAAGGCAAAGGCTGTCTATTTTGGCTTCTGAAAATACATGCAAAACCTCCAGCCTTCCTCCTGGCTGTCTTCTCAGGCTTTGATGTGTGGAACTTTGGCATACTGCTCAACTGCAAGCTCAACCACTTTCTCCACATCCAAGCTGCTGCCAATACCACTATCCTTTCACCTGCAAAGCAAACCTCCAAATCTGCCTCAGTCTCCAGTCTACATCTTTATCATTGTGATAATGTTTCTTTTCTAGTTGCCTCCTTGACATCCTCCCCTCTTGCATCCTCCAAAAAATTCACGACATCCAAATTGAGGTGTTTTCCATTTTCTCTTATGGCAAAGGAAAATAACATTGCAGATAAAAATATTGAAAGAAGATGAAACATTTTCGAGTATATTTTTAGGAAATATAAACTAAATGTTAATATATCAGATTTAAGTGATCTGATTTATGTAAAGTAATTGTGGACTCCGTGAGTACAGTATGTTCAGCACGATTGTTGTTCCGTTATTTCCAAATGAAAGAATACTGGGCAGCATAAAATGAATTCTTTCATTTGTGAATCAAGACTGTAAATTCTTAGCTTTATTGTGATGATGTCCGTTAGACACACACATCACATGAACTCTGTTCTTCTGTTTCTTTTCACGTCACCAAGTCATGGAACAAAATGCGCCGGTGAAGTGGCAATGGAGGCCAACAACAGCTTCTGTGGGGTTGGAATTGCATACGATGCAAAGATTGGAGGTAATTCAATGTGCCACGTCATTGGGACGAATATGAATAAATTCCTATATCTTCTGTGTTGTGCCAATGCATTTTGTTCTGGCGGAATTGCAACTGCAATTTTGCTGAGTGACACACTGGGCCGTTTACGTGAGCGTGCTTCTTGATGCTCACAGATCGCAGGGGTGCCATTTTGATTATACAGCACAGCCTCTTTGCCATTTTCTTCTGATTTTAATAAAGTTTTTGTCAGCAAATTTCTAAATATAAAACTTGACTTTCAGCATTCCCAGCACAAGTGGAATGTAGTGCAGGATCGGAGCTGCTGTATTACAAACACATTAAATCGAGGAGTGGAACAATGGTATTACTGTGATTGGCAGTCACACTGTTGTGGAACTCTTGGTATACTCTCCAGAACATTCATTTTCAATTTTAATTGCCTTTCTGTGTCACTCTTGTTCCTGTTGCTGATGTGACTGTCACTTATATTTTTAAATCTGGTTTGTTTCCTTTATTAAAGACAGTGAAGCAGAATGTTACACCGATAGCACAGCAATCCAATGACAGTAATGAACTCCACAGCAACTGTATATTAGGCCTTGTACCATGCCAGCTATCATTTTAGTGCTCATCTTTGCCTCATGCCAAAGGTCTGGGTAAATACTGTGATATACAAATGCGTAAAGGTTCCTTGCTGCTGAATTACAGCATCAGAACAAAGGCTGATGCATGCTAGTAAACAGCGGCTGTTGTGTAGGCTGTTCTGGATGTGAGGGAATTACATCTAATCCTGATCCTACCCTCACCTGACATCTATACGCACATCTACCGCCAGCAGGGGTCATTCAGTACTGATTAGGAGTGAAGGAGCTGATTGTTTTTCATCTTTCTGAACCGCAGGACAGTGCAGCTGTTTTAATGTTGTGTGTATATTGGGCAGGTGAGGGGCGCTGGAAGTTGAACAGGAGGCCCAAACCATTTCTGTGGTTGGGCCTCGTTCTAAGATTCACAGTAGCCAGGGTTATTCCTACTACCGACAGACAGTTCATCCTTTGGGAGGGCAAATACTCCAATGGAACTGCCTCTATTTAATGGCAACCTGCACCTCTCCTTAAAATCAGCCCCTATCTCTTAAAGAAGAAGTCCTCCCTCTTGGGTTTTCTGCTGTGAAAGTTCTTATTGAGCAGGTAAGCAGCAGGAAGGTAGTCCTCACTCCCTATGACGGGCACTATGAACTCTGATATAGCAATGCTGCAAAGTGGCAGCTGATGTCGATTTAAGCAACATTGCTCCCAAAAGCAAAATATTCATTGACTTGAACAGTGCTTCTAAGGCCAGGCTCGCATACACAAATCTGTCACTGCTCAGCTGTGCAACACCATGCTTAGCTCCAGTACTGCCAATCCTTCCATCAACCACTGCCCATCTCTCTCTCCTCCAGGCACACAGACTTCAATGCAGCTGCTTCCACTACTGCTGACCTTCATTACCACTTGCTAACCCTTGTCCCTCTTCCCTGTCTCCGGATCCTTCAGAAGAGTGTGTGCCTTTTTATTGCTGACCTGTGCCGAGTTACCATCTATTATTAAATACACATCAGAGGTGAATTCCTGCAGGGTTTCTCTTGCTTATCCATAGTAACTACAGCAGAATACATGCAGAAACTAGGGGAAAAGGGAATAAATGGTGTTATGCCTTTATCCCCAAGCTTTCAGCAGTTCTTCCACTGATGTAATAGTGGCTGGACAATGTACTTCCAAAGTGAATCCATGCTAATGTGATCTAAATGCTGGAGTAAAAAGAGAAAGAGGAGCAGCAAGAGGTTGGAAAGGAAGCCAGCCGAGAGCCAGGCTGTCCAAGCAGGAGCTGTGCCGTAACTTACCAGCCCATTTCCAAGACCTTTTCTGGAAGCTCTGTCCCAGAAGACTTTTCATGGCAGGAAAAATGTGATCATCACTGTTTGCTCTGCAGCCTGGGCCTGACATTACTTATGCCTCTGCTCATATATCAAAGTCTACTTCCATTTCTGGATCATTTGGTCCTCTTTGTCCTGTGTCTCACTATGTGTCCATTCATTCTCCTCATTCTCTGTATGCTCCCTCGAGTGGGTTGGGACTGCTGGCTGCAAGGGGACAAGGTGAAGATTGGGGTGAGTGAATGGCCACTTTTATAGCCAATATTCTCCACTGTATCCTGGCTGCATCCTTTAGGGTAAACTGTTAACTTTAAGGAGGCATGGTGGCACAGTGGTTAGCACTGCTGCCTCACAGCGCCAGGGTCCTGGGTTCCATTCTGGCCTTGGGTGACTGTCTGTGTGAAGTTTGTATGTTCTCCCCGCATCTGCGTGGGTTTCCTCTGAGTACTCCGGTTCCCTCCCACAGTCCAAAAATGTGCAGATTAGGTGGATTGGCTATGCTAAATTGCCCCTTAGTATTAAAAGAGGTGTATGCTGGGAGGATTAGACATGGTAAATGCCTGGGTGAGATGTGGTTTCAGAGAGCTGGTGCAGCCTCGATGGGCTGAATGGCCTCCTACTGCACTGTTCGGATTCTATGATTTGCTCAAACAGCATTGTGTCCAAATCAGCTACTTTATAGATCGCATATGAGGAAAGATTCATTATACATTCAACAAGAAAATAGCTTCATTCTCATAGAAGAAACAAAAACCATCACATTGCCAACCGCCAGGACATTGTTGATTCCATTTATTGTCATTGTTTCCTCTGCATGGGTTGTGAAATGTTGGATGTTGGCACACTCCACCACTTTCCCACCCTCCAGTAGTCTGGCGTTCCCTAGCATTGTTCATTACTTTCTCCTGCAGGAAAAATCCAAGCTGTTAATTAACTGCTACAGTGACCAGATTAAGTGGACACAAGCAGACAAGATTTGTGGAATGGATGTTAGTAACGGTCAGTGTAAAGGAGTAAGGAGCTAAGATGTGAGACTTTACAGCACGTTGTAGGCTGCAAGACATATGACATGAATGGTGCTCAGTAAAATTACTCTGGGATGTGGAACATCCAGCTATGAGATACCCAAAGGCGAATACTTGAATATGTGTTTCTTTGTGATTCATTTGCTGTTATTAATCTGAGAATCCTCTTGCTTTTGCTGATTAAACTCACTCAATACAGCAAGATCCTTCAGATTATGGAGGTCCCCCTCACAACCATTGCTTTCCATGTAGCCTACACTGCTACAAGAAAGTGAGATGCTCGCCTTACCCCTTAACGAACCTACCTTGCCCTTTAATTTCATGTAGTGACATAATAAGGCCTACTCAGTCACACTTGCATTACCAGGAAGCAGGAACTGAAATGACAGGTTAATAATAAATTAGTAATAAATCTGACCCTGTCACCCGATGAATGGTGACAAGATTTCTTTTTAGGATGATCAAATCAAGTACAAATAAAGGCAATTACTTGAATGATAGTTATGGAAACAGAATGATATGACCCCATTCTCATCTTGAATAGATGTGACTAATATCCTCTTTGTGGCTTTACCTCTAATCCTAGGAGCACAACAAGATAAGGGGTAGGTTGTTCAACTATCCAGGAAAATCATGGTTGATCTGTAACTCCATCTGTTTGTCTTGGCAGCATATCCTTTTATACCCTTGCCTTGCAATCATCTATTGATCCCAGATGTAAAATTAGCTGAGGTAGCATATACTGCCTTTGATTGGACTTCAACACCACTACCCTTACTATGAAGAGTTTTGTAACTTCTTTTCCAAATAGCCTAGCTCTGATTTTAATATGTCAACTTGTCCAGGGTCGCCCACCAGCTTGAAAAGTTTCTAAATATCCCATCCTTGCAAAATCCTAACAACTTCAATCAAATCACTGCATAACTTCTACATTCTAGGGAATATATAATCCTAGTTCATGTGATCTTTCCTCATAAACTAACCCTTGGGACCCTGATAAATTTGCACTGCGCACCTCCCAAAGGTGTGATACCCAGACATGGCTTTACCAGAGCCTTGTATAGCTGTAGAAAAATTTCCTCGCCTTTTCTTTAGTTATAAAAGCTAATTAATATTCCATTAGCCCTTTTAATTAATTTTTGTAGCTGACAACTCCATTTTAGTGATCTGTTTTCTTGGAGCCCTAAATCTCATTGGACCTCTGCTACATTTAAATAGCACTTAGATGTATCCTTCACTGGTTCAATATAGATGACTTCACTCTTAGCTGCATTGAAATCTTTCTGCTACAGTGTGGTTCACTCACTGAATATATTAATGTTTCTTTGTATTTCTATGCTGTCATCTGCACACCTTACTGTACCATCAATCTTTGTGATATCAAAAAATCTGGATAGATTGTGCTGTCTCTTGGTCATACATATAGTAAATAGTAAAGGCCCAAACAGAGAGTCTTGTGGGATATAACTTCCTTCCTATTTGAGAACACACCCACTGGGTGGGATTTTGCAGCTTTGCTTGAGCGAGATCGGAAATTCCTGCCCGAGGTCGACGGACATTTCCGTTGTCTGCCCCTCGCCCGCTCCGATTCCGTGGCGGGCGGGTGGTAGAATTCCGGCGATTATCTCTATTCTATCACCACAAAATTGCACAGGGCCTGAAAATGGGTGTGGGAATGGCATTTTGGGATTACCCAGACTTGAATGGCTGCACAAAGACAAAATGCTGCGGATGCTGGGATCTGAAACAAAAGCTCAGATGGAGGATCATCCAGACTTGAAATTCTCTCTCCACAGATGCTGTCAGGCCTGCTGAGATTTTCTGGTTTTGGTTGAGTGGCTGCATGCCTGAGCAGGAGACATTTGCTTGCACAAGTTAAAGCTTGCCTACACTAACTGTAACCAGCTGACACCCCTTAAAAAAGAGGTGCATTGTGGCTGGAGCAGATGCTGGAAATCTTTCTAAAAGTGATTATGATCTGGCAACATTCAATAAGCTCAAATGGTTAGAGCATGATGCTATTACGTTCAGATCATGGATTTGATACCCGTGCTGGCAAAATGACTGGATACTATCCTTTTGTCAGTTTAGTCATGACCAAGCGATTAAGGCGTTGGACTTGAAATCGAATGGGGTCTCCCCACAAAGGTTTGAATCCTGCCGACTATGCATTCCTTGCCTACGACTATGTATTCCTTGCCCCCTTGCTAATCAACCTAGCCCTTGCATCTTTGGAGTGTGGGAGGAAACCGGAGCACCCAGAGGAAACCCACGCTGACATGGAGAGAATGTGCAAACTCCACACAGTCACCCGAGGCCAGAATTGAACCCGGGTCTCTGGCACTGTGAGGCAGCAGTGCTAACCACTGTGCTGCCCATGGATCTTGGAAGCTAAGCAGACTCAAGCCTGGTTAATATTTGGATGGGAGACCACCAAGGAATACTAGGTGCAATAGGCTTTTGGGCCTTGGTAGCTCAGTCTGAAGAGCATCGTACTTGTAATCTGAGGGTCTGGGGTTCAAGTGTTGGTCTGGGGTTCAGGTTTCTGTCTGGGAACTGCTTCTGACTGAAAGTGTTCCCTCTCCATGAAGCAGCTGGAAAACTGAGCAATGAATGCAGAATGTTTCAGAGAGAGTGGAAGAAACATAAAAAGAAATGATAATTGCGAAGCATATGGGAAGATGATGGCCTAGTGGTATTATCACGAGACTATTAATCCAGAAACTCAGCTAATGTTCTGGGGACCTGGATTCGAATCCTGCCACTGCAGATGGTGAAATTTGAACTCAATAAGAAATATCTGGAATTAAGAATCTTCTGATGACCATGAAGCCATTGTCGATTGTCGGAAAAACCCATCTGGTTCACTAATGTCCTTTTAGGGAAGGAAATGTACCATCCTTACCTGATCTGGCCTACATGTGGCTCCAGGTCCACAGCAATGTGGTTGACTCTCAACTTCCCTCGGGCGACTAGGGATGGGCAATAAATGTTGGCCAGCCAACCACACCCATGCCATTTGAATGAATTTAAAAAATGCATATGGCAGAGTGTGGCCTGTAAGATTTGATGATGCCGCACTTGAGGCATTGGTGCAGGAGGTGGAGAAGAAGGTAACATCAACCATCCTCACGGGGCCAGAACTTCATCCAGATAAACTTTGCAAAGGTTGTGGGATCAGGTAGCCCATTGCGGCAGAAATAGAAGCCTTGAAGCTATAGTAGAAGCACATGTTTTTGTAGTGCTAGGTTACTATGGAAGCTCAGACTGCTCTCATCCTAGTTCATTGCCACCAAACAAGCTCAGCTTGCTGCCATCATAACTGCTGCTATCGGTTGCAGAGTATCATTGTTTCAGATAATCACTGCATTTACCATGCAACAGTGATGGCACTTCAAAAGAAATTTGTTGTGTGAAATGAAACATTCTTCCGACATTTCAACATAAATGCAAGGATCGTGTTTCTGTTTCAGGCATTCGTGTCTTGGATGGGAAAGTGACTGATGCCTTAGAAGCTGCCTCTCTCACCTACAACAACAATTATATCGACATCTACTGCTGCTGCTGGGGCCCCAAAGACAATGGGAAGAAACTCGATGGGCCGAGGTCACTGACGGTCAGGGCACTACAGAATGGAGCAGAGAAGGTAAAAGATTTACAAGTAGATATTACAGATGGGCTAGTTTTAAATAATTGATCCACAGTAGAGTGAGTAATGTCAGTTATAAAGATAAGTTGGCCTGAAATTCTGCCACGATGGAGAGAGGAATGATGCAAGAGTCCCGAATCTGGTGTAAATCTGCAATTAAGTAGTTTGGAACAGGAGAAGATTTTGGTGTTGGATGATTTTGGCCATTGGCCATGTATGAATATTTAGTCTGGGGGATCATGTGGCTGGGAAACCTTAATAACATGCTAATGTAGGAAAATGAATGGAAATGACATCCCCGGTAAAGGGCTGGAAAAATCAGGAAACAGGATCCTGCCGGCAAGAATCTTGTTTCTCAACTATTGTGGGATTAGACCTCTGTGTCACCGTTTATCCTCGTGACACACATGATGTAAAATCCCCCTCATAGTTACGCAGAAAGAGTTAGAAGAAATATAATTATTTTTAACTTCTGTGTAACTACTCTAAATATCCCAACTGATCTCCAGACGAATACCTCCATATCGCCCCACCCCCGAGGGGTCTATCCCAACCCCTCGACTAACCACTCTCCCATGGTATTACCCACCCCCTGATCCTCCATGGGACTTCCCCCAAATCGCAGGCCTGACTCTCATCACTGAGCCAACCGCCTGACTCATCCCCCCCACTCCATCCCCTCCCCACCCCCCCCTCGACCTAGCTGGTCCCTCCTTCTGACCCCTCTGACCTGGCCAGACACCCCCAGCACAATACCGAACCTGACCCAACTCTCACCCACCAGACCCCACCCACGCCATCCGATCACCACTTTCCCCCCTGAACTCCGATCCTCCCCACCGTAACCTTGGGCGGCACGGTAGCCCAGTGGTTAGCACTGCTGCTTCACAGCTCCAGGGACCTGGGTTCGATTCCCGGCTTGGGTCACTGTCTGTGTGGAGTTTGCACATTCCCCTCGTGTCTGCGTGGGTTTCCTCCGGGTGCTCCGGTTTCCTCCCACAGTCCAAAGATGTGCGGGTTAGGTTGATTGGCCATGCTAAAAATTGCACTTAGTGTCCTGAGATGCGTAGGTTAGAGGGATTAGTGGGTGAATCTGTAGGGATATGGGGGTAGGGCCTGGGTGGGATTGTGGTCGGTGCAGACTCAATGGGCCAAATGGCCTTTTTCTGTACTGTAGGGTTTCTATGATTTCAACCCCCAATGCCCAAGCTGATAATTGCACAATGTTCCGTACCGTTCGCAACTCCTCAGATAATGAAGCAGTCCGTAACTCACTGCAGCAAGACCTGGACAACATTCAGTCTTGGGCTGATTAAGTGGCAAGTAACATTCATCCCATACAAGTGCCAGGCAATGATCATCTCCAATGAAGGAGAATATAAACACCTCCTCTTCACATTCTCCAATGCTCCGTACTAATTACTAAATGCAAAGCTACAATTCATTCAAGGTTCGTTGACTTCACTTCACAAACCAGCTAGACAAGGGTTACATGGGAATAGCGGATACATGGGAACACCACCACCTGCAACCTCTCACACTATTCTGACTTGGAAAGATTTTGGAGTTCCTTCATTGTCACTGGGTCAGAAAACCCTGGAACTCCCTCTCTAACAGCACAGTCCAACACAAGGACTGCAAGGCTCCTTACCACTGCCTTCAGTCCCCCCTTGCTGCCACTTCCTCAAGGGCAATTGTGTCGGTAACATATAGTTACTGACCTTGCCATAAATGAATTAAAAAATCATTTTGAAATCTGTGTGTGCAGGAAAGTGTGAGCATGAAAGATGTTATCATTTCAGTTTTGTTCGCAAAGACATCTTCTGGCAACTGTTGAATCTATTAATAACAGTACATTTTGCTTCGGAGAAGAACTTCTTTCTCTTTTTCTTTTACAGGGTCGCAATGGGAAAGGAAGCATTTTTATCTGGGCCTCAGGAAATGGTGGTCTGTTTAAGGATCACTGTGGGGCTGACGGATATGTGAACAGTATTTTTACTGTGGCAGTTGGAGCTGTCAGTAACTTTGGCCTCAGCACCTTCTACGCAGAGGCTTGTCCAGCAGTTATGGCAGTAATTCCTACAGGAGGAACGAGTGCCTCACCATGGGCAGAGGAACAAAGCTTGGTGAGTCAGTCTAATGTTGTAAAAATGGAATTCTGAAATATTAAATAGAAGTGGATTATAATTACTGCAGTGTTAGAAGACTGTAAAGTGGCAATCTATTTCTCAAAACACTTTTGTTTCCGACTGGCCCCGGTAAGTCTCATGTACTAAAAGTATTTTAGTTATCTAGTGTTTTTTTAACAGTTAACTACTGCATTGCAGGAAAAGGTAGTTTGTGTGATGAGACTTCTTTGTGTAGTAATTTGAAATTTCCAAATTTATCACTTTGGTAGATATAATACTGGAGATTTTGTTGTGCAGTAAGCCATGTCCCTGCTGCTGAGCCAGAGGAGCTCCAGGTTCAAGTCCCACTCCAGGCCAAGGAAGGCGTGTTCATAATGCAGCCAAGTAGGTTGAGTGTCAACCTGCAGATCCTTCTAACGTATGCCAATAGCCGGTGGTAAAAGTGGGAGAGATTTCAGGCCCACTGTGTGGTGGAGAAAAATTGGAGCCTTTTCCATCACTATCCATAGCTCCAGGCTAAAACTTGCATGTAGAAATGTATGTTGCCCCAGAAACCCAGACTCCTTGGGGTGGTGTGGGATGTTTGGCGCAGTTGACTGGATCCCCAGTGTGGATCAGTTAGTGCCAACAGCTTGGGGTTTGATCCCCATTCCAGCTGGGATACATTTGAGACCTGTCTCTTTGCCCTAACAGAGGCAGAGGTTGTGGCACCGAAGGTCTGAACTGCCTTCTGGCAGAGAACTGAAAAAGAACATGTCACACACCAGTAGATTAAAAATCCCAGTTATATTTCCCATCTGGGTTAGGAGGATGTTGCCAGGTAACTTATGTATGCTTGGATGTCAACCTTAGGCGGTAGTACTCTCACCTTTGATATACTGATAATACAGTGCAGTACTGAGGGACTGTTGAAGGTGCTATTCTTTGGATGTGGCATTAACAGAAGTTCCTTCTGCCCTCTCAACAAGAAAGAGCAGGAGCTTTTTCCTTGTGTCCTTGCCAGCATTTATCCATCAGCCAACAGAAATTATCCAAACTATCTGGATATTCTACACTGCAAAGGTGGCTAATTGAGTGTGAAGTACTTTGAGATACCCTCAGGACCTGAAAGGTGCTGTATAAATGCAAGTTCTTCATCAACAGTATCATAGATGAAATCATAGAAACCTACAGTGCAGAAGGAGGCCATTCGGCCCATCGAGTCTGCACCGACCACAATCCCACCCAGGACCTACCCCCACATATTTACCCGCTAATCCCTCTAACCTACGCATCTTAGGATTCTAAGGGGCAATTTTTAACCTGGCCAATCAACCTAACCCGCACATCTTTGGACTGTGGGAGGAAACCGGAGCACCCGGAGGAAACCCACGCAGACACAAGGAGAATGTGCAAACTCCACACAGTGACCCGAGCCGGGAATCGAACCCGGGACCCTGGAGCTGTGAAGCAGCAGTGCTAACCACTGCGCTACCGTGCCACCCAATTACACAAACCAATTTTGAGTAATATCAACAGACTAAGTACAGATAGTTTATGAGTGACAACATAGATTTTCAATGGATAAGTATAGATACTGTACTTACAACATTAGATAAAAAATTAAACCATTGAGGATGAGTAGATAATAGTTGACTTGGTCAGTCAGCCAAACATGAGTATTGGAGATTTAGCCATTAGGTAGAACTGAAGATCAGTATAAACAAGAACAATGTTGTGATAATATGATAACAGTGCAGAGGAAAATTAATGAAACTGGGATATTTAACAGATTAAAATTGGAAAAGAAAACAACAACAAACCAACACCTGCAAACCAACTCAAGATCCCAATAATGAATGAAGAACAAGTTAATTTGTACTTTTGTGTTCTATCCTTGGGAGCTCTGCAGCAAGATCCCTTGAAGTTGCCATCTTTGTGTTGTCCCCTGCAGATTTCCAACACTCTTTTCCCTATCAGAGAAGAATTAGTGTATGTTTTTTGCCATTTTATGCCGAGATCCCAGAAAATTGCCTGATGAGCTTCAGCTAATGAATAAGTGCAGCTCAGAATACAGCCTTTCTGAGGCATGGCTCATCAGCTGTTTCTCTGATCCTGACCCTACTTCCTCTGGTTGCTGCTCTTCTGCTGGTACTCCACTTGCTCCCAGTTCACTGCTCCTTAGTGCTTCACCCAGTGTTCCTTCCTGACTACCGGAGCTTTGGAGCTCCTGGAAGGGTGCTGTTGTGATAAAGCTTAACCCTACTCCTTCCTGGTGCCAGCTTCCACATCCTGAGAGACTCACCCTCACAAGGAGAAAAGTCATTTGTGTTTGATTAGGGAGTGTAGTCGATGGCTTTATACAGAATAACAAGGCCACTATAGCATTTTGCAGCAAAGGGGCAGATAACTGAGTGTTAGAAGAGAAGAGGAATTTGACTTGAAGCATTGCTTTGTGGAGCTGACGTCATTTCTGAAATAACTCCTCAGAGGCCGGTGTCTCTTCACCAGACTCCCTTTATTTACAAACTCAATTCCACTCCTACGAGTGCTTCAGGTACAAAGTCAGAATCTGGAATGCCAGAAGACCTGACATTCCTATATTTATATACAGATGAGGTTCCCTGATTGGGCAGGCAATTATGAGCTCAATCAGGGAGCTCATACTCCAAGAGGCCGACCTCATGGACCTTGTTGAAGTCATTACAGTTTCAGCAAGCTCTTTCTCACCCACTGCCTTTATACTCCCCTAGCTCAATTACTTGCTGGGTATTTTGCTTACATCAGGCGAGGGGATCACAGATATTTCATACTGCCACTCGTGTAGATTTACAGATAGCAATGTAAACCCTTCCCTGTTGAGCCTGAAGATGTAACCTAGCAAATGTCTGTATTGCATCTATGTGAAAGAGTGAATAGAGAATGCACATAATTCCAGCAGTTACCGGATGAATTGATGCTTCAGCCATTGTGGCATCGTAGAGTAGGAAAAATCTATTCCTTTGACAGCCATCAATTTGTGGGTGCATCTTGAGAAATTCAGGAATGTGAAAACGCGCAGGTAAGGCCTATGATTTGCAGACTTCAGATTGGGTACAATAGCTTCTGTCTTCTGTGGGCATCTATAGTGCAGAAATCGTTTTATGAATAGTTACATGTTCACTGCCTTGGTACTCTTGAAACACTTCTCCAGATTGGGGACTGCTTTTATTATTTTCTCCCATTAAAAATGAACTGAAGAGAAAGCACCAGCACAATTGGCCACCTCCTGCGATGCTCGGTTTACAGGGTACTATTTAGAGGCTGTCCCTCTACTCTAAGATTGCCAATTTATTCAGGGCTACTTCCTGCAACAAGACATTCATTTCCTTGAAAGGAACAGTTCTCACATTTCTTCTCATCATTTGACCTTTACCTCAACCTCCAACAAAATATGCTGTTTCTCTTTAAGAAATTCTACATTTCCAATTCAGCGTCAGTCTAATGTCCACTATATTATGTATGTCTCTCTGGACTAAGGGGCATAAAGAATCACAAGGTGGGCTTAAATATTTCAATACTGGGAGCTGTTTATTGAAAGCGTGCATTCATTCACAGTCAGATCTAAGACTGCTCAATAGGATCCTACACTGGGTAGAGCTAATAGCCCAGGGGTACTTGACTCATGCTCTTCAAGGGGCAGTCCAAACCCCAATGTACTAATATATATTTATATATATTCTGTATATTTCCATACATGCACCACACACGACACCTCGGAAAAAAGTACAGGCAGGGACCATGCTACAAATTGAAAAATTAAGGATCTAAAGAACTCAATGGAATAGGCAGTCACATTAATGGTGCAGTAGCATGTAGGGTGTTGAAAAAGTGTAGTGTCTTTGGAGTTGACTGTAAAATTGGCCCTATTATCTCCAAACGCTACACTCAGGATCAAAAATTGGTACAACGAGCTTGTAAACACAGTTGGGCTTGCAGAGTATTGCATCATTATTTCACGACACTGTGTTAAATACTGTGAATCAATAGCTTTCTCTATTAATGTGATAGAGGAATACAGAAACAACATGGTGTAAAGGTCACCATAGGCAGGTAGAATTGATCTGAGTTTGTCAAATTTTGAAAGACAGCTGAAGTAGGATATCAGAATGCTACTTCAATTTAATCTGTGTTTTGTAGTTGTTAATTTCTCCATTTCTGAAATATAAATTTGCATATACCTCTGACAAACCTGGTGCCTTTTGAAAGTAAAGTGTTGTGAATATTAATATGGCCTGTTAGTCATAAACAAATGGGCCTTAAGTCACGGATTCAATTAATTGGAGCCCATTGAACCCTGGACCAAAAGTGAACCATTCAAATAACCTTCCAGTGCAGAAATGAATAGGAAAATGTATTTTTGTTAGGTTATTGGAGTTGGATAGGTGTTTTTTTTCTCTCCTCTCTTGTGAAGTATTGCTTTGCTGCCTTCTTGATTATGCCTTTGCCTAAAGAGTTTTTATGTGTTGATTCCACTCCTCACATTCAGCGGCATATCAGTTTATGCAGGTTAGTTTCTACTTGTCTTGAGTCTGGTATTATTTGTGCCAAACACACATCAATTGCCCAGATCTTTTTGTAGAAAATACAATCAAAAATTGACCCATGTGACCTGAATATCTGATAGCCACTGCATTGAATGTCCAAGGCATCAATAAAAAGTACTACTTATTTTCATTGTAGTCCATACTTATTTGTCATTGACATCATTACAACTTTGATCCAAAGTGATGAAATACAACACTGGGTGAAATGTCTTGTACATTTGTACACTGAAATGTGCATAACCAGAGTGGGAAACAAATAACTGGTGCAAACGATTGTGGAAGCTTAATTGCATGTGTGTTACTCATGTAATAACACTATGTCAAAATATTCTCAATCTTTACATGCATGTATTGATTCCTACACCCAAATACATTTTGGTTCATTGTAATGGCTCCATGCGCGGACCAAAGAGCCAAGGATACAAATTTCCTGCAGTGCACTAGTTCAAAATGAGTGTACCTTATTTAGGAAACAATGCTGTTTGCCAGCGTATTTTTAATTGTAATTTTTGATGTAAGTTACTTTTGTTCACAGGGACCTACATTGTATTCAATCTTACTTTTTTAAAAGAAATACTTATTCCCAGAAACAACCCTGTTCACTTTGGAACAAACTTACCTGTATTCAAACTGTCATTAAGAATACCTGAGAAATACTGTATTAGCATCATGTATTTTTGCAAGATTTATCAGCAAAATAATCTTGTCAACTTATCCCAATTACTTTGGGTGGCGATCTACTGGAGGGCGCGATTGGGGGCGGTGATCAGAGGGACGGCGGTTGAGGGCGGCACAATTAGGGGTGGTGATGGGGGGTTGTGATCGGGGGGGGGGGGGGGGGGGGTGGGGGGGAGTGACAATCTTCCAGTGCACTGTGTACTCTTGACAATGCACTAGGAGTTCAGGGTGCATGTATAATAGTGCCCTCTAGCAGTCAGCAGCTGGCTTCCCTGCCTGAATAGACTCCGCCCACTCCCCCCTGCTGGTGAGAATTACATTTTGCCTCTTTTTTTTTCGAAGTGTGATAAGATTTGATTTTTTTCTCTCATCTAAAACAGGTATGAAACTTTCCTGTTTTCATGCTCATTTGGCAATTAGAATATTTTTGGTAAGATCAACCCCCAATCTTTGAACTTAAATAAGCCCATTCCTGGGCACTCCCATAGCCTCAAAGGAAAAATGGAGAGTGTCAGTGATTTGTTCAGCTGTTGGCTATTCCCAGCACACGAAATGCAATTTGTGATTAATTCAGTAGACTAAATTCCCTACAGTGCAGAAGGAGCCCATTTGGCCCATCGAGTCTGTATCGGCAACAATCCCACCTGTAGGGGCTTTTTCAGAGACTAAGTATTGAGCTTAACTTAAGCTAATACAAAGACTTGCAACACAGTATCCTGGTGAAAGACATTTCTTCATTGACCAACACACAATGGGAGAGAAGGGCTGGGCAGTCCAACTCTTCTCTCAAATTACATCACAGTGGCAATACAATTATATAACTTCCGAAAGACATTTTACCCACCTTCTGGTTCATCATAAGCCAATCATTATTATTACAAGTCAGTCATCATTAGTAAATGTCATATACCTTGGCCAATCACAGATATTCTTTGACAGCATGGGAACAATAAGTTCTAGTGGTTTCTGCCTGACTTTCCCATGGCTACCTGGCCTAAACTCTTATCTGGCAGAATATGCGGCCTATTCATTAGCTGTCTGGAATCGCTAGCTTGTCCTTGCTCGGTGAATGTCTCATTCACTGAGGTGTCTGGTACTCATGCTGATAAGGGTATGCTTCTATAAGTATATTGTTATAAAGAATGTGGTTCACTTTACTGGCTTATTTCCCATGATGCCTTAGAATCCTGTGCCATTAGCCAAGATATATGCCTGTTCAATAATACACTTTCAAAAATAGAAGTTTAAATTATCTAACTGTGGTGATATATGTTTCTATGCAGACAGCATCTCTGCAAAGTATATATAAGCCAATCTGTGATTCTTATCCTAAACTAATCCACTCTGTTCTAATATTCTTCATTAGTGTTTTAAATCCCAGAGTATTTTGAAGTCCTCTGACACCACCCTGACCCCATCCCCACAACCCCACATATTTACCCCGCTAATCCCCTGACACTAAGGGGCAATTTAGCATGGCCAATCAACCTAACCCACACATCTTTGGACTGTGGAAGGAAACGGAGCACCCGGAGAAAACCCACGCAGACACAGGGAGAGTGTGCAAACTCCACACAAACAGTGACCCGAGGCCGGAATTGAACCCATTTACCTGGCGCTGTGAGGCAGCAGTGCTAACCACTGTGCCTCTTCAATAGATTGACTAATGTCTGATCACCAGGCTGACTGCTGAACCTTTACTTAGTATTTCACTATTGCCAAGTGACCTTGATGGATTTTCTAGAGAATGGTCTTTTGGGGATGATAGTCCGTCATTAAAAACTAAGAAATCATCAATGGTTGTGAGACATTTTCTTTGTTTGAAGAATTGACAAGGTATTGGGTTATTAAGAGTATAAATCTGTCTGGCAATGCTCTTTTACTTGGATGTGTTCGTCATGCTGCTGTTGTGATTGTTTAATCTCTCAGCTTCTCTTTTCTGTGGCTGGTAAGTGTTCAGTAATGAGTGAAGTATATGCTTACAATTACTAAATAAAATTTAAATCTTCCAGTCTGACTCCTTTCACTGGTATTCTTAATAATGCATCTGTCATTGTCTGGTATTTCCCCTGAACATATTCACTAACATAAACGTATCTCAGGAGTTCAATATTAAGCATTGAACTCTAGGTGGCATTTTTGAAATTTCCTTTTGGTTAAGAAGAGTATCCAAAGATTTGTGGTCAGTTTCAATTTTAAACCTTAATCTCATGACATAGTCAAGGAACTTCTCGCAGGCTCATGTGGTGGCTCATGTGGCTGCTTATGCTTCTTTCTAAATGATTTCACACCTTTTCTCAGTTTCCACATGTTATATATTTAAGTAGTTGCATGGTTGCTGTAAGAGTCTGTCAGGTGATTTGATGGTGAAGTCATGAGGGTCTTTCACAGGCTGCTATTTTAATTTCAGTTTCTGCTCTGGATGTCAAAGATGCTTTGCAGAAATCTGAAGTATTGGTTCATTTTAATCCAAAGCTACCATGACTGCTTACTTGCAATGCTTCACTTTATGGAGAAGGGGAAGTCATTTCACATATTATGCCTTTGGAAGAAGAACAACCAAAAGGTTTTGCTTCACATACTCTGACTAGTGCTGAAGTTAGCACTAACTATGCTCAGCTAGCAGAAGAAGCATTGAGTATAATTTCTGGCCCTAGAAGGTTTCAATATTATCTATATGGTTGTCATCTCACATTATTGACTGATCATTGACCCTTAACTATTTTTGGGCCATATAAAGGCATACCATTGTTAGCTTCCAGCCATTTGTAAAGATGGCCATTGGTTCTTTTCTACACACTCCTACAATATAAAGCATCATCAGAGTGCCATGCTAATGCTGATGCATTATCACACTTACTTTTACCTATCAAGTGGATACCACCACGTAGTTTTGCTAATCTTTATTTTTCGCTAGTAGACCAATAGCCAGTGACAGCTTCTCAAGCTCAGAGACATATAGAAATGATCCCATGATGGGGAAGGTGATGGATTTGGTATTGAAAGGAATGATAACTGAAACTCATCGTACACATCCTGATTTGAAACCATATTTGTCTAGAAAGCTTGTGTTGGCTGACCAAGGTGGATGTCTTTTCTGGGGAATCATTCCTCCTCGTCTGCAAGGAAGAATTCTTGCACAATTACATGAAAGACATCCTGGTATAGGCCGGATGAAGGAATTAGCACATAATTACTTTTACTGGCCAGGTCTGGATACTCAGATTGAAGAAAAAGTAGGACAATGTCAATCCTGTGCTCAAAGAAGAAACACACCACTGTTAGTCCTTTACACCCTTGGGAGTGACAGAAGATGCTATGGCATCAATTGCATGCAGATTTTGCTGGTTTGTTTGAGGGTTACATGTTCTTAGTCATAATTGACGCACACTCAAAGTGACCAGAAGTTGTTATCATGAGATCTACAACTACTGAACAAACCATTGAAAAACGTGACAAAATTATTGCAAGATTTGGTTAATCAAAACAGATTGTTAGCGATAATGGTTCACAGTTTACTTCACAATGGTTTGAGGATTATCTCAAAGTAAATGGTATTCAGCATATAAAGTTTGCACCTTATTATCCATCAACCAATGAATTCACCGAAAGATTCGTATAATCCTTCAAACATTCTTTAAAGGCTTCAAAAGATCGAGGTTAGTTATCGCGTCATGTGAATAGCTTTTTGACATCTTATAGAAACATTAGGGGAGATTTGACAGAGGTGTATAAGATTTTGATGGGTATAGATAGAGTGAATGCAAGCAGGCTTTTTCTGCTGAGGCTAGGGGAGAAGAAAACCAGAGGGCATGGGTTAAGGGTGAAAGGAGAAAAGTTTAAAGGGAATATTAGGGGGGGCTTCTTCACGCAGAGAGTGGTGGGAGTGTGGAATGAGCTGCCGGATAAAGTGGTAAATGCGGTGAAAAATTAAGAAAAACTTGGACGGGTTCATGGATGAGAGGGGTGTGGAGGGATATGGTCCAACTGCAGGTCAGTGGGACTAGGCATAAAATGGTTCGGCACAGACAAGAAGGGCCAAAAGGCCTGTTTCTGAGCTGTAATTTTCTATGGTTCTATGGTTCTATTACTCATGCGACGACCCAAAGTTCACCTGCATTACTGCTCATAAAGAGAAAGTTGAGAACTATGTTTGATTTGTTATTACTTCCAGAAACTTCACAGGTAGTAGAGCCGTCAACGACAATCTCAAGTTGCTAGAGGGGACATGAGGGTAAAACAATGCTCATTTCAATGAGGAGATCAAGTGTTAGCATATAATTATGCCACAAATGTGAAATGGGTACCAGCCATAGTTTTAGCAAAAACCAGTCCAATTTACTATATGGTTCAAACCAAAGATTAATTGGTTTGGCGACGCCATGTTGACCAATTGTTGTCATCTAAAAATGATCTCTCAGAATCATCTGCAGAAATACCAACTATTTTCAAAGCCAAGCGTTGTGAACGTCACTATGGAAGACTTAGTTGAATCTAAGTTGCCTGATAAATTGTCAATGCTACTATACCACCTGAGAATAATGCAGAATAAGTTCCAAAAGAAGAAGTGTCTACTGAACTTCCAAATAATGCTTCCAAGGTCAAGGACGGCCAAATTCCAGAACATCGTATAAAACGAAAGAGGAATAGACATCCTCCTGCTCAGCTTTCTTATTGGCTGTATACAATGATTAATGGTGCATAGTACTGTGTTTAGAGTATTATTGATCTGATGATTTGTTGTCATGACCACAGAAGTAAAAAGGAGAGATGTTATATATGTTGCATGATTATTTTCAGAGCCAGTCACATGATTTGATGGTGATATCATGCGAGTGTTTCACAGGCTGCTATTTTAGTTTCAGTTTCTACACTGTACAAGCAGGAGTTCCGAGAATAAATCTATTGTTGAATATGTGTGTGCAAACCACGCCTTTCTCTTTTTGTGCAAAACCTGCAACCCCTAATATAGTCAGGACAGTACACTATGCAAGATCTTAAGGCATAATAAACTGGTCTTCTTTGTCCATCCATTTTAAATTAGAACAGCAGTGCACCAAGTATGTAAACGATGTGACTGCTGCTACAATTGTTGGCAATTCTGGATCATGGAGCACTAGAATTTCTGGTGAAATTAGGAGATTTTTGATCTTGTCAAAAGCATTTTACTGATTTATGGTCCAGCACTACCGATAACCTTGTCCCAAAAACTGTCGTAGCACCTTCTTCATTTCTACCAAGTTTGGGAGTGGGAAAATCACCACTCGGAGTCAGACTTAAAGATTCAACATGCAGTTTTATCGGACAAAGCTTTGGGAGAAGCGCTGGGCTCTCCGCAGTGTGCGCAGTCACCTTCTCAACTTTACAATGGCAGTTGAGCATCTTTATACACTTTCAAATAATCGTCAAGTACGGACATCAGCAGTTAGCACATCATTATACACAGACAAGGACGGACATTGGCAGTTATCATATCGTTGTGCATAGAGTAAATACATTTATGCATTTATGTCCCCCATCAACGACTGATCTCGTTACTAAAACTCATTGTTTTGGTTCTGCTTTATCTCAAGTTAAGGTGCCTTAAGGTCTGATCTGTTTTCTGCAGCAATTTAAACACTAACAGGTTTTAACTTGCTGTGCAATGTCTGTGCCCAAGTCAGCACATCTTAATGTCTTTACCCAGAGTCCATTTTGTGCCAGGTAACCATTTTGTATCCTTTAATTTTGATTTTACTCCAACAGTAGGAACTTGTTAAAGTTTATTTATTAGTCACAAGAAGGCTTACATTCACACTGCAATGAAGGTACTATGAAAATTCCCTAGTCGCCACACTCCAGCGCCTGTTCGGGTATACTGAGGGAGAATTTAGCATGAGCAATTCACCTAACCTGCACATCTTTGGACTGTTGGAAGAAACCGGAGCACCCAGAGGAAACCCACACAGACATGGGGAGAGTGTGCAAACTCCACACAGACAGTGATCCAAGCTGGGAATCGAACCTGGGTCCCTGGCACTGTGAGCAGCAGTGCTAACCACTGTGCCACCATGCTGCCCATCATAAGTGATTGACCATCCCAAGGAACCTTTGTGATTCTGTGAGGTTTGTAGGCTGTGAGGACTTTGGTTTTCTATGGGTCAGCAGTAATTGCTGAAGTACAATGTGCCCTAAACATTTTATCATAGGCTTTGCAAATGCACATTTGGATTTAATGTGAAACCTGCTTCTTGTGAGGCCTGGTCTCTCTCAGAGGTCATCATCTTCCCTCAATGAAGCATATATGAGTATGTCATCCACATTACTCCTTGCGTATTTTCCAGGATCTGGGACATCATTCTTTCTTTGGAATATCTCTAGTGCAGAAACAATTTTGATTGGTAACCTGCTAAAACAATAGCCACCAAACCGGACGAGTAAGGAAGTTAACAATCTGGATTCTTTATCCAGATGCAACAGCCACAAGCCCCTATTTACATTTAATTTTGTGAAGAGGGTGCTTTTTGCTAATTTGGTGAGACTTTCATTCACTGATGCTCTTTTGTGAATCTTGTGTGCTCCACAGACTTGTTTAATGGAGTCAAGTCCATGCAGATTCCAACTGAACCAATAGACTTTGGTACTCTGACCATTCCAGAACACCACTTTGTCGGTATAGTTACTGGAGACATGACTCCTTGTTGTAACACATGTTCAATTTCACGATTGACTTGGTCCAAGAGTAGGTGAAGCATCTTCCTCACTGTAAAGAGACATTTAGGTTCATCATCCACCCACAGTGTTAGATGATATTCTGTCTTCAGCTTGTCTAAGCCTGAAAATAGGGTGGAAATCCCTTTTTGAATGTATTATGAGACTGCTCATCAGCAATTTCATCAATCTTGTAAATCAGCTTCAACTGCAAGCATGCTCAATAATGATGACTCCTGGTTCTGTAAAGTTTACCTGTGTTCAATAATTTCTGTATCTTTGTTATGAGCTCTCAGCACTTTGCAAAAGTTCTGGGAGTGGCAATGGAAATAGACTCTATGTTTGTTCTGAGCTCTGGATCTTTTGGCATTTCAGTAGTTCAGCTCGTAGATTGTTATCTGTACTCACTGCTGTTGGGGTTCCAGGTCTGTATGTCAGCCTGCATCCGCTGCACCCAGAATACTCCATTCTCAGGTCAATCTTCAATCTTTTTTCTTCACCTTTTTCCAAGAAATGGTAGGTCTTTCAGATCAGCAGTCTTCTTTTGGAGTTTTTCTGTGTCTTTATACTGTCCACTGACAGCATGCTTCATCTTAGAACATAGAACATAGAAAAACTACAGCACAAACAGGCCCTTCGGCCCCACAAGTTGTGCCGAACATATCCATACCTTCTAGACCTACCTATAACCCTCCATCCTATTAAGTCCCATGTACTCATCCAGGAGTCTCTTAAAAGTCCCCATTGAGTTTGCCTCCACCACCACTGACAGCAGCCGATTCCACTCGCCCACCACCCTCTGTGTGAAAAACTTCCCCCTAACATTTCCCCTGTACCTACCCCCCAGCACCTTAAATCTGTGTCCTCTCGTAGCAGCCATTTCCACCCTGGGAAAAAGCCTCTGAGAGTCCACCCGATCTATGCCTCTCATTAGGTCTATTAGGTCTCCTCTCATCCTACGTCTCTCCAAGGAGAAAAGACTGAGCTCCCTCAGCCTATCCTCATAAGGCATGCCACTCAATCCAGGCAACATCCTAGTAAATCTCCTCTGCACCCTTTCAATTTTTTCCACATCCTTCCTGTAATGAGGCAACCAGAACTGAGCACAGTACTCCAAGTGGGGTCTGACGAGGGTCTTATATAGCTGCATCATTATCCCCGGACTCCGAAACTCAATCCCTCGATTGATAAAGGCCAGCACACCATGCGCCTTCTTAACCACCTCCTCCACCTGCGGGGCTGATTTCAGAGTCCTATGGTCCCGGACTCCAAGGTCTTTCTGATCCTCTACAGTACTAAGAGTCTTTCCCTTTATATTGTACTCCTTCATCCCATTTGACCTGCCAAAATGGACCACTACGCATTTATCTGGGTTGAAGTCCATCTGCCACTTCTCCGCCCAGTCTTGCATCCTATCTATGTCCCTCTGTAACTTCTGACATCCCTCCAGACTATCCACAACCCCACTAACCTTCGTGTTGTCGGCAAACTTACCAACCCATCCCTCCACTTTCTCATCCAGGTCATTTATGAAAATGATAAACAGCAAGGGTCCCAGAACAGATCCCTGGGGCACAACACTGGTAACCGACCTCCATTTAGAAAAAGACCCATCTATACACACTCTCTGCCTCCTTTGGGCAAGCTAGTTCTGGATCCACAGGGCAGCAGCACTTTGGATCCCATGCCCTCTCACTTTTTCTAGAAACCTTATCGAACGCTTTGCTAAAATCCATATAAACCACATCTATCGCTTTCCCTTCGTCAATGTGTTTAGTCACGTTTTCAAAGAACTCCACCAGGCTCGTAAGGCATGATCTGCCTTTGACAAAGCCGTGCTGAGTATTCTTGAGCATACTAAACCTCTCTAAATGCTCATAAATCCTGTCCCTCAGGATCTTCTCCTCAGCTTACCAATCACTGAGGTTAGACTCACTGGTCGGTAATTTCCTGGGCTATCCCTATTCTCCTTTTTTAAAATAGGAACCACATCCGCAATCCTCCAATCCTCCAGCACCTCTCCCGTCTCCATTGACGATGCAAAGATCATCGCCAGAGGCTCTGCAATTTCTTCCCTTGCCTCCCACAGTAACCTGGGGTACATCCCATCCGGACCCGGCGACTCATCTATCTTGATGCCATTCAAAGATTCCAGCACAACCTCTTTGTTAAAGTCCACATACTCAATCTTTTCAGTCCACTGCAAGCCCGCAGTACATCCACCCAGGTCCTTTTCCTCTGTGAAAACCAAGGCAAAATACTCATTAAGCACCTCTGCCATTTCTACTAGTTCTGTACAGACTTCCCTGCCTTCACCTTATATAGGCCCTATTCCTTCACATCTCATCCTTTTACTTTTCACATATTTATAGAACGCCTTAGGATTCTCCTTAATCCTACCTGCCAAGGTCTTCTCGTGACCCCTTCTGGCTCTCCTAATTTCCTTCTTTAGTCCCTTCCTACAAGCCGTATTCTCATCTAGATCCCTATCTTCGCCAAGCTCTCTGAACCTTTTGTACGCTTTCCTTTTCTTCGCGACTAGGTCCCGCACAGCTTTCGTGCACCATGGTTCCTTTAACCTACCAACACCTCCCTGTCTGCTCGGAACGTTGTCCTGTAGAACTCTAGACAGACATTCCTTACATTCAGAATCTAGATAGGGTTACTTTAGGGTTTGCCTGTTACCCTAAGAATGCTACCATAGACTCTTGTTTATTTACAGATCTATGTACATCTCAGTAATCTACATGAAGTTGTACCTCTGCTTCCCACCAGATCTCTGTAACTTAGCCATGTGACACTGCGTCATAGTTACGTCAGTAGTTACATCAACAACAGGTTGCTCCCAATGTAACCCTTTACTCTACAATGTGCAGCCATCCCATCATAACCATCCTTGATATAACTTCCAGGCCGATAATTCCTGGCAGTTTTGGACAATTAAAAATGCCTATTAAATGCAGCATGGGGAAGCAGTATGATTTTCAACACGTGAATTACTACATACTGACAGTAGCACATAATACTGCTAATTTTATGTTTGAATATCATCAATCAACACTTGATCTTCAGTAAGGACTTTTGTATCGGCTGAAACTGTTTTCACACAAATAAAAAACATTGTACTTCAGTACTATTCAAGAATAAAGTACATGCTTTTATCAGATGCCTTATTATTTATTCTTTCATGGAATGTGTGCATCACTGGCTCAGCCAGCATTTATTGTCCATCCCTAATTGCACTTGAGAAGGTGGTGGCAAACCGCCTTCTTGAACCACTGCACTCCATGTTATATAAATACACCCATGGTGCTGTTAAGAAGGGAGGTCCAGGAGTTTGACCCAGCAACAAGAGAACGGTGATATAGTTCCAAGTCAAGATGGTGTGGCTGAATGTGGAACTTGCAGGTGGCGGTGTTCCCTTGAGTCTGCTGCTCTTGTCCTTCTAGATGGTAGAGGTCACAGATTTGGAAGGTGCTGTTAAAGGGGCCTTGATGATTTGCTGCAATGCATCTTGTAGGTGTTAGACACTGCTGCCTCTGTGCATTGGTGGTGGAACGAGTGAATATTTAACAAGATGGACGGGATGCGAATCAACCAGGTTGCTTTGTCTTGGATGGTGTTAAGCTTCTCAAATATTGTTGGAGCTGCACTCATCCAGGCAAGTGGGGAGTATTCCATTACACTTCTGAATTGTGCCTTGTAGATTGTGGGCAGGCTCTGGGGAGTCAGGAGGTGAATTAGAAGTCACCTCAGAATTCCCAGGCTGCTGACATGCTCCTGGAACCAATGTGTTTATATGGCTCGTCTAGTTCAGTTTCTGGTCAATGGTAACCCCCAGGATTTTGATAATGGGGGATTCAGCAAAGGTAATGTCATTCAATTTCAAGGGGAGACTGTTAGATTCTCTCTTTTTGGAGATGGTCATTGCCTGGCACTTGTGTGGTATGAATGTTACTTGGCACTTTTCAGCCCAAGCCTGAATGTTATTGAGGTCTTATTGCACATAAGCTCAGACTGCTTCAGTATCTGGGGAGTTGCGAATGGTGTTGAACATTGTGAAATCATCAGTGAACATCCCTACTTCAGACCTTATGATGGACCCGAAGCCATTTATTAAGCAGCTGAAGATGCTTAAGCCTAGGACACTACCCTACGGAACTCCAGCAGTGATGTTTTGGGACTGAGATTATTTACCTCCAAGAACCACAACCATCTTCCTTTGTGTTAGCTATGACACCAACCTGTGGAGAGTTTCCCCCTGTTTCCCATTGACTCTAGTTACACTTGGGTTCCTTGATATATTCTAAAGATGTCGAAAATGACTTTACAATCAATTATTATCTTTGACGTAGTTATGTTTGTTTCGTAGGAGGTTCAGGAACAAACTTTAATGTAGAATTGGTTTATGCTTGATTTGTTTTCTTTTCATAATGCAACATGTTAAACACAGAAATTATGCACTAAAATAAATTCAAGGAAGGTGCTTCCCACTGTGTTGCCAAACCTACAAATCCCCAAACTATTTTGTCTGCATAATCTGACATGAAAACTTCCAATATCACTCGAAATGAAGCAGTTCCTGCCCAATTTCATGATGTTGTTTTAAACCAGAATTACGACAGCATAAAACACAATATTGCTGTGTTCACATTGTCTGAATCCAATATATAAGCTATGATTCTCGCACTGTCTACAAAGGGTTAAGCATTGTTGTTACTTTACATCAGGATCAGAATAAGGTTATATTTCACACATAATAAGCAGCATTGCATCAATTCTCATAATTTGTATGGACCTGTGAATATAATATTTCATGTTTTGCTTTTATGAATACCTCTTATGAGTTTTTATAGCTTCTTTGTGCTCAATATTGATGCAATATGTGGGCGGGAACTAATTGGAGCTCCAACCTTGTTAATGGTACAATATGTGCAATTACTTTGTTTTCAACAGGTGACAACAGAACTTGACAATGAATGCACCAAAACCTTCAGGGGCACTTCAAGCGCAGCTCCAATGGCAGCTGGTATAATTGCATTGGTCCTTCAGGCTAAGTAAGTATTGATACACACAGACAGTTTTGAAATTCCAAAATACCATATATAATATGGTATTATAATATGGTAATATGGCAGTATATTCAGAAGAGTTAAAGTAAAGTTTATTTATTAGTCACAAGTAGGCTTACATTAACATTGCAATGAAGTTATTGTGAAAATCCCCGAGCCACCACACTCCGGCCTGTTCGGGTACACTGAGGGAGAATTTTAGCATGACCAGTTCACCTAATCTGCACATCTTTGGACTGTGGGAGGAAACTGGAGCACCCAGAGGAAACACACGCAGACACAGGGAGAATGTGCAAACTCCAGCAGACAGTGACCCGAGCCGGGAATCGAACCCAGGTCCCTGGCGCTGTGAGACAGCAGTGCTAACCCGTGTGCCACCATGCCGCCAGAGAGAAAGTTCTAATGCTGGAACTGTAGACTTTGTTTTTCTGTAACTCCTCCTGATCATGGAGAGACAATGAAACAAAAATAAGTTTCCCAGTCTGACACGTGGAATGTTTTTACTGCTGTGAGCCAGAGTAGCAGTGGCACTCTTGTAATGTATAATCAACAATAACTTCTATGTAGCACCTTTTCCTGATCTCGGGGCTTTCCAATGTGCAATGTATGAAGTGTAGTCACCGTTGTAATGCAGGAGATGCAATAGCTAATTTATGTACAATAGTGTCACACAAACTGCAGTGTGATGACAAATAACAGGTAATCTGTTTGATAAACATTGGCTAGAATAACAAGGAGAACTCCCCTGCTCATCACCAAATAATGCCAATGGATCTTTTGTGTTCACCTGAGAGAAGGTACGTGACAGCTCATACAGTGCCATGTCTTTGACCCCAACATTGATCACATCCCAAATGGACATGCAAAGTTGCTACGATTTGTCACCACAGGCATGAGGATTAATAACTTCAATGTCTTCATTTTGTTTCTCAGTTTTTCTACTGCAACACATCATTCCTAGTTTTACTTTTACAGCCATTTGGCACTTTTGGTTAAGAGTCACCCTGTGGCATGGGTTTTGCTAATAGTGCTTCCTAGGGATGGGAATTTTAAACCAACTGCGTTGTCCCAATGGAATCATGTATGTTTGTTACTAAGAAGAAGAAGAGATGCACAGAGTGAAATGCGTGGGCTTGGGGGAATAGGGCGAGGGAGTGGGGCTGAATAAGATGCCCTTTCGGGGAGTCAATGCAAACTCGATGGGCCAGATACCCTCCTTCTGCATTGTGGGGATTCTAAGCTTCTTCTTCTAAGATAAAAGCAAAACACTGCGGATATTGGAAATCTGAAGTAAAAACAGAAAATGCTGAAAAGACAGCAGGTCGGGCAGCATCTGGGGAGTGAGAAACAGAGTTAACATTTTGAATCTGTATGACTCCTCTTTGGAGCTAGAGAAAGGTAGAAGTGTGGTAGGTTTTATATTGTTGAAGAGAGGGGTTGGGGCAGTTGGAGCAAAACAGAAGATGAGGATAGGTGGCAGCTTCTACTTTGCTCCACCCCCTCTCTTTAACAATATAAAACCCATCACATTTCTACTTCTCTTCAGCTTTAAAGAAACGTCATACGGACTTGAAACGTTCACTCTATTTATCTCTCCACAGATGCTGCCAGATCTGCTGTCTTTCCAACATTTTCTGTTTTTATTACTGCTACTTCTAGCTGTTCGCTGCTGTAGCTGGAGTGAATAAGGCGGCTGGCTGTGTGTCAGTGGGAACATCTTGGGAGTGAAGTGGCTCACAATATGTCACAGCTGATTGCTCAGCTCTGTCTACAGAATTACAGAATTGTCACGGTGCAGAAGGATGCCATTTGGCCCATTCTGTCCATACTGACTCTCAGAATAAATGACTCACTGAATGCCATTCCCACCGGCAGGGAATGCCAACTTCGGTGAATAGAGAAGAGTTGAGAATTTGAAAGGTGTGCCATTATGATCAAGTGCATTCCTGCAGCATATAGTGGATATAATCATATGCATGTGCATCATGCTGTGACATTCAGATGAACTAATTTTTTGGGGCAAGAACAATGGAAGAATTATAGATTTACATTCTTGGTGCAAAGTGTGCCCTGTTACAAAATTCCCAAGCATAGTATCCATTCAAAGGACTAAATGATAATGTGAGGAGGAAGAGGCATATTGAACTGTGCATATTTTGCATTGATAATTGATATAAGGAACTGTTGGATAATTAAAATAGAAAACGCTGGAAATATCCAGCAGGACAGACAGCACCAATGGGGAGAAACAGAATTAACAGTCAAGGTCAATGATGCCTTAATCAGAATTACTCCCAGAATTTTCTGATTTTATCAGATTTCCAGCATGTGCAGTGTTTTGCTTCTGAATTACCTGTTGGTGACCTCTCTAAATATCTTAGACATTTTCACCCATTTACTTGAGGTGTCTGCTTTGACACACCTTAGGCAATCTGAGCTGCTCTCGTATCCGGACAGCAGCCTGGAGCACTACAGAAGGTCATCATCCCATGCAGCATTTGTTCCAATAGTATTTTCCAGGAAACATTTTAAATTGTGACTATTGTGATACTGCAGCATCTCTCTTGTCTTGCCTGGATTTGAAAAAAAAATTGTTTTCAAAGTATTGTAATACTTCATGCAACTCCCCTTTATGTAGGAACATAAGAACATGAGCAATAGGAGCAGGAGTAGGCCTTTATGCCCCCTCGAGCCTGCTCTGCTATTCCATGATGTCATGGCTGATCTGATTGTGGCCACTTTCCTGTCTGTGCCCCTGGAACCCTTAGCTCCCTTGTAGATCAAAAACCTGTCTAACTCGGCTTTGAATACATTCAATGACTCAGCCTTTACTGCTCTCTTCCAAATGTTAACAACCCTGCGAGAGAAGAAATTCCTCCTCATCTCCGTCTTAAATAGGAGACTTATTTTGAACCCCCTGGTTCTTGATTTCCCAATGAGGGGAACCATTTTCTCAGCATCTATCTTGCAAACCCTCTCAGAATCTTGCATGTTTCAGTAAGATAACCTCTCAATCTTCTGAACTCCAATGAGTATGTTTCCACTCCTCTCAACCTCTCCTCATAAGAAAATACTTTCATCCCAAGAATCAACCTAATGAACCTTCTTTGAACTGCCTCCAATGCAAGTTTAATCCTACTTAAGTAAGGAGACCAGAACTATACGCAGTATTCCAGATATGGGGCCTGATTTTTACCACCAAGTTGCACCCGTTATCGGGTGCGAATAATTGGTAAAGTCAGGCGTGAGGCGAGTAGTGCGATCCGCGCCCGCCTCCGTGCCGGTTCTCCCTTTACCATGGCCCGAAAATGGCGGCGATCGGGACCGTGCCCGAAACAGTCTCGATGGCTATTTAAATGCATTTGCATGCATTTAAATTGACTTAATGGGCTGCACGCCCAACCTTACCAGTACTTCCTCCTTTTTCACTGCGTTCGCCCATCCAGATTCGGCGCAAAACAGATATGCTGTACAAAGGTCCGATTGGGGTGCTCCAGCAAGTGAGGAGGTAAGTGCCAAGTGTCCGAGGGCTCTCTGCTTGAGAGGTTGGGGGGGAGGGGGAAAGGGGGGGTCCACTGCCACTCTGCCTGTGATCTGTGAGGGGGAAGGGGATCTGCTGCCATTCTGCCTGAGATCGGTAAGGGGGAGGGGGCCATGATCGGTCTGGGTGGCGGGTGAGTGGGGGAATAAGGGGGGTCAGTAAGTTGTGGGGGTGGGGCAATGTCTGTGGGAGCCAAAGGGAGGCATTATCTGGCCTGGGAACAATGTGGGAAGAGAGCCACACTCTATCTTTTTTTTCTGCGCATGCGCAATTGGAAGTGCTGATCGGAGCTGCAGGGTTTCGGGTGCATTAAGCCCCACCCACAGGCTTCTACAGCGTGATTCGGAATCGCTGCTATATTTTCAGGCAGAGTGCATATGGGGGCACCTGAGAATGGGTCGGAAAGTCGGATCTGAAAGACTCCCAGTTTCAAGTCTGCCCAGCACTTAGAATCAAAATGGTAAAATAGGGCCCATGGTCTCACCACCTGCATATACAATTGTAACAAGGCTTCTCTAT
Source organism: Mustelus asterias (assembly GCF_964213995.1). Lineage (NCBI taxonomy): Eukaryota > Metazoa > Chordata > Chondrichthyes > Carcharhiniformes > Triakidae > Mustelus > Mustelus asterias. The sequence goes on from NC_135810.1 coordinate 76,858,316, forward strand.
TTTCATTCTTCATCGTTCTTGCAATAAAGGCTGACATTCCATTTGAATTCCTATTTGTTTGCTGTACCTGCACGCTGACTTTCTGTGATTCATGGAGGAGGACACCCAGATCCCTCTGTACCACAACATTCTGTGGTTTCTCTTTTCTTAATTAATATTCTGCTTTTCTATTCTCCCTGTCAAATTGGACAACTTCATAGCTGGAATTCTCTGGCTGTTCATGCCCTGCCGCCGCTGCCAACGAGGACGGTGATTTTGACACTCTTCCAAATCCCCGTTCACTGCAGCAGGACCAGAGAATCACGCTGACATGAATGGCCAGAGAATTCCGCCCCACATTATAATCCATCTGACAAATTTTGCCCATATATTTAACATACCTATATCCCTTTGCAGACACTTTGGGCAGCAGAGTTTAAGTGTTTAAGTTGATGGGGGTCTTGCCCACAACCGGGACCCCCTCATCACCTCAGTCGGGGAAGGCCCATTGCATGTAAGTGCTCATCAGACATTTAACTGTTTAGCGCAGATCTTTGCCAGGATTTGGGAATCTGCAGGCAAAAATCGTGGCACCTTCCCAACATCCTCCCCCCCCTGAGAATTGCTGCCCCATCAGAGGCCAGCAGCTCTCCATTACCCATCAGTTTCACTGGGAGCGGTGGAAGCTGCGGATAATGCCCCCTGCCACCCCCCAGAAGCCTAGGATCAAAGAGGGACCACAGACTACAGGTGATTGAGGCAGGATGCAGGTTCTTGAGAGGGCGAGGGGGTCACTGGTTGGGGGTGGTGGGGGGATTGGAAAAAAAATGGCATGGGTGTGGCTCTTTCTCCCCCCCCCCCCACTCCCCCTTTCTGATACAGGTTCCTGTGATCAAGCATTGAGTGCCTTTAAATGAGGGAATCTCCTGGAAGCTGTGAGTTCCCTACGAGAAGGAAGTCAAGGTGTCACTTGTTTGGTTACTCGGGATTTAGACTTGTACTATTCTAGTAAGTTGCAACTTGGAGTCAGGGAGGAGTCAAATTGCCCCTCGAAAGTTCAAAATTCCCAACAATTCCCACAGGATCACTGTGTCATGACTTCAACAGGGTTCTGAAGTGGATGTTGGCAGGAACATCTATTCTCCAGCAATCCAGAGACCAAGAGGTCTGGGTTAATGCTTTGTAATGTAATTAATGACATTAAGTTAAGACATCTAATCAGCTGAGCTCAGCAACAATCATGATTGAGTATTTAAAGATGATAGAAATGAAGTTTGTGATCTCTGGTTAGCTTGATTCAGTAATTATTACTTTTCTCCATGAGTCAGCAGAATGTCAGTTGGTTCAAGCCACACGACAACTTGAGCTCACAATCTCGGCTGGTGCTCCATTGCAGTGCTGAGGGAGCATTGGGTTCCTCAAGGTTCAGCCTTTCACTGGGCTGTTAAATTGAGAACCAACCTGCTTATTTCAGTGCTCAAAATCAATCGTAAAGATTCTGGGATACAATTCCAAGAAGAGCAGGAAATTTGCATTGTGGCTTAGCCAATATTTTGAATATTACCAACAGTAGATTGGCTGAAATGGAAAATTCATCTCATGGCTATTTGCGAAACATTGCTAGCACAGAATGGAAGCAATTTTAGTCAGTATTGTAACCGTTATTGCCTTTCAGAAGTAATTTGTTGTGTCTAGGAGACTAAAGAGTTTAGACTTGAAAGACACTATATAATTGAAATATTGTGTAAGCCTTAAATTTTGGCAATGAAAGTAATTTTTTTTTGTAAATACAGCTGATTAGAAAGTGCATGTAAAAATAGAAAGTGACTGGAATACACAGTGGCTTAAATCCTGTTGAGGCATTGGGGACCCACTGCTGGTTGGAAAGCCGGAGAGATACTCACGCTGCCTGTTTTCGGGTAAGCTCACCAAACCACACACCACTCAGGCATTGGCAAGGTCAGCGGTGCACCTTTCCCTGAAATTAAGACCCTGAGGCAGGATGTCTCACCTACCAAGAGCTGCTGGCCAATCGGAGACCAGCAGCCCTCATGCTCAGCATCGCCACAGGGTAGGCTGTGGCTGATGCCAGAAGCACAGGCACCAGAGTCCCAGGATAGTGAAGTGCACCAGGCCACAGATAAATAGTGTGGAGTTCAGGGGAGGGAGGGGAGCTTTGTGGGGTGGGAGTCACAGGGAGAGGTGAGCGGGAGGGTCAGCAGAAAGGATAGGGGGATGGCTCTTAGCAGGCCCCTTCACCCCACTTCCCAATGTCCAGTCCCTTGATGAGGCACCGAGTCCCTCTAACCAAGAGATGCCTCCATCCAACCTCATTTCCCACTGGAAGATACAAGCTGGCTACACAGTTTTACCTATCATGCACACTACACACTACACTCCATCTGCCATCGGCTTAATATGATGAGGCCCTTAATTGGTCATCAGTTGGCCACTTAAGGGCTTCAGTGGGTGGCAGGGCAGGAAGGTTGACCATGGGCTTTCCCACCTTGAACTTAATTCTTGTGACAGTGAGAAGGGTTCCAGCATGTAACCATCCCACTTATGTAATGCCCTTTCTTCCTCCAAGCTCACCACCAGCAAGAGCACAAGACTTTCGCCAGGAAGTCAGACAGATTCTGAGAGAGGAAAGACAATTATAGGACTTTTAGTTTCAGCATCCAGATCCCAACACTAGAATTCCATGCCGGGGATCTGCCAATGGACATGGTGGGACCCTGGAGGAGATTTTTGAGGAGGCAGATACTTAGAGGTTGATTCCCGGAAGCCTGCCCTGTTAAAGATGTTGGAAACGCTGTGTAGCCAAGAGGGCCAATGAAAGTGCATGAGGTTCTGGGTGGGAGGGTCAGCTGTGACAGTAGGTGGAGGACCAAGATGGATCCTCAACATAACAGCACCTGCTGGAGATTTGTAAATGATACAAAATATACTGTAACTATGAGTTTTTATCCAGCATAGAAGGTGAAATAAAACCAGCTCTGTTTTCAGTCAGAATCATTGTAGGCTTTTGGTGCGTATGGAAGAACAGCACCTCCCAAATCCGCAACATCAATCACTTCAAAAAATGAAGGCAGCAGATGTATAGGAACACCCCACCGACAAGTTCCCCTCCAAGTTGCACACCATCCTCATTTGGAAAATGCCACTCCATTATTGTCACTGGCTCAAAATCCTGGAACTCCCTCCCTAACAGCACTGTGGGTGTACCTACACCTCGAGGACTGCAGCAGTTCAAGAAGGCAGCTCACCGCCACCTTCTCCAGCGCAGTTAGGGCCGGGTAATGAATTCCAGTTTTGCTAGCAACGGTCACATCCCAAGAATGAATAACAAAGATCTAACTATAATGGCAAATAGTTCTCGTCGGAGATTGCCACAGCTTCTTGTGGTGGTGTGGAGATAAGTCAAGGCACATGTTTGGGAGGCATAGAAATCTGAAATTACTGTTTCACCCTCCCAATTTATACATCCTGTTTGGATATGAACCATTGTACAGTTTCCATAAGGGCACCAAATAAGTCATGATTAGGAGCAAGTGAGAGGAAGTACAAGTGTTTCACAAGGTAAAACTGCAAAATACATGCCAGGTAAATGTTTTTGCATTTAGTTTTCTGCCTTTGTTTCACTAATTAGTGTTACCTTCGTGAAATGGAAGTTTGGGCACTATGAAAATTAGGTGTTTGTAAATTGATTCACAGTCATTTGGAGTAATTATACATAGCAATCCTATTAATATGAGTGCAGATGCTACCAGAGTGTAATCGGTGACTTGATATCAGTCAAATTAAATAAAATAGGAAACGCGTTGGACTGAGGTCACTTCGGCAGGAATGCATCGCCAGATCCTGCCAAAATAATCTGGGTCCTTACCATCCAGTACCTGCCTGTCCCCTTACCCCAAATTTAAATTGCCGATAAACGGGACAGCCTGGGACTGGTAATCTGATGATCTGCAGTGATAGGCAGATGGGTGATCCAATAACAATGAGATGTGCACTTTAAAATCACACCTAACTGCATTTTGTGAGCAGCCAACTAGTCGGTGCACTCTGTCAGTAATTTACCCAAAAGTCAAAACAGAAGCTTTTCAAATGGTGAGCAGCCCTACAAACTACTCCCCTGTGTTCATTCTCGAAAATGTTTATCACATCAGTGTCACCGACACAATTCTTGAACCCTGCTGAGGCAGACAGGGCCTGAAAATGCCAGCACTGCTTAAAGTGTTAGTTCCCTGCCACCATTCCCAATGCCAGCCATTTGTGAGGAGGTTGGATCGAAACTGCAGGGCTACCCACCACCACCCAGTGAGTAGTCAATTAGTTGTGTGGTTAAGTCCAAGTAAAGCAAGCAAATGGAATTTTCCAGTTGACCTCTATTTTCCCACAGCAGTGGGTGCCAGATTAAGTTCCAGGAGGTGGGCACCTGGCTGCAGACCAGGAGGCTAGTGTTCCAAGCAAGCCTTGAGACCCTCTCTGCCTACCTGTATGCATGAGCAGCCACATGTTTCCCTGTGAAGGAATCTCATCCCCCCCCCCCCTCACCCACACCCCCACTCAGCCCCCTCACCACCACAGTGAGGAAGAACAAATTTCCGCACCAAGTGGTAATAGCATGGACCTCGCTGTCCACAAGGATGATGGAAGCAGAAAATAATCACTGATTTCAAAAATAAATTGGATGAGCACTTCTCACGGCTACCGAGATAGAGCAAGGGAATAGGACTGTCTGGATTGCTTTACAGCGGATCAGCATGGACTTTGTAGTCTGATTGGCCTCATTCTGTCCTTTATGTCTCTATCTCCTTTACTCCAAAGAAAGGAACCCCCCAACTTCTGGAACCTAAGCCTGTGGCTAATATCTCTTGAGCAGGATTTTATCTGTGGCATGCTACCTCTCTTTTCTTGCCTTTTGTGATTATATTTAAAATTTAAAGAGCCCAGACATCATTTAGAATGTTGAAACAGCTGAGCCTCAGGGAAAGCATTGCTTGATTGATAGCTCTCTCTCTCTCTCTCTCTGATCTATGTTGTCAAATTACACACTGTTTAGTCACACAAGATAAAAAGGTTTCATTTCAAGTGTTTTCCGGTCCAGCTGAAAGGGTCTGGATGATTGACACTTTTATTGGGCTCTAGTGAAATTAATTTTCTTTAGAATGCAAGGTTATGAATGAACAACTTTTTTTACATATGCTATTGTCACTATTGGGTTCATTGGTTTGATACAGTGGGTGAATGAGCATGAAAAAGCCATAGTTTGGCATGAGGGGAGCATGAGAGATCTGGGGATGGGTGTGGATGCACAACCTAGCATGGGATTTGAGGGGCCATGGGAGGTGGGTGGGCAGAATAACTGGGCATGGGGGCTCAGAGGGACCATAGGGGTTGGAGTGGCATTGGGAGGATGGATAAGCTTTTGAACTTGGTTGTAAAAGGTCCCCTCATCCAGACAATGGTTCACAAGAGCTCTGAGATGCCGTGGACCACAAGCCCTTTAAAAGCTAGCCCAACTCCATGACATTTGCCAAGGTCTGGGACATGCCTGTTCCTGGGATGGAGTCAGCCAGGTCGGGAGTGCAGCATGCAGGCTCGTGAATCAAAGAAGCTGCACCCTGAAACAGCATTGTTAAAAATCAGAAACCCTGGAAATAGGGTCAGGAATCCAAGCCCCTGTTTTCACTCCTCCAATGAGTCTCCCCAACTCCATGAATTTCCAGCCTTGAGAAGAATGATTTTGTGGTATTGGGATACTAAGTAAGTCATTGAGGATGGGTGAATGGGATTTGATGCGGAGTAGGATACAGTCAGAAAAGTTTGGATGAGCTAAAGATCTTGGAGGTTAGACGATGGAAGGTTGACTAGGAGGATATCAATATGGGGAGTCTAGAATAGGCAAACACATGTATAAGGAGTACAGCAGCAAATAGACTGAGGTCAGTGATGGGTGATGTTCCAGAGATGGAATGGGCAGCCTTTTTTCTGAAGTAGATGGAGGATTGGTAGCTAAGTTTGGATGGTAATATGGCAGGGAGGTTGCAACCCTGGTCCAAACTGAGACAATGAGCAAGACAGAGAGACACATATGATTGATGGAAAGGCATCAGATTTAGTAGGGGGAAGTGAAAGATGATGTCGCACAAGGATTTTCAGGACTTGAGAAAAAAGGAGGGGCCCACAAAAGGTCGTCTCTTAGGATATTTGTCTCCAGGGTTCTTCAGAGTGCCGTACTCTCACTATTCCAAGTCAAATTCCAACCCATCTCCTGGTGATCCATGGAATGAGCAACAGGAGAAGGCAGCAAAACCCAACTTGTTTCCCAGGCTCAGCCCATTCCAGCCATTTCCATGTCGTAGTGTTAACTAGCGAACAGCAGATTTCTTTGTCATGGTGAAGGGAGGGAAATTTAGAGTGGTGCTAGTTTGAGTGAGGATTTGCCTGTGGGTCTCCTCATCTCATTTGCCTTTGGATACTATTGGCAGCGATAGTCTTGTTGCTCCCTTCAGATTAAGGGTCATACAAGTCTGATTGTAAAACTTCCTTCGCTTATTTTACAAAAAAAAACAATTTTGGCGGATACGCAAGAAAAGCTTAGTATCACTAATAAGAATTTTACAGTGCTTCCTGGGCAATCCCAAGCATAATGAAACAGTTGGAGGTAAAATTTAATCAGCAGGATAGTTGTAGATCTTTATCACCCAATTTTGGACAGTATTGCGAAGAAAGATTCTGTCCATTGTGTCCTTTTCAACTGGTTTGCATTCAATGCTTCTCCTGACAAAGCCTTTGAAGAAATAATATTCCCTTAGAAAGCCAGATTGTAATTCCAACCTACCATAATATTGTGGTGTGTGTATTTGAAAAATAGGTAGCCAAATGCAAACTACAAATGGATCGAGTAACACAGGCAGTAGAAATAGCGTTGCTTCGTGTTAAGCTTTTGCTCCTTTCTGTGACCATTTCATGATGTTTTGGGTAAATATTACTATAGTACATATTATCTCCTCATGCAGCAGTTTCTGGCAAGAAAGTGATGATTGCACTCATTAGCTAAAGGATATAGGCACTGGTCCAATGAACACAGATCTGTCTACTGATTTCAGCTACAAAATAGCACTGAGATTCACAAGCTTGACATTGTGGGTGTGAAAATAATAAAACTGAACTCCATCTTTAGCTTAGTTGCCATGGATGCAGTTAGAGGTCATAGTGGCAGCTGCTAACTAGTTGCCATTTTGCCAGATGCTCTCCCCTCCTGCTCTATGTTTTCTTGCACCCTGGTTTCTAAAGGTTTCATGGTATTTAATTCCTCCCACTTATTTGGCATATGTACCTATTGAAAGGCATGATGTGTTTCCTCCTACATGGAGATTTACTGTCAGTGGTGATGGCTGTTTTGGTACTCCCTTGGGATCAGGGATTTTTTTACAAGTCTGATTTTAAAACCTGTCTTAACTTGTTTAGCAACAAAAGCAAGTTTGGTGTGTACACAAGGAATTCTCTGTGTGCCTCTATGAAGAATTTTATAGTGCTTCCTGCTGACAGTCCTGAATACAATAAAACAACTGGAAGTAAAATTAAAGCAGCAGGGTAGTTGTAGATGTTTATGTGAAATGAAGAGTTCATCAAAACCAAATGCCCTCAGCATTTCTAATAATTATTTGCAAATCTTAAGTACATTTTATGTTCGCATTTAGTCAAATTGATATCACAGTTAGAAGCAAAATAAAATGGAACTATTGGGTAACTTTGAAAGTGTTTATATCAAACATGAGAAATAGTTTGTGATATAAAATGAAATGTGGTGTAATATACTAGAACAGTTGCGTTGAGATTTAATGTCCAGTCTTAGTCAAAGGTTAGAACATCTAAATATTTTACATTTTTAAAAAATTGATTCAATTTTATTTTTCGTCTTTCCCCCTCCTTTCTCTTGAATGAGGGCACTTATATTGGGCCACAAACACTTCAGTCAAATAGTCAGTATGAGTCTGGATAGGGAGTAATCAGGTTGTCCTAGGAGGCACATTTAACTCTGGTTCAGTCCTCACTAGATGTCCACACAAAGTTATTTTCCAGCACAAGTCACTGGAAAGCAATTAGAAGTGGGAACAGTAGCTGAATCTTCGAGATCCTGGTCAAATACACTGAGATCAATCGCTGTAACCCCATTGCTAACGTTTGTGTATCTATGCATCATAGAATCATAGTATCCTACGGAGCAGAAGGAGGCCTTCGGCCCATCGAGTCTGCACCGACCCTAATCCCACCCAGGCCCTTGAAACCCCTTGAAACCCCATCTTGGACCTTTTTTTTTGTTCATAAAGGAACGTCTCATTTAGTAAAACACAACTCATTTAATCTAAAGGGGACTTTTCATCCTGATTCAGATCATGGAACTACCTATTTAGGGTCTCTGAAGTCTGCCTCCATAACGTGCATAAACAAGTTTGTAAATTTTGAAAATATGTCTTTTTAAAAGTATTAGTGAGACAAAGGGAAAATGAGCCATGGGTGGCCATCTCCTTGATAGATCCTGCCACTGACCCTACTACTCTGTGAATGCGAGGGGACTTGGTGCCACACCCAACATTCTGGGTTCTGACTACATGGTATTCCCAACATGTCATTCACTACCTGTCAACAGGGCCACAGGAATAGTTAAATGGACTGCTCTTGCATTATTGTGCAAGGTCAGTTCATTTCAGCAAAGGCACAGGCGCTAGTTGAAGAGAAGCAGTCCGGTGCTGTTAACTGCATAATCAGTCCTTAGGTCTCAATTCTCAGAAATAGCAATTGAAATATGAATCATATTAAGACAATTTCTTGGAAAACCTCATCATCAACAACAGCAAACTTTAACATAAATGCATTCCAAAGGAAGGAAAAGGAGTGGAAGAGATGACAGACGGCTTGGTCAAAGCAATGGATTTTGAGCAAGTTTTTGTAGAATGGGATAGAAGTGCAAGGATGTAGAGAGATGGGTCGATTCAACTGCAAACCTCAGGCGCCAATAGGGCACAGAAGGAGGAGATGCACAAGACATCAAAATCAGAAGACAAATGAACAAGGGAGGGGGCATGTTATTAAAGAAGATTGCTAAGGTAGCATAGTGCAAAGCAATGGAAAGACTTCTAGATGATGATAAGGATTTAAAATTTGATTCATCGCAGGATAGTAAAACAGGTCAGTGAGAATTGGGCTGAATAATGAAAGGAATAGGATGTTGACAGCAGAGTTTTTGAAATTAATGGAGAAAACTGGTGAAATTCAACTGGAGATGTGGATAAGGGTTTCAGCAGCAACAGGGGTAAAATAGATGGGGTTGGGGGCAACATTGTTCGTGAAGGTAAGGAGACTTGTTGGTGCATTAGTTAGAAGGTTGGAAATTAGCTCTGAGTCAGCAAGGCTGCTGGAACTGTTTGCAGCTTTGTTGAATCAGGGACAGGACTGGAGTCAGAACCTAACATGTGCATCAGAGATAGTATTTGTGGAAATTGGCTGTCTCCAAAGAATTCAATTTTTCTCAATCCAATTGCCCTTCAGAAGGTGGCGATGCACTGTTTTCTTGAACTGCTGCTGTACATGTGCTGTAGGTACACCCACAATGCTGTTATGAAGGGAGTTCCAGGATTTTGACACGGGACAGTGAAGGAATGACGATATGGTTCCATGTCAAAATAGTGTGTGGCTTGGAGGGGGAACTTGCAAGTGGTGGTGTTCCCATGCTTCTACTGCTCTTGTCCTTCTAGCTGTTAGAGGTTAAAGGTTTGGAAGGTGCTGTTGAAGGTGGCTTGGAGAGTTGCTGCAGTGCATCCTGCAAAGGGTAACTACTGCTGCAAGTGGTGCGACATTGCTGGAGAGAATTAATGTTAAAGGTAGTGGATGGGATGCCAATCAAGCAGGCTCCTTTGTCTTGGATGGTGTCGAGCTTCTTGACTGTTGTTGGAGCTGCACTCATCCAGGAAAGTGGAGAGTATTCCATCTCATTCCTGACTTGTGTCTTGGTGAGAGTGGACAAGCTTTGGGGAGTCAGGAGGTGAGTTACTCACCACAGAATTCCCAGCCTCTGACCCGCTCTTGTTCACACAGTATTTATATAGGTGGTCCAGTTAATATTGTGGATACTTCCCCAGGACGTTGCTAATGGGGGATTCAGCAATGTTACTGCCATTGAATGACATGGGTAGATGGTTAGATTCTCTCTCATTGGAGATGGTCATTACCTGGCACTGGTGTGGCATGAATGTTATTTGGCACTCATCAGTCCAGGTCTTGCTGCACCTGGACACAAAGTGATTCAGTATCTGAGGAGTTGCAAATGGTGTTTAACATTGTGCAATCATAGAACATAGAACAGTACAGCACAGAACAGGCCCTTCGGCCCACGATGTTGTGCCGAGCTTTATCTGAAACCAAGATCAAGCTATCCCACTCCCTATCATCCTGGTGTGCTCCATGTGCCTATCCAATAACCGCTTAAATGTTTCTAAAGTGTCCGACTCCACTATCACTGCAGGCAGTCCATTCCACACCCCAACCACTCTCTGCGTAAAGAAACTACCTCTGATATCCGTCCTGTATCTCCCACCACGAACCCTATAGTTATGCCCCCTTGTAATAGCTCCATCCACCCGAGGAAATAGTCTTTGAACGTTCACTCTATCTATCCCCTTCATCATTTTATACACCTCTATTAAGTCTCCCCTCAGCCTCCTCCGCTCCAGAGAGAACAGCCCTAGCTCCCTCAACCTTTCCTCATATGACCTACCCTCCAAACCAGGCAGCATCCTGGTAAATCTCCTCTGCACTCTTTCCAGCGCTTCCACATCCTTCTTATAGTGAGGTGACCAGAACTGCACACAATATTCCAAATGTGGTCTCACCAAGGTCCTGTACAGTTGCAGCATAACCCCACGGCTCTTAAACTCCAACCCCCTGTTAATAAAAGCTAACACACTATAGGCCTTCTTCACAGCTCTATCCACTTGAGTGGCAACCTTTAGAGATCTGTGGATATGGACCCCAAGATCTCTCTGTTCCTCCACAGTCTTCAGAACCCTACCTTTGACCCTGTAATCCACATTTAAATTAGTCCTACCAAAATGAATCACCTCACATTTATCAGGGTTAAACTCCATTTGCCATTTTTCAGCCCAGCTTTGCATCCTATCTATGTCTCTTTGCAGCCTACAACAGCCCTCCACCTCATCCACTACTCCACCAATCTTGGTGTCATCAGCAAATTTACTGATCCACCCTTCAGCCCCCTCCTCTAAGTCATTAATAAAAATCACAAAGAGCAGAGGACCAAGCACTGATCCCTGCGGCACACCGCTAGCAACCTGCCTCCAATCCGAAAATTTTCCATCGACCACCACCCTCTGTCTTCGGTCAGACAGCCAGTTACCTATCCAATCGGCCAACTTTCCCTCTATCCCACACCTCCTCACTTTCATCAACAAACATCCCAATGTCTGATCTTACGATGGAGGTAAAGCCATTGATGAAGTAGCTGAAGGTGGTTGGGCTTGGACGCTATCCTGAGGAGCTCGTGCAGTGATATCCGGACTGAGATGGCTGATCTCCTACATCACAACCATCTGCCAGGCATGACTCTAACCAGTGGAGAGTTTTCCCCCTGATTCCCATTGACTTTTCTGGGGCTCCTTGGAGGAACCCATCAGCCAGTTGGTCAGACAGCACAGAGGTGGTCATGAGTAGTGGTACATAGGTGAATCTGTCACCAACATGGAAATGGCCGAGTGCATGTAGACAATATTACTGAGGAGCAGCATGCAGCTGAGAAGGAAGAGAGGCCAAAAGATAAATTCTCATGGAACATTGGCTATATTGAAACAGGTGTGTGTTGAACCATTTGAACACAGAATAGGACCATGGAGAAGAGGCCCTGAGACAAGAATAGTATGGGCAAATGTTGTGAAGACATGGTGGAAAAGCATGATAATGTGCACAGGAGATACTAACTTTTAATACTACAGTTTTAGCATGAGGGCAGGCAATGGCATAGTGGACTACAAATCCAGCGACCCATGGTAATCCTCTGAGGGCCTGGGTTCAAATCCCACCATGGCAGATGGTGAAATTTGAATTCAATTAAAAATAAATCAGGAATTAAAAGTTTGATGACCATGAAACCAATGTCCTTTAGGGAAGGAAGCCTGCCATCCTTACCTGGCCTGGCCGACATATAACTGATCCACAGCAATGCTCGGTTCAAGAGCCAATGATGAACGAATACAAACAAAACTACAGATTATATGAAAATTCAACCAAAGCGATTCATGCAGACAGATAATGAGAATAGTGCTGGGAGGTGACAGTTTGGAGAAATAGAGAGGTGAGAGATGGGACTTTAGGTTTTCTGAGAGGTTGAATCAAAGACGGACTATTAACGGAGGGCATGATGATGTTTCACAAGGGAGAATGACAGTAGCTAGGCAAAACCTTAGACTTTGGGGCGAGGACAGTATTTGAGTGCTCAAGTAATAAGTGTAAAGGAGGTTAAGGGAGTAGGTTCTTACACTCATGGAGGAAATTACATTCGAAGATACAGGAAGAGATGGTTGAAAGGATGCAGAATGATGGTGGGGGGATGTCTGAGGGGTTTGGGTGTGATTGAGAAAGGCGGCAGCCAAGCATAGTTCTCGAAATTGCTGAAACAACAACTCCCCAAAATAAACAGCTCTTAAGAGCATTGCAAGTTATAACCATTGGGGATGAATTTCCACTGGTGTTCCCGCTGTTTTTCTCAGGTTGTCCCTGGCTCTTCCACTGAAATCACGACAGACAAATGGGAGAATCCCTGTGGAAATTCATTCACTGGTGTTAGGTTACATATTCTATTTTCTTCTTTCACCTCTGTGTAACTAAACGGCCTGAAGAAAATGAACAAACTGTAAATGCAGGCAATACTTCAAATGCTTTGTTTAGAAACGTATTAGGAACAATAGTCAAATGCCAATTTTGGTTACTGAGATTGCTATTCTGGGTCTGTACATTTTTAATTCACTGCTATATGTATTTGAATTATAAGGAGTCACTGTTTACATTCTGTAACGCCTGCGGTTCACAATATAGGGTAGAAATACAAGGATATTTGAAACCATTCAGAAGTGGTGTCCTTTGGTATTGCAATTACTATTGTGTGGCAATTGTATTTGATGTTACGAGAAATAAAATTTGATGCTGCACTGACCAAAGCTATCTGATTTCTGCTGTGTGATGTCCAGTAAATGCACACATCTCAAAACGTTTGCATTTTAGGAAAATGGCAATATGGAGCCGTGATTAAATGCTGAAAAATTTTCAGCTGATCTGAGTAGTCAACATGTCACAGAAGATCGATCTTAACTGCTTCTGTTTATTCCTTTAATCAGAATTTATTTTCCTTTTCCTTTATTTACTGTTGATATTGTGCAGCTGATTGCAGAGAAATGACTTTTTTACAATTTATTGTAGCACTGCATGCTAAGCAAACAAAAGGTGCTGATGAAACACTCAGAACCCATTATTATGTAAATTGCTGCTGGCTGACACTGATTCCATCTCCAGCCACCATAATCTGGTTCAGTCCTATTCACTGACAATAATTTTCATGATTACAGACTTTGAAAGTGACCAGAAATGTGGATTAGCTGTTACATTTATCTGCTTTTAGTACTTGACCCTAAATTGAGGTTTGAAGGTTGTATATAATCAAAACAAAAATATCACAGCTATGTCTGTGTATAGGTCAATAAATATGAGTCATATCTAAAAAAAAATCCACTCAGATAATTTAGATGGCATCTCCAAGTGGATGTGGGAAGAGCAGATGTTTTGTTGCACCAAGCACCACAAATGTATCGGAGGCACAGTCACCTGAAACACCCATACTGACACCAGAAAGGACAATACAATGCATGCTATATGCCATGGGTAAGTTTATAGGGCCAGATTTAGGGTCTTTGGGGATTCTGATCTATGTGGTTATACACTGAAAACAGAAGAAAATTCTTTGGGGAATGACTGACGTGATTTAGTCATTTTCAATGACGGTTCTCTTCAACAGCTCAGCAAAGCTTTTCTTTGTTATTTTGGGAAACAAGAAGAAGGTTGTCATTTTCATCACATGATGTGGAGATGCCGGTGTTGGACTGGTGTAAACACAGTAAGAAGTCTCACAACATCAGGTTAAAGTCCAACAGGTTTATTTGGTAGCAAAATACTCTATTTTCATCACAACCATGGCTCACAGAGCTGATGCACTGGTCCTTTGATGTGACTTGTGAAGTGTTTGCCGTGAAGATGTTCAGGGTAAAATTCAATTTTGAACAAGGTGCCAAATGAATGAAAGCAAAATCAATCTGCAGTTACATCCCAGAAACTTAGGGCGCGATCTTACCTGCCGTTCACACCTCGCTCCTGCTGCAACGAGGTCGGAGAATTTGGTGCCCAGCCGAATCTTCGTTCACTGTAGCAGGATGGGAAAATCCCGCCAGCGTGAACAGTGGTAACATTCCGGCCATAGAATAAAACACCAAAGGGCACGGTAGCACAGTGGTTAGCACTGCTGCCTCACAGCTCCAGGGACCTGGGTTTGATTCCCGGCTTGGGTCACTGTGTGGAGTTTGCACATTCTCCCTTGTCTGCGTGGGTTTCCTCCGGTTGCTCCAGTTTCCTCCCACACTCCAAAGATGTGTGTGTTAGGTTGATTGGCCATGCTAATTTGCCTCTTAATGTCCCGGGATGCGTAGGATAGAGGGATTAGCAGGGTAAATATGTGGGGTGACGGCGATAGGGCCTGGGTGGGATTGTTGTCAATGCAGACTTGATGGGCCGAATGGCCTCCTTCTGCACTGTAGGGATTCTATGATTCTGGACATCATTCAGTCTATCATCCCTGTGTTGGAACTATCCAGAGAGTTTCATTCACTGTCACTCCACCTTTCCCCATAATCTTGCCATTTCTTTTCCTTCAGGTGTTTATCCAATTCCCTTACTGAAGTTACAATTGAATCAGCTTCCACCACCCTTTCTGGCAGTATTCCAGATCACAACCACTTGCGAAGTTTATAAAAAATGTTTTCTCATGTCACCTTTGGTTGTTTTGACAGTTAGCTTAATTCTGTGTCCCCTAGTTTTTTTTTAACTCAAACAAGACTATTCAGGATTTTGAGCACCTCTATCAAATATCCTCTAATCATATCTGCTCGATGGAGAACACTCCCAGCTTCTCCATTCTCTCCACATGACTGAAGCCCCTTCATCATGGTAAAATTCTACTTAGTCTCTTCTGCAACCTGTCTAAGACATGGATCCTTAACACAGAGGTGAATATGACCCAGGTATATAACCTGCTCGATTTTCCTCCACAGTAATGTCAATGGAAAGAATAATCAGGTGACATGTATAATGGCTGCCAAGTGGCTACTGCCTTTTTTATATCCCCACTAAAGTTGAATTTCACCTCCAGCACTCTAAAAGATTAGGAGCAAAAATAAAGCAATGAATCATAGAATCATCATTGAATCCTTACAGTAAAGAAGGAGGCCATTTGGCCCATCAAGTCTGCACCGACCACAATTCCACCCAGGCCCTATTCCCTATGACCTCACATATTTACCCTACTAATCCCCTGACACGAGAGTCAATTCTGCCTGGCCAATTAACCTAACCTGCACATATTTAGACTGTGGGAGGAAATCCACGTAGACACGGGGAGAATGTGCAAACTCTGCACAGACTGTGAGCTGAGGCCGGGAACCCGAACCCAGGTTCCTGGTGCTGTGAGGCAACAGCACTAACCACTGTGCCACCTTTTCCTTCACTTAGCCTGATGATACTTTATTTGAACTATCCCACAGGCACCAGAAGCACTGGAGTCCTTAGTCCAAAGTGGATTTGCTTCTTGGATGACCATAGGCAGTGAACACTACCACAGCACAACCTATTCTGCTCTTGTCTAATGTTTGCATGTGCTTACTCTTCTCATCAGTATTACTGGATAGCAATCAGGAATCCAGTCCAGAGCAGCCTATTTTTTCTCCTCCTGAACCCGAGGGTAGTGTTGGCAAGAGTAGTGCTGCAATCACCATCCTGGGTGACATTGGATAGCTCTGCACTGTTAAGTGTTGTGATTGAGGATCTCATCTTATTTGGTTCAGTTTGAACTAATGCATTTAATCATTAAGTAATCAGGAGAACCCCCAAGTTTCAGATTTTTAAAAGTATATATGAAGTGCAATTTTGTGCCCCATTTTAAAGGTTATGCTCTTGCGTTAAATTCTGATCAATGCATAACATAATTCCCTTTGCTGGAGCAAGACTCACATACTATTATGCTTTCCAGCCCAGCCAGCTGTCAGAGCCAGTGAACTAAGAAAGTTGTAATTACTTCAGTGGATGCGATGAAGATCAGAAAGATGATTGTGCCACATTAAATAACAATTGTATCTTTAATGATATGTTGGACTATAACACAACAGTCTTCTACCATTTCGTACACTACAGTGTACCTTTCTAATTACTCTAGTGGTTTCCTGTTCCCTGCTAAGATACAATCATTTTCAAAGAGTATGAAACAGTTATGTGAGGTTCTTTTGCTATGCTGAGTACAGCTGCATGGTCATTGATAAATTAGCTGTAAATTGCTGGCAGATTGTAGATCGGTAATAACATTTTGTTTTCACTAATTCCAAACATTTGCTTTGGATTCTAACTTTCAGAACTGTTGGCTACTGATGCCAACATCCAGATGTGGCTGTGACATTTTAGTAATGTATTTTAAATGTGACTCTAATCCTTTCCCTGAGGAAGGTCTGGGTACAGTGAATTCACAATAAATCCAACATCTTTGGATATTTGAAGGTTTTGTTTTGAGAAAACGCCCTTTACAAAAGCTGAGAGTTTATTGACAGACTTTGAAACACACTTGAACCGTGAGAAATACACAACAGACAGTTCAATACTTATTGTAATGTATTATAGAGAAGAATACAGTCACGGTAGCAAGGTAAAAGACAGTTAAGCGCTCGGTGCAACCAGGTTACAGATGGTTATGGACTCTGTAACCAGATGACAGACAATTACGAATGCACTGTAACCAGGTTACAGACTCACTGTAACCAGGTTACAGAAGGTTACGGACTCAAGTAACTAGATTACAGATGGTTGCGGATTTATATAACCAGGTTACAGGTGGTTATGGACTCACTGTAACCAGGTTACAGACAGTTACACATTCACTATAACCAGTTTCCAGATGGTTACACACTGACTGGAGCCAGGTTACAGATGGTTACAAACTCACTGTAGCTGGATTACAGTTATGGACTTGGTGTAACTAATGCCTTCAGCGTTACAATTAATCTTCACAGATGCTGGTAGAAATCTGGGCACCCAGTATTTAACATACACATTAAGCACAAAGTGAAACAAGTATTTTACCTACGTAATTACCTATGTAATAGCAACAAAAGAACAATACCCAGATGATTCACTAATAAAATTCACTAATACCTTGAAGTAATCTTACCACAAACCACTTTCATGGAAATTCTTTTATAAATGAAAGGTTTCAAAAAGCTCTATTTAAATACTCATTTTGTCTTTTCTTGATAGTAAAATTCTGCCACAGCTCACTTCATGCCACTGTTACTGGACAGCATTCATATCTTGGCACATGATTTGGAATTCTTCTTTGAACCAGCCATATCTTCTTGAGGTCAAATCTGAAGCTAAACTTTCCCAATTCAGCTTTCCCCATTGAGCTCTGACGAAGGGTCATCCAGACTCGAAACGTTGGCTCTATTCTCTCCCCACAGATGCTTTCAGACCTGCTGAGTTTCTCCAGCATTTTCTGTTTTTGTTTCAGATTCCAGCATCTGCAGTATATTGTGTTTTTCCCAATACAGTGATTGGTTGGACTATAAGATGGGCCACTCGGCCCATCGAGTCTACTCCACCATTCAATCATGGCTGATATTTTTCCTCATCCCCATTCTCCTGCCTTTTCCCCATAACCCCTGATCCCCTTATTAATCAAGAACCTATCTATCTCTGTCTTAAAGACACTCAATGACCTGGCCTCACAGTCTTCTGTGGCAAAGAGTTCCACAGATTCACCACTCTCTGGCTGAAGAAATTCCTCCTCATCTCTATTTTAAAGGATCGTCCCTTTAGCCTGAGGGTTGTGCCCTTTGGATCTAGTTTTTCCTATTTGTGGAAACATCCTCTCCATGTCCACTCTATCCAGGCCTCGCAGTATCCTGTAAGTTTCAATAAGATCCCCCCTCATCCTTCTAAAGTCAGACTAGTTCAGCTCTTCTATCCAATACTCGGGCATCAACAAACTGGTCAAGTTGAGCTCAGTCTTTTCAAAACCAATTCCTCATCACTGCTGATTAAGAACCTTCAGAGGTCCGATTGCATTATACAGCAATCTCAGTTATCACAATGGGAGCCTGTTGGCTGATGATTCCAGAAGAGAAGTCAGACTGTGTTTTAATTTTTTTATTTTCTGCACTGGGGCAATTGTTACAAATGCAAAGTCAGTTTTGGATCCCAAGAATTGGCTTTTCAGTTGGGTGTTTGATTTGTTATATCCTTAGGGTAAGAAGTGATGAAAACAATTAGAAACCATTTGCATTTTGTTTGGTTGCGACATTAAAGATTAAAGTTCACCAATCCTCTACCACCAGCAGAAACTGCTCTTGAAGGGAACAATGATTAGTAACATCAATTTCCCAATCTGCGCTCTCTGCAAGTGCAGCTCCCCATTGGAAATGTTTAATTGAAAAATTTAGTCATATATCTAAACAAATTACTTCATTGCATAAAATGTATTGAGATGTTCTCATAATGGAATAAGACACTACAGAAATGTTATTATTTAGTTGTCCCTTTCTTTTGAATGGACCCTAAATGGTCTGATAATCAACAATAAAGCAGTGTTAAATAAAACACTTTGCTTCTCTCTTTTCATGGTAGTTTTGATAAGTTACCCTGCGCCGTTCAGAGGCCATTTACAATTCTAATTTAGTATTGCAAGTAGATTTAATAGTTTTTATTTTTTGATTCCAGTGAGCACTGGTTCCTGATCAATTGCCTGGTGACAATGCTGCCATAGAACTACCATTTAAAATATGCTGGACAGTAACAATTTGTAGTTTGTAAGAAGTGACAGCTCTTCAGTCAATTATGTTTGGTTCATAGATACGATAAGCATAGGGGACTGAAAATCCAGGGTCCATGATACTGGTATTGTTCCCATCAGCATCCTCCAGTGGTGACCACACTGAAGTTTGCAAGGTTGTCAAGCACATTTCACATCTCCTCCCCCCCCCCCCCCCCCCCCACTGATACCCCATTCATTTCTCACTCAACCACCTGTAGAAAGGGCCAACCCAGTTTGAAAACAAATACTCTGACCATTCTTCAGGAGTCTCTATCCGATTGTCTCTTCAACCTCCCAATGGGGTACATGTACATTCATCTGGAGATATGTAGTTCTTATCTTTCTTGACACAGCAGCTTATTGTAATATGCTGAGTTCCTTCTGAGTCCTAAGTCACCTCCATTCACAAAATTCTTGCCTTTTTCCAATGGATCCACCTGACAGTGTCACCACCAATTTGTATTGCTATACATGATATCTTTATTGTTGAGGAATGTACCAAGGTTTTTCACAAAAGCATACTCAAACAAAAATGAATGTGAACCAATGAAGGAGATATTAAGCGGAGTGTAGAGGTGGGTGTTAAGGTGAGTTTTATAGGAGGACTGGGAGATGGAGACGTTGAGGGAAGAAATTCAAGGCCTGAGGTTCTAGGTAACTTGTATTTCTTCTGTCAAAAGTGAGGCAAAATATGAGGAGAACTGCAGTATTATGTCATTTACTCTTATAGTCACATGCTGAATAAGAAAGCTGAATGCAGTTTGTATATCAGATTAACTGCCAATTTAACTTGTCTAGCAATCCATTTCTTTAACACAACTTTTTTTTTAACTTTAAAAAAAACCTCTCCTCAAAATCAAAAACATAGCTAAAGAGGGGGTGAAAGATCTCTCAAGCCTTCAAATCAGAATTTCTTCTGTTCAGAGACACCTGCCAAAATTTCAAAATCTTGATCTACACCTTCTGGATTCTTCTACTTTAAGTGGAAATTCTGCTGACAGCCCAAAATACCCTGCTAACCTTCACTACTGTCTAAGATCAAAGTATATTTTAAAATTCCACCGTTTGTCGAGGTGACAGTCTGGAATGGAGATTTATTCCAAAATGAAATAACACAGGAACACATTTGCCAAAAGAAAAGTTCAGTACCACACCATCCTTAAATGCTCAAAAGTATATCCTTTATTATTACAAACTATAATCATGTCATATGCATGTTTAAATGGCAGACAAAGAAGCGCAGTATCTTCCATTCTGAAACTCAAGTTATAATGTTAACACTGATTTTGCTGCATTAGGAACCAACAGTTCTGATGAAAAGTAAACAATGGCCTAAACCATAGGGCTGGATTTTACTAACCCTTTGGGGTTGTGCTGAGAGGTGAGGAGCCTGTCAAGATGGCACAGGAAGATGGCAGGTGGTGCCCCATTGTCCTGCCACTACCTTGTCATCTGCCAGTGGCAGAAAGGCAGCAGACAGCCCTACTTTCAGAGCTCAACTGCACGTAAGTGGCCAATCAAGGCCGCTTCCCACCTCCACTGGCATTTAACTAATAATTAATGAAGGCTGCATTGCTGCCAATGCCACGCGTGCGCGGTTCCAGTCCTTCTCCTCCATGTTCACTGTTTTACAG
This sequence comes from Mustelus asterias, assembly GCF_964213995.1. Lineage (NCBI taxonomy): Eukaryota > Metazoa > Chordata > Chondrichthyes > Carcharhiniformes > Triakidae > Mustelus > Mustelus asterias. The sequence goes on from NC_135810.1 coordinate 76,879,121, forward strand.
ACTCTCACCCTGAAGAGTGACGGAGGAAACTAACACAAACTTAGACTGCACCTGGAGACATCTCCGGTTCCGAAGAGGCAGTGACATCCCCCTGGATTTGCAGGAGCAAAAAAATCAAAGAGAGACTCAGTGTGCAGAAATGAATGGGAATTTTCCCCATTTCAACTTCATCACAGATAGAGCAAAGTTTCCAAACCTGGAGTGGGCAAGGGGCAGGGGTGTTGGATGAGTGTGGGCATGGACCAGCGGGGACCTACAGCATTTAAAGCCATGGCGTTGATATTTTTTCGATGTTCTTTTTTGTGATCATTCCTTACAGGTGGTTTACGATTGTTGATTCCTTTTCAAAATGTTTCTCTTTTTCAAATTTCAAATTGAATTTGACTTTACTATGAACACTCAAATTCAAATGTTAGATTATGAACCAAGTCTGTCCCAATTATTCAGTACTCAGTGTATTATGCATCTTATACAAGAATTATATCCTGTGTACAATCAAAACATTAACTGCTTTCTGAATGATCAGGAGTGACACCTGCGCGAACCAGTGCACA